>NC_052532.1:1656662-2022061 GCF_016699485.2 Gallus gallus | reverse complement strand
ATTTGTATCCGTGTAACAACTTCTTCAAGTCCTTTAATGACTTCTTTCCTACTAGTCTTGAACTGGAAAGGCTTATTTCTGTCTCTGGAGGAATCAACCTTCTTTCCATTCTGTAACATTCCTGTTTAGTGCAGGTTCCTTGTCCTGCTTGATGACCCATGCAATGGACAGAGCACTGTCCTTCAACCTAATGATGGGGACAGCTGACTGTACTGGGCAGGAATTCCCACAGCAGGAATTGCCACCAAAGCTGCTGTCTGCACCAGAGCATTTTTTTATCTCCATCCAGAGCCCAGCAGCTACTAAAGACACCCAAAAGGTGACTGATCTTGAAAAACAGTGGTACCTTCAGAGAGGATTCATTCAGAGGCAACTTTCTGTATCCAAAAAAATGGTTTCTACCTTTTCTTTTTAGCCCTATGTGGGCAGACTGCATTTCCTTGCACACTGTAAATAGCTTGTTCTTTGAATCCTTGGCCCATCTTGAAGAACCAGGTCCTTTTTGTCACTCTGGTGAGTCAAAAAGCTTGTCTGCGCATTCCCATTACTATTCATCACATCCGTGATTGGCATTTGGCTATAAAACTGTAGGAGTAAGTGAAGCTGTTGAAAATTAAAGTCTAATTTGCCCAGATTGTCATTTTCCTTGTTCAATGAATGCAAGCACAATAACATAAAGATGAGGCAGTCTAGAGAGGGAAATGACAAGAAGTATAAAGTACGTCTAGTCACAGAAACATTTGCTCATATTGCAGTGGGTATAATCAGCATTGCCAGTGTTTTTATAAGTCTGATGATACCAAAAGGTTGCAGAGCCCTTAAGGTGGGTTGGGTTTTTTTTTTTTTTTGAGATTTGTGGATTCGGTCCTGGTCTCCGTCTTTGTCTTCATATTACTCTTTTGTTTCTTGACATGAAGGGATGCTGGGATGCCCCACTGGCTCTTTTTGTGATTTATGAACCATCAGCCTCGGGCACAGAACCCACAGTGACGCAGTGCTGGATGCTACTGAGTACAACCTGCTAACATATATTCCTGGACTGGCCAAGCTCAGTCTGATGATAATAGTGCCAGCATTTTGATCCTAGCATCCATTTTATTCCAGTATTGTCATTTTATTAACCATCAATCGAAGCATTTTGTGAAATTGTATCAGAGATGTTAAAATAGAAAGCCCTATTAGGTCACCTACATTGAATTCACCGAGAAAAGCTCCTCTACTCTGCCTATTTTTTAGCCTAGACATCAGGACAAAGATCTTTTCTCAGTATCTGTTTGCACAGAGCATCATGTATGAAGCCTCGGTTCCTCAGAGTGCTGTTTGAATGCTCCTGTAGCATTAATTTAAATGATAATAATTGGTCTGGGCCAGTTTTAGCCATTGATGGTAAGCGACATGGCTTATAAATTTCTTCAAGAATCTTTGCATGGTTGAATAGGTCTCCCCTGAAAGCTTCAAAATAAAATTAATTGCTTGTCCAATTTTTGTCATCTTCTTTCCATTTAAACACACTTTTTTTTTCAGACTTTCTCCTAATACAAAGGAACAAGAATTCTTTGCTGCTGTTGCTTCTTTCTTTCCCTCTCAGCGTTGCTGATGAATTGGGAATAATTCTGCCATATTTATCACTGCCTGAAGGCAGCTGCAGAGCCAAAGGGAAACAAGTCTTGCATATATCTTGGTTAGGGTCATCTCTGCAATGAGAGAGCCCACCCGAGATATTTAAAAGTTAATACATAGAAACCCACCTGTGTTCACCCACCCAGTCTGATGAATGTTACTGAATTAAACATCCTGAAAGTTTACCACTGGTTTTGACACCGTGGCAGGAAGAGTTATCAGTGCACTGTTTTCTTTCCCTCCGCCTCCTCATCTTTCTTGTAACTCATTTATTTAATTAAAAGGAAGAATCCAAATGTAGTGCCTTTGCAAAAAATATCCTTGTGCATATCTATGTTGACAGTGATTGATTTTGTTGTCTTAACCTGCCACTATCTCTTTTGCGAATACGTGTCAAAAGTCTTGGGTTGGATACGAGCAGAATCTCCCCATTAATATTCTGGCATGGTTGGCCAGACAAAGGGACCTGATTGAGCATATTATAGTAGCTCAGAACTTGGCAAGGGGAGAAAGGAAAGAAAAGTCGTGCCTCTATTCATATAATTAGTTTTTAAAGCTCTGAAGGCTATTTGGCAGTGGGGCGAGTGTGAAATATGCTGCCCTTATCGCTTGATAAAGGTTAGCCTTCAGTTCATTACTGAATCAGATATGTTGGTGATAAAACCCAGAGAGGTACGATTTCCAGGTTCGCCTTTGACGAGGAAAAGCAATGTAAAAAAGAGCTTCAGATCTGGTCGCACTCGAGTTACAGCAGGAGCTCCTGGTTTTCTGTGCAGCTCTGCAGCAGAAGGGGTGACAAGGGGCAAGGACGCGTCGCTCCCAAGGGAAACTGTGGGTCTGGGGAGCTGAGGGAGGCAGGCTTGCAATCTGTGGGGTAGTGTGTTTGCCTGGAAACCCCAAGCTGATTTCAAGATCACGCCACAGCACAGATTATTACGATTGCAGATCTTAGACACGCAGTCTGTGTTAGGAGGAGGATGGAATGATTTCACTTCTTCTCATCTTTGGGCTCCAGCAGAGTGCTGAATGCCAAACTTGGGAGCAGATTCTCAGGCTGGAGCTGGTGTAGCAATAAAAAAAACCACACAGTTCTCAGTGTCTCCTTGTACCATATACATTTTCATCTCACTCCCTTTGTTTTTCTGTTGAGAATTAGGAAAACAATGAGAATTTTCTAATGAGAATTAGAAAGGTTCTTTCTCAGAAAGAGTAGCTGATCATTGGAACAAGCTGCTTAGGGAAGGGGTGGAATCACTTTCATCCCTGGAGGTTCTCAAGAAAGGAGTGGATGTGGCACTGAGGGATGTGGTTTAGTGGGCATCGTGTGGTTGGATAGACCATTGGACAAGATGATCTCAGAGGTCTTTTCCAACCTTAATGATTCTGTGGTTCTATTAATAACCCTGGCTGCAGGGCAAGAGTGCAACAGCTGCCTGTTGCCTCTCCAGTTCACCTGCAGACAGTCAACCTTAGTCGCTCTGCACCAAAAGGAAGGCGTATATTCAAACAGCATGGAAGGATGCCTGTACAGCAGCAGATCCCTCACCAAATGATCCCGAATGGCATTGGTCAGAATAGTTATGTTATCCCAGCTGCTTAATAGGATCACCTCCCCTCCCTTGATTCAAGCAGTGCTGCCCTCTAACAGTATTTCCAATGGAAAACTGGAGCCTGCATGAAAATTTGGTAGTAACTGGAAATGTTTCACAGTTGGACAAGACAGATGGCTTGGACAAGTTGGATAAGTTGGACAAGTTGGATGAGAGTGGAAATGGACTAAAGGCAGTCTGACAAGAGTGCATGGCAGGAGAAAATCCTCCATCTTGGGGCTGAAATTCATGCAAGTTCATGAAATTCATGTTGTTCAAGTTCAGTGTCTGCTCTTGATCACAGCTTGAATTGGTTCATCTGCTTCCAAGGGGTCTGGCATCCTTTACATTTTCCATTTCATAAATAGTCTACGCCAAACAGGATGCCGAGGGAGGTGGTGGAGTCATCATCCTTGGAGTGTTCAAGGAAAGTGAACATGTGGCACTGAGGAACATGGTTTAGCGGGCATGGTGGGAGTGGATTTGGTGATCTTGGGGGTCTTTTTCAACCAGAAATGAGCTGGGGCAATTTGCACTGAAGCTGCAAGCTCTTCCCTTGGTGTGCAAGGTGAGAGCTGCAAAGACAAGAGCATGGAGTTCTTCTTCTGCCCTGGGATTGGGTGTTCTTCCCTTCTTCCACCTCTCTCTGGGCAGCCAGAAGACACCAGTGAAGGTCTTTGTCAAAAGCTGAGTCCTAGAATCCTAGAATCCACCTGTTGTCAGATGGGTGTTTTTTGTTGCATTAGGTTTGGAGCTTTCCATTATTTTTATTGTCTTTTGATGCTGAAGCCTTGATGTTTCAAGGAAGGCTTTTCCCTTTCTTTACCTCTTAGCTTTCACTCCTATTTGCAGCAGTGGCTTCCCCGTCACTCTTTTCTTGTCTTTTTCTCTCTTGAGAATAGAAGCTCTTCCTCTCCAGCTTTTCAGGCTCTATTTATTGTGTTCATAATACTTTGAAAGGGTAAAAAAATGGTTGTGGAAGATTGGCAGCCGACTCCATAGACCTTCTTTTTCCTCTACTGGGACTACAAATCTGGGTATACAGTAGGTGTGAGTCATTTCCATTTGATGACAGTCTGCTCCTTTATGTGAAATGAGTTTCTAGATCTCTTCTTAGATCCCACAGAAGAATGTGTCTGAATGCCATCATGATGAGCAGAACTGATGAGAAATGCTATTCCTGCTGGGTCTTACCTGAGAGGTACAAAATAGAGCGAACACGTGGACTAAATGGCCTTTAATGGTCCCTTCCAACTCAAATGATTCTATGATCTTCACAGGGCCTCTCCTTATCTGAGAAGTTCCCTTCTGCTTTTGCTTGCCTTGTGAAGGCAGAGAAGTATGGGGGGGATTTGGGCTGGATTTGCGTGTTTGGATTAATTTGGGATGGGGACACTGGATGATTATTCGTGTTCTGGATCTGAGTCCCAGAAGAATCTCTTAACTTCAGATTCATTAATCCTACAGATTGCAGTATCTATTGAAATGAGTGCAGCAATGCTCAGCTCTGCCATGGTACCCTTCTGGGTGATGTGTGTGTCCCCTACCTAGAAAGGAAGGCAGAGCAAGAATGTGAAGATTCAGCTTCTCCACACAAAGGTTTAACAACAACTCCTGCATTCACAAGATTTAATATCATTAAATCCCATCATTAGAACTGCACAATATACTCCAAATCACATCCTTGTCTTCTGTGATAAATTATATAATACAAACCTAACAAGACCAGAATAGTTGAATAAATATAAGTGAGACAATGGTGTGTAATCTTACAGCTTATAATTGTCCATTAGCAGTGTCTGTTTCTCAATGGTGTTACAACTTCCCAGCAGAGATGAGGAGCTGGCACCTATCACCCTGCTCCCTAATGGAGATGCACAGATTGTTGTCAGGGCTTTTGCAAATCCCACTGAACCTCAAATCTGGGTTGACTTTAGTCTGGGCTGGATCTTCAGTCCTTTAAAGCTGAATACAGTAGGCTGGCAGAGTGAATTTATATCCGCCGAGGATCCTCTGCAGCATCTTTTCATCACGACTACAATGCTGTTTGGATGTGCTGCAACAAAAACCATGTTCTCATGCTGAATTTTTAAAATACCTCCAGGTGCTGAATCTTTGAAACAAGTGAAGCCACAGCTTCTGTAGAAATAAGGCTGGGCTTGGCCTTATTGTTCTGGTGGCAGCGAATCATTGCGGATGGCTCCATGGGCAGAAAGTAACCCACGTGGGTTGTTTGTTTTGGTGCTTGCACGATTTCTTTATGTTTGTTGAACAAATTCCGGTGCAGTATGAAGCAACAAGCCATTTTCTTTTTCTCCTTTTCTTTATAAATAAGAACATAATAAGAATTTCTTTGAATTGATTCAGGGGAGATCTGTCTGCCTGCGTAGTTTCTATATACAGTTTTAAAGCACTTACTCTATGCCTAAGTTGCAGGAATAGAAAACAAACTATCTTTGTCCTGTTAATGGTTCAGTAGATAATTTTAGGGTATTTCCATACAGCCACAGCTCTACCCGCTGCTCTTAGCCTTGATTTAAATTTGCTTTGTTTCTTCTCTGCAAGCAGTCAATGCTCAGTGGAGAGAATCTCTCTGGGGTCAGGAAGGTATGGGAAAGGACAGGAGGTCCTCATCGGGTCAGTGTGTTCATGGGGTCATCCTAAGGGGGAGGGGGGGGCGGTTCTTGCTACCTCCCCACCTCCTGCAGCTCCACACCCCCTCCCAGGGAGCTGCTTCCTTGGCCTTATTTGCAGAAGGGATAATTGAAGCTAATTTCTTGGCAGAGAAAAGAGAGAGGAGCAGTAAGCGAATGCAAAGCTGCTGCCAAGGGTACATCAGAGACCTCCTTCCTTGTTCTGCCATATTGATGTGGACACTTGGCTGCTTTTCAGCTCTTCTCTGGCACTGTCAGAGTGCCTTAAATGTCGCCCGGGTCATCTTAATTTATCACATATGCTCTTCCCTGGCCCTTCTTCCCTAGTGTACAAACTTCCCGTCCTCCCATGTATGCTGGGAGGGGAAGCCTCACATGCTGTCATCAGTCCCTCTGTTTCCAGTCAGTTCAGCTCAATAGGTTGTTTAATTTTATTAACATCTTGTCCCTTAAATGCATTGCTATTGTTCTTGGCTTCTGAAGGAGAAGGGAAGATGGTCTGTCTGTAGAAAGCTGCTCTTGGAAACCACTATTTGTCCCCATTGCTGCTGGTAGCAGAGATGCACTGTGCTTCCTGGGCAGCATCCATGAGGGCAGAGTGGATCTGGTGCTGATATGTCACTGGCCACTGTGTTAGAGAGAAAAAAAGTATATGGAAATTAATGGCTTAACAAAGGGAAACTAAATCAAGTGCTTTGTTCATCCAAGGATTTAGCTAGCACAGCTGTCCTCTGACAAAGGAGGGATGTAAGAATGAACCCTCTTGTGGCACATACAAATCCCATAGGAATCAAGACCAAAAAGGCAACAAAGGATTGTGACAGCATCACATACACTTAAAGAGCTTCCATAGAGAAACAGCTGGGCAGTGCAAAAATATACCTGAATTCATTTCATTTGCTACGTAGTTGATATGCAATATTAATCTGTCTTGAGCATCAGTGTATACATACCTGAATTAACTGCAGGAGAGTGGAGCATTGCCTTCTGTTTCAGTTTTGTAAAACACTCCATCATGAACCGCTTGGTTATGAGATTTTCTTGCTGGAAATTCCATCTCTGAGTGCTCACCAAAACTTGAAGTGTCTTTTTTGTTTTTCCTGTTGGAAAGCTTTGGCAAAATCCAAAGGAAATCTGTAGTTAAGGTACAACTGGATTTGAGTTTTCAAAGTCATGGTAATTCAAACTAAGGGTACCAACTCAACCATCCATAACTTGTAAGTTATAGGTGTAAAGTGGCTGCAGGTAGGTTTGTATGTCTGTCTCTATATTAGATAAATGCTTTTAGATGTGAATGTGTCTGGAAAAATACTGGCTGAAAAACAGTATGGGAATCAAAGGTCTGAAGATGCTATTCTAATTTTCAGAGTTAAGGTTGGATATTCAATTGATTTGGGTTTTTTTATACCTTTCTCATTAAACGTTTAGCTTTGCACATTTAATGAAGACAAAGAAACACATGCAGCAAATGCTCTCTGAAAGAAGCATCCTGAATAGCAACAGTTTGCTTCAAGGAAGTGCTTGCTAACAGTAGGTTGGAAATTAAATTACTGGAATCCATGAGGACACTTTAAAGTCATCTTCTAAAAGGGAGCTGCTTGCTGAAGGCTGTCTCTGTTATAGGTTTCAGCTTGTGTGAAGGGAGTTGAGGTTTCTGCAGCTGAGGATCTGTATTTCAAAAAGAAACAACCCAACAATTAAATATATTTGCTCTACTCTTGGCACAAACTTCTGTTGTTGCGTAAAAGAGTCAGAATTACATTTATCCCAACTGCATTTTAGAGTATAGCTTTCTGTAGAAAACGTTATTCGTATTCCTCCCAGGAATAAAAATAGAAAACACACCAGGCTTTGTATTACATAGATCCCATTTTTTTCCAGCCTGCTTGGAAGCACTGTATTATTCATGCACAGGCTATCCATCCAGAGCAGTGCCAAACCCTTTTCTTTTTGCGTGTGGGAAGGCAGCAGAGTTGTCCCTGTGAGCAAACCCAACTTCTAAGCCTGGCTGTGGGCAGTGCTATGTCAGTGAGTCCACATCTGACAGCTCTCAGATTATGATTCACAAACATGTGCTTTCTCTGCTGTGTTGTGTATTGGAAAGCCATGCTAATGAAGGTAGAAATTCACCAAATGTTTCATTTCTTAACTTTTCTGAGTTAAGGGAAAGTCTCCAGATTTGCAGAATGCTTTGAGTGCTGAAATCAATGGGCTGCCCAGGGAAGTGGTGGAGCCACTGACCCTGGAGGTGTTCAAGGAACGTTTGGACGTTGTGTTGAGGGACATGGTTTAATGAGAACTATTGGTGATGGGTGGATGGTTGGACTGAATGATCCTGCAGGTCTTTTCCAACCTTGGTGATTCTATGATTCTATGAGTAATTGATGCATTTGATAGTGTAATCCAAGAGGAGCGGGTCAGCTTGGGTGGGAAAAGCACATCTACGAAATGCCTTCAGCTCCCCAGGAACAGAAGAGGACACATGAATGCATGTAGGTGGGTAGAGCTGAGCAAAGTGTTTTATGCCTGTTGTAAAAGCCAATAACGGGTTTTGTTTGAATTAATGATCCCTGAATCATAGAATCACTAAGGTTGGAAAAGATCTCAAAGATGATTTTGTCCAACTGTCCTCCTACCACCAGCGTTGCCTACTACACCATGTCCCTAAGTATCACATCTCCATGTTTCTCAAACACCTCCAGTGATGTTGACTCCACCACCACTCTGGGCAGCCTATTCCAGTGCTTGACCACTCTTTTGGAGAAGAAGTTTTTCCTGCTGTCCAACCTGAATCTCCCCATGCACTGCAGAGCAAAAGATGGTCAAGCCTGGCTATAAGCTTGACCACCCAGTTCAACCATGGGTTGGAACTTTAGTGAGTCATTCAGCCTGTCCCCACTCCCCAAAATTTTACTGCCTCTCACTAATATCTTTGAAATACCCAGGCAGGGAAGCTTGTTAAGACCTTCTCTGAAGTGCACAAAGGATTTAATCTTTTTCCAGTCGCGAGAATGTCTTATTAACCCCATCTCATTGAGGGGGAGACCAGCTGAATTACCACTGCCGTATTGCACTGGAGCTGGAGATTGACTCATAGAATCACTAAGGTTAGAAAAGAGCCATAAGATCATCCACTCCAGCCATCAATCCATTCCCAATATGCCTACTCACAGAATCACAAAATCATTAAGGTTAGAAAAGACCTCCAAGATGACCAAGTCGAACCCCAGCCCATCCCCACCATGCCCGCTAAGCCACATCCCTCAATGCCACGTCTCCACATTTCTTCAGGACTTCCATGGACAGTGACTCCACCACCTTCCTGGGCAAATAAAACAAGATGTTACTGTCTCAGTCCTCAGACACAGCCTGTAGGTAAGGTTTCCTCTCAAACTGTAGTACCCACAATACAGCCTAAGGCAACATATTTTTTAGAGTCAAGGAGAAGAAAATCCTCGAAGAATCTTTTCTAAATGGAGGCTATTTTTTTTGTTTTGTTTTGGTTTGGTTTTTTTTTGCCACTAATGGATTCCATTGAGCAACTTAAAGCCATTTCAGGGTTGTTCTTTTTTTTTTTTTTTCTCAATGACAGTGAAGTCCCACAAATCTAGTGAGATGCTGGCAGTAAAGCTGCTTAGATAGTATATAAAATGCCACTGATGGGATTATTTTGCTGCAGTTCGTTGCAGCTATTATGCTCAGCAGCATGATTCCTCATTGTAAGTTCATAAAGGAGTTAATGACAGGAAGTGAAGGTTTGCAGCGTTGAACGAAAGTGGAATGCAAATGCCTAAAAAGAGCAGCTAATGATGGGAACAGTGTACTGAGGACCATGGTAAGCATGCTGCCTTTCAATAAAACGCTCTTGGTTTCATCCAGGGGCTACTGTAATTAGATGGAGGAGCTGTTACCTGATTTTTCTCCATCCTAATGGCACACAAAAAGTCATGAGAGAAGAGGGCTTCACCTGCCTGCAAAAGCAATGGAGATATTTGCCATGCTTTGGTATTTTGCCATGCAAAGTGCTTCATGAAGATGGGTATTGTAAAGCTGAAACTCATTGCAATAGATGGAGCATGAGATGGAGTGAGTGGCAACGCACCTTGAAAGAGCTTTTTCACTTTCTGTGCAGTGAGCACGTTTGTCTTTGTCGTCATTTTTCACCCAGTGTTATCTGTACGGGCAAAATAATGCACTGACTAATATTCAGAATCATTTCTCTGTCCGTTTGTCGTGATAAGCCACCACACTTTGCAGGAGGTGTATTTTGATGTATGTATGAAAAAGATTGACGTGGGGATTAGAAGAGCTGATTTACAAGGAGAGATTAAAAACATCACGAGTGAGTTATTTGTTGTATACCCCAAGGAGGTTCTGAAATCACCTGCATGTGTGGGAAGGGCGTAAATGCTGGGAGAAGGGGGTGTGAGAATTGATCGGGATGAGGTTTGAGAATGAAATGAAATTCGGAGATTGTGGGTGAAGGGAGAATGGTAGACAAACATTCCCTGAGACAGAGGGGTCAGGATCTGCATAATATGATGTATTTTCTTCACTTTGATGAGATTTGTTAACCTTCACAAGACGAGTTTCCTGAGATCCTGCCCTGGGGGTGTTTTGCACTGGGTGGTTTGACTTTCTCCACAGTGGAACCTGTATTTCCCACTTGCTGACCTGTGCTGTCTGTCTGAGGGTGGCTTTGCTTTGCATTTCAGGGCTGCTTTCGGCAAAGAGTCAGAAGTTCTCATTGGCAACCTGGGCGATAAACTCATCCCCCAACAGGAGATCCTGCGTGATGTCAGCGACCTCAAGGCCTTGGCCAACATGCATGAGAGCCTGGAGTGGTTAGCAGGTCGCACCAAGGCAGCCTTCTCCAACCTCTCAGCCTCCCAGAGTAAGTACAGAAGCATTGAATCACAGAATGAAGCTGGTTGGAAGGGACCTCAAAGCCCATCCCATTCCAACCCCCTGTTGTGGGCAGGGACACCTCCCATAGACCATGTTGCCCAGGGCTCCATCCATGGAATGGGACTCTGATCATCTTAGCGGTCTACTCTGGACCTGCTCAATGTTTTTCTTGTGTTGGAGGCCCCAGGCTTGGACCCAGTACTCCAGGTTGGACCTCACAAGGGCAGAGCAGAGGGGGACAACCACTTTCCTGTCCTGTTGCCACCCCTCTGTTGATGCAGCCCAGGATGCACTTGGCCTTCTGGGCCACAAGCATCGAAGTAGCTGCTTTGTCATAGAGCTGGCAACTAGCATAATTATGTGATTTTAGCAGGAGGGAGTATCTTGACTTCTTGATTTCAAAGGTGGCTTATGTCAGAGGAAAGCAGAAAGCAAAGCAGCTCCATCTCTTTCTTCTTGGTGAATGCTGTGGTGTGACATCTCTCAGCCTGTGGTGCCAGGATGCCAGGAACATCACTTCTAGCAGAAGCTCTGATGGGTCTTTCAAGGCTTGAGCTTTTCAGCAGTCCCTGCTAATAACACTCCACAGTGCTGAGACAGGTTTCAATTTCTTTCAAGCGTTGCTAGATCACTGAATATTTAAAGATATACGTATTATAAATTCAGTGGAGAAACTGAGCAGCTCTTAAGGAGGAATACCCTAATGTCACTGGGGCACTGCTGCTCAGTCTGCAAAGGCAAAAGCAGCCCCTGGTGAACCAGGGTGCAGGGAGGACAGAGCCAGGGGAGCCTGGAGATGTCACTTCTGCTCCTGGCTGTCAGGGATTGCCTGTGCTACCTTTGTGAGATCATTTTACTTCTCTTTGCTTCAACTTTCAGTTCTTTCCCCCTGAGAATAGGGTTTTTTTTCTGTCTAGGAAGTGTCAGAGACGTGATCAGTGTTGCTTCTTCTCTTATCATCATCATTGACGTTGTGTGCACAGGTTCACCAGAGGAGGGTTGTGGCTGTGTCCAGAAGAGGAGCTCAGCATAAACAGAGCACAGCTCTGCTGCTCTGGCAAAAACGTATTAAGCTGTTTTAATCACACACACACAAAAAAAAAAGCTTTTTAAGAATAATACTGCATATGCAATATGACAGAGCTGCTGTTTGTACATCGCTGAGTGCCTCGGTGTAGTGAATGTCAATAGATGGCGTTCAAAATGCAGCATCATGCCAAAGGTGATGTCTTTGACCTAAGAGCCGCCACTGTGATGTTTCACAGCAGCAGCAAGGCAGCCCATGGGATGCAGCTAAGTGTGATTATTACTCTTCCCCCTTGTTTAAAATCAGAAGCTCATCAGCCCTCCAGCAGTGCACTCTCCCAGCCATCCTCTGGTTGCTTAAAACAGACTTCTAGATAAGAGAAAGTCTTTATCAATACCATACACTTTTATCAATTTCATAATATTTTGCTTATGTGTTAAGCAGCAGCTTATATCTTGCATGGATTCACCTTTTGCTGAGCTGACACAGAACTAAGCTCTTCTTAGGACCAAGAGTTTGCATCTCAACTGCCTATCAAGACATTCCCAGTAGTTGTCCTCTATCAGATGTTTGCCCTGGGGAGGAAGTCATGCATTTTTTATAGCATTTCCTATTTCCCTTGATTCCTATAAAATAACACAGTGAATTTTACAAATATACAATCATTAAGGTTGGAAAATACCACTAAGATCATCTAGTCCAACCATCAGCCCATGACCACCATGCTCACTAACCATGACCACCATGCCCACTGAAGCATTTTGTTGAACATTGTCTGTGTGCAGCTTAGCTCTGGAGAGAAGCATCTTTATCATTGTAATGCTGTGTCATAGATGAGAGGCAGAGAAACCCTAGAATCACAGAATCATAGGATATCCTGAGTTGGAAGGGACCCACATGGATCATCGATTCCAACCACTGGCTCTACCCAGGACCACCCCAAATCCAAACCCTATATCTGAGAGCATTGTCTCCTTAAGCTGTGGCACCTTGGGGCCATGAGCATTGCCCTGGGGAGCATTGGAAGGGTTAACTAACAGCAAAGGAAGTTGTAGATATTGGAGATTGCTATGTATGTAATTTCTAATCATAGATATTTAAGAGAGTCAGTAATAATTGACAGTCTGGTCTATACATCCACATTTTTGTATCTATTGATTTCATCATAAGTGTACAGGTAAAACATCAGCTAGGTAAACAGTATGTTCATAGGTCCATCTGTCAGACATACTGACTTTTGCCCATCTTAAACTTTTGTGTAACAAATTAAAGCCTGAAAAGTCCAAAACAGCCTTTTTCCAGTCCAACATCAACTCTACTTGGAGGAAACCCCGTAATTATTCTTAACACAGCATGAAAGCTGCATGTTTTGCAAACTTCTTCATCCACATCCACCAGCCACACTGGTCCTCTCTTTGGGAATGAACCAGAGAAGATCAAAGCACTACATAACAAATTCCACACAGCTTCTTAGGGCACCAGGACGCATGGGGAGGTGGTGAGGATACCTGGCATTCCTGAAGTTTGTATGAACTCTGTTGTACAAATACAGGCTCTAGAAGAGCAGAGTCCTGGGGGGTGGCTCCCAAGGACTATGGGCAACCATACCTTCTGAGCTCCCCAGGGGAATTTGGCATTGAAAAATCACTTCTGTGGAAGTGATGGGGGAGATCTGACAGTGCTGGATAGGGAAAGTCGTGGTGTTATATTTCAGTTAAAGTAGTTGCCCCTTGACAACACTGCTCTTCTGTGACAGGATTTATTTGACTCTCTAAGAGAGCGTCGTCTGGTTGAGTGTCAGTCCTTCCTGTGGCTTATAACTTGGCATAAAGCAGGACCTCTGAACTCTTTACTCCAGCTGTCTCTGATCCAGAAGGATAATTAAGATTCTACAATCAGCTGACAGTTGACAAAAAAAAAAATGGGTGGTTTTACTATTTCTATAAGCCATACTGTGTGTTTTGGATACCTGAGTGACATGAAGAACTGCTGTGCTCTCATAGTGTGTATTTAAAAGATTATTTAAAAAAGAAAAAAAAAAGGCAGTCAGAAATGCTATTAAAATTGAATAGCCAAGTACTTATTCCCAGAAATTTATAACCAGAGGAGTTCTTGGGGCTGAGGAGTTGGGGCTGTTAGAAATAAAAATATCATTCATAATTTCAGTTTTGATAGAAACTCAAATTTAAAAATAGAAATCAATGTTTCCAAACATAAAAGGGCATGAGAATGACTTTCAAGCTTCCGAGAGGACGTTGCACACAGCAGTGAATAAAAAATAAAAGTACAAAGTGTAATATTTTACTTAGCAGCATCCTCCTGACAATAAAAATTCATCTTCCTCTGTAATAACTTCATACCAACACGCTGGAATGTCTGTACACAAATGCCAGGAGTATCTGAAACAAGAGGAAGAAGGAGCAGGGTTAGGAAATGATAGAGGCTATTGACCTCATGGCTATAAATGAAACCTGGTGGAGTATTTCTCATAAATGGAACATAGATTGCAATCTATATGGGAGAAGTAAAAAGTGATGCCATGGGGCAGAGGTGGTGGGATAAGTCAGATGTATTTACAAACCCAGCAAGCTGCAGTGATATACAGGGGGTTGCAGTTCTTTTGGGGAAGCATAAAAAGAATAAAGAGCAGAGTTAAAACGAGATGAGGTTTTTCTTTCCATCCTACCTGGTCTGGAGGAGAAGAGAAACACAAGTGTGGGACTGAGCTGGGAGGAGGAAAGTGAACTGCCTATTGTTTCAAAGATTCATATAGCATTAATAACATAACACTCATCTGTCACACGAGTTATTCTCTTCTTTTCTGTACTGTTTTGATCATCTGAATTTCTGAGCATCTGATTGCTGCAAGACACGGTGTATACATAAGAATGAGAGGGAAGAGTGGGAGGAAGGGAAATAACCTAACTAGAAGTAAAGCTAAATAAAGACAGTTTCTACCACTCACTGAAGCCCACCCAATTCAAGCTCAGCTTGCCAGAAGTGGAGCCAGCTTTACCGTTTTGGCACCAGTAACTTTGATTTTAAGACATGCCCAGATGAAACCCAAGTATTGCAGTGCAATGCAGCTGGAATCTATGGCTCATTATACCCAAGTGGATGGGCCATTAGTCGCCCAGCTCTGTTTTTTGGTAGCTGACTTCGGACAGATGGCAGTTGTTACAGTCCTTGGAGCAACTCTTCCTTCTCCTTAATTTTTCTCCTTGGACAAGATGTTATGTTGAAGTGTTCATGCTTGAACGAGAGCAGTAATGATGCTGGTAGCGGTGGTGGGGTTTTATCTTCCATGCTCACCATATGTTGGGCCAATAGAATGGTTGGGCCGCATGGTGATTCAACAGAAGCATTGCTGAAAAAGCACAGGGAACCAATTTGATTTAAATACTGAGCTGACCTCAGCTCAACGTTTGAAAGCACCGGTAAATTACAGGCACAATTGCTGTTGAGGAACAGTGAAACTGACATTCCGTCATGTTAAAACGACTCGATGTGCATCTTAACTGCAGTTGTGGTTTGATCTTGGTGTTTTCTATGGTGTCTGTGCCTCATTTTATAGCATAATTTATTTTGCCAACATTTGGAGAGTTCCCCTTGCTTCTCACTGGTGGGAAAGTGTCAGAAAGAGACGGCCATTTGGGCCAGTTGTGCACACAGCTGTCAATGTTCAGAAACGACAAGGCAGAGCTGGTCGGGTATGGGGAGTGTTTTGGGGAATCCTGAACAGGGGGCTGTACGTTGGTGGCTTTTCAGTTTGGCTGTCAAAAAGCCCCTTTCTACAGATAAAAATTCAATAACATTTTCCCGTGGATGTGCCACAATTATCACTCATTTAAAAACAGTCTCACTAATAGAGTGTTTTATCATGCTGGGCAGTCTCTGCATTCTTCATTATTTAGTGTTTGCTAAGCTGATGGATCTTCCATAGCTCTTCCCTTATCTACACTGCTACAGAATTGGATTTTATATTTTCTGAACCAGTCAGATATGACAAAGTAATTTTCTTTTTCTCTTGTCTTTTGAGGGAATACAAACTTCTTTTTAACAATAACCATTTAAGGATTAAAGTTGCTGGAAGTGGATAAATTAATTGAGGAAGTCATATACATTTTGAATGGGCTATATATGAAAATGTAAACAGGGTTTCCTTCGCACTTCCCCTCCTGCTTCTCAGCCTTGCCATGGGCAGATGCAACACACACTAATCCTTTCCTCTTGCTAGAGCTTCAGCTCTTTTACCCTCTGCATGTTTTAGAAATAATTATTGTGCATGATGAAGAAGACAGGACCATCTTTCCATCTTTATGATGGTTGCGTGCTGCATGTAGGTAGGAAGATGAAAGATTATCCATTAGCTGAGCGAGTTGCAGCTATCCTTTTGAATTCAGCTGGCTGTTGGCATCTTGTGACTTCAGATCACTGTAGTCAGCAGTTACCGGCTGACTGCCTTCAACATTGAGTTTAAAATGACTTTTTCACTGAGTTCTTATAAAACAAGCTTGCCTTTCTCTTCTCAATGGCTTGTTGTAAGTTGGTACACTTGTACAATATATTGGCATAAGCTTATAGAGAAGTAGATACTCTTGCGTCAAAGAATTGTCAACTCAAAGGTTGTTCATTATATCATGTTCAGTTTCTGGGTGTGTTTTCTGTTTCTGATCCTCAGTGAAGAATATTTTTAATACAGTTTTAGTACCTTAACAGTTTTGTAAGGACTCTAGAAGTAGTCCCAAGAAAGACATCTCTCCTGTCATGTCCTTGTCCACATATGGAAGGGTCTCTTTAGTAACGGGTTGTGGAACTCCATGTTCAGAGCAGGGAGGTCCATCAAGGAGCACCACAAGAAGAGAAGTTTGATGAGGAGAATGTTGAAATCAAGGTAGAAATAGAAAAAAAAACCAAAAGCCTGAGTGCTTTTATTGTATGGTGCTTGTTGTTTTTTGTGGCATCCAAGGTCCTGGATTTATACTGTTAAGTGAGAAACTTGCAATATTTGGGGATCACACATACTTGTATGCTTACCCCTTTTCTTAGCAGAAAGCAAAAGTATGAGGGATTAAGACATACTGGTTTAAAACCAAATCAAAGCCAATGATTACTTTGTTGTCAAAGCTCTTGATTTTCAGTGCTCTGACCTTCCTATCCGGGAGGAAGGAACCCAGTGTTAGGCAAGAAGCATGGAAAACCTAAGGGCAATTTGCATTAGGCATGCAGCTAATTACTGCATTTGATTAATACAAGTGCATGCAAGTTTAATGATATGTATGGAAATATCACAGTCTCTTTTCAAATGTGGCGTTTGCACACCCTTCTAACTGGAAGGACATGGCTCTATGGTTCTCCCTCCCCATTTTACATCAGCTGTGTGTGGGGATGGCCTTCCTGCCTACATCTCTGCCATCAGACACACTGTGACAGCTCTAAGCAGAGTGTTTAAGTGATGTGAATGCATCAAAATAATGCAGATGCCAATATGCACATTGGTAGATAAATGCCTACTGTTGCTCCTTTCCCACTGGATCTTGCTTTTTTTTTGTTGTTGTTGTGTTTTAATCCATCTGAGAAATTGAAATTGTGTTAGAAAATGGAAGGATTTATGTAGGAGCACAGGTTATGGTTAGGTTGGCAAGGACAGTTTGGTACTCTTGAAGTACCTAAAAAGGCCTTCAGCCTCATCGCTTCTTTATCCCCAGTGCTTTCAAAGCCAGTTGTTTTCTTCCATTCAGGGGTGCTTTCACCCCAAAATCACAGGACAATAAACAGACATGCAGCAGTTCTGGTGAGCTACCACTACATCCAAAAGCAAGAAAGGAAGAAAAAATGGTTTGTAGAACAGCTTTTTGCCAAATACTTCAGGTTTCTGTCATTGACTTGCTCTTAGCAATGATAATACCAAGCGTTTGCATTGCATTTTCCAGCCATAGATCCTGAAATACTTTGAAACGGTTAGTGAAGGCCATTATAGGATCAAGATTATCCTGGACCACTTTGCACCTGTGGGGTCAGCCTCCCCACTGCCCAGCTCTGTGGGCCTCCTCATAGTGAAATAGGCTTTGATGGCTAATAGAAAGCGTCCCGCAACACTTGAGAAAGTGATGCCTTTGGAAATGGATGGCGGAGCACTTTCATACCACTCTGCCAGAGTAAAGGAGCTATAATTTATAGTCACTTTAAGGCCCCTTTCTCCTGGCAGAGTGGTGTGAAGGGGTCTCGGCACAAATGAAAATCAGGGCCAACACGGTGGTAAAATTGATGTCTTTCATTTTGCAGTCAGACCACACCACAGTGGTGAACTCGGGCAGGTCTTTGTGTTTAACCCTGGTGTTTCTAATGAACTGAATTCAGCTCTTCAGTGTGGCTGTATTTCTCTCCAGTTGGAGCTTATTTTTTTTTTCTGTCACCGAGCTTGTAACACATCTTGCCGTATTGATTGCTCACAGGGAACTTTTTTGTAGAGATCTATTAATAGAGAGGCTTATTTAAAAGCCAGATTAAAGATGATCAGTGCATACCTGACCCCACGCAGGAGAAGTGAATACTGCTGCGTTGTTATTTCAAAGAAACTGCATTTCTAAAACAGAAAAAGCCACAAATTTCTTCCAAATGTAAAACATCTGCCATTAACTTAAGAAGATAAATCATGCGTGCTTGTATCATTTGATGAATTTCAATTGCTGCAATATAACTTAGTCTAAATGACAGCTTTCCTATTTCGCTTCTTAAGCAGTCTCATTTTCCACTACCATTTTTTCTGTTCCACTACCTGGGCAGTCAGTGCTACTCAGTAAATGCTGAAAAGGGGATCAGTTCCCCTTCTCATTTGCTCTGGACCTCCATAAAACAACTGTTGGAAGTTGTTTTTTTCCATCTCAGCTATGCTGAAGATGGAGAAGGAGATGATGGATGAATGGAGATGCCGGCATCCTAGAGGGATCTCTCCCCATCTCTGCCATCTAGCCTATTTGATAAAGTTAACTTATTTTGTGCATATGGGGTATTTTACAGACAAGTTCACTCTGTCCATACCATGAGCTGATCTCAAGTTCCATGAATATGGCTAATCCTGAAGATACCAAGTCCTTCTTCAGGGCTGAGTGTGTTAGCATTGCTGGGGACAGCTGGTTCAGACTCGTGTTAGTTGGAGATATTTGGTTTAGAGGAGAGTCTGAGGAAGCTGGTAGGAAAAGGTCTTTTTGGCCATAATATCTACGTATCTTGTCAGTCCCAGAGCTCATCCTGGTCCTTGTCTGATGCCTCTTGAATGTTGCAGTGATGACCAGTGCCATTTTCCTGCTACTGCAAATCCTGTTGTTGTCTATAGCATTTCTGGGGCTGGTATTTAGTTAAGAGACGAGTCTTGAGTCATGGGTTTCCCTAGCTGGGACTCACCATGAGCAAGGATACAAGAGCTTTACCATCCTCAAGCACAGCAGAATGAAGATCTTTCAAGTCCAAACCAAACCATATCTGATCACCAGATTAATCACCATTTGTAGCTTTAGTGGAAGTCACAACTGTGCTTAAACTTATGGAAAGATGCTTCAAACAGGCTGGAAACTCTTAGATAGTATTTAGAGCTTAGGTTCAGCATCCGCAGTTATTCTCTACTGAATGGTAAAAGGCCATTGGAGGGAACAGTGTGAGAGTGCAGAGGTCTTTTGGAAGATGTCCAGAGAGGAGATATTAAGTGTCTGGCAATATCCTGACCTTCTACATATGTGAGCCTTGTATCGATGACTCCAAGAGCCATCAGCAGTGCTCAGAAATGTGTTTTCTCTTAGCCTCAGGCTTCAGTAGATTGAATTAACATTTCAAAATGGGATTTTTTTTCTCTCCAAGTGCCAATTCAGCAGAATTGTCTTGGATCCAAAAGCAGAGTTGTGTTTGTTGTTGTATCAATGACTCCAAGAGCCATCAGCAATGCTCAGAGATGTGTTTTCACTCAGAGCCTCAAGCTTCAATGTATTGACTTAACAAATGAAAGTGGGATTGTTGTTGTTTTTTTTTTTTTCCCTCCAAGTGCCAATTCAGCAGAATTATCTTGGATCCAAAAGCAAAGTTGTGTCTCCTAACAACACCTGAAGCTGAACAGGAGCTGAGCAGAGCAATTCAGGTAGAAGACAAGAGTCCAGCTGGTACTATCTTAGTGGAGCTGGCTTCTGGAGGAACAAAACCACTGAAAGTTTGTTTGGGACAACAAAGTGGTATGTTTAACCTTCTGAACCAGTAGGGAACTGGTGGCCTCATGAAGACAAAATGGCTGTTTTTGTAAGGCCTGAGCATTAAGAAATGATTTTGATTTGTTTTATTATTTTAGTGATACATTTTTGTAGTTCAGATATGGGTCTGCTTTGCTGGATACCAGGAAATAAAATGACACAGTCATCAGCCAACTAAGAGCTCTTGTTTTCTTGTCAAAGTCATCTCCCAGTGCCTTTCAGTGCCCTTTTTCCCTTGAATGTCTGCAGCGAAGCTGTCCATATGGATTAGTGGCTGCTCCTTTCCCCAGCCTCCATGGTTTACATCAAATATTTAATGGTTACAAAATGAGACGTTGTTTTTGTGACCTGGATGCTCAGCATTTACTGTTCTTTATCTCAGACAATAAGCACACCACCAGGATGCAGTCCCAGTATTGATCTGGTGCCTTGGGGTCAGCACTTAGCTTACCCTCATGATTACACTAATTACTCTTCTTCCAGCATTCTTTCCTCCCACCCACCAGCCTTAAACGCAGGGGATTGTCATGTAAATAAGTGACCTAATTAGCAGTGCTTTCAAACCATTTTAAAATGAGGATCCCTCATGAGTAATACCAGGAAATCAAGGTTTTTGTGGAAATAACTCCAAAGAGCCTGCTGTCCACACCAGTTGGTTGATGCATTAGGATGTGTTTATCTCTTCTGAAGCGAATGACTCATTGGTGTCAAAGATTAATAACAGTAAGTCCACCTGCTTCTCCTTGGTGTGTTAAGAGGTGACAGCTTCCTATAGGGCTGGGGCAAAATCATTTCCAAAACTAGGTGGCTGGACTGGAAAGCGTAGTCAACCGTTGACATCACCAGTGAGTCGCTTTGCACAGAGGCTACAGTGGGCATGTGATAGGATTGCTCTGGTCTAACCTGTGGCTGTATTCATATGGGACTTGCAGAATATAACTCTTAAATAACCAGGAATGGTGGAGAAGTCAGACTGTGAGGGTCAGGCCAGATGGGGCTCTGAGCACCTGATTGAGCTGTAGGTGTTCCTGTTCAGCAATAAATTGTTTTGCAAAGCAATGGTAGAAGCAAAAAATAGAATCATAAAATCGTTTGAGTGGGAAGGGACCCTAAAAGGCCATTTAGTCAACTCCTCTGCAGTGAACAGGGGTACCTACAGCTCGATCAGGTTGCTCGGTGCCTGCTCCAGGCTGACCTTGAACATCTCCAGAAATGGGGCATCCACAACCTCTCTGGGCAACCTGTGCCAGTGCCATCTTGATCCCTCTGTTCTTATTTTGGGGCTTAGTCATGGTTCCTTTTAAGTATCCTAACAGAAATCACTGATTTTTATTTCCTAGTTCTGATGTAGCCTTATATGCAGGTTGATAACTCTTAGTAGATTGGAGTTTTTTTTAATATTAACCCAAGTGGCCATCACCCGTCTGTCTTATTCTTTCAGCTGTCACAGAAATCAAACATTTTGGTTCATGAAAGTCATATCCTAATAACGGTCTGGGGAGAATCACACATTATGTCAGTGCATCAGTGCCTGAAGTTACCCTCTGCTTCGCTTCACATGTTCCTGCAAATGTTTCTGCAGTTTTTACAATGCTTGGCTTTTCTGCCCCATGCTCACCACTGAGTTAATAGCTGAGCCGACATGCTCGGAGTCAGACACTGCCGAAATGTTGTTAATTTGATGATATGTACATTATGTGTATTCTGGGTGCTGCAAAGCATTCTTTATTAACATTTGAGAGGAAATCTCCGTCAGTTCTGGTGCCTTTTGCTAAGCAGCTGATCTTGAGGTTTTCTGTTTTCCATCCACTCATTTTTTTGCTCATTCACTCACAGATTTGGACAGTTTTTAAAAGATCTCCCACTTGAAGCCAGTGGCAGCGCTCTTGCTGACTTTAATTAGGAAAGAAATTCATTTTCGGGTGAATTTTTGGCTCCACTGTGGCTTGACAGAAGTTTCTAAATCAAGTTGCTTCTTTGATAACAGAATTCAGCCCCAAAAGGGCGGGGGGCAGGAAGGGGAAAGTTACATTATAAAGTACTGAAAACAGGAAAATTTCACGCAGTTTTCATATCTGAATAGCACTGGAACAGCAATCCCTGACCTGCTGGAAGAGATCTCTACATATTCAGAGTCTTCAGATGAAATAGCTCTCTTGCTTTAAGCTGCATCTGCGCAATTGTGCTTCCTTCAGGGGGAAAACCAAACCAAAACAAAACAAAAAAAAACACCCTTTTTAGATGAACAGGCTTTTTTCTCTCCCTTCCCTTCCCTTCCCTTCCCTTCCCTTCCCTTCCCTTCCCTTCCCTTCCCTTCCCTTCCCTTCCCTTCCCTTCCCTTCCCTTCCCTTCCCTTCCCTTCCCTTCCCTTCCCTTCCCTTCCCCATCATTTCCAAGCCCTTTCCAGACTTGAATGCAACATATTTAAAGAAAAGGGTTCAACAACCAGACCTTCCAGCAGTTTATTGTACAATGGAGGTAGACCCTCCCACCATGATTTTTGTACTGCCCCTCTAGCTCGGGGACGTGGGCTTTTTTCCATGATAATCCCTTTCTCGAAGCTGCGTATTTGCAGAAACTAATGGAAAACAAACCACTTTTAGAGGAGTTATTGCCTTTTTTAAAGTGCTAATTTCCTCGTGAAATTTATGTCTGCCAGCAGAGGCAGACGAGGAGCTCTGCAGACAGCTCTAACGAGACAATTCATTAACTAGCGAGTGTACACACACCATAAAAAACATTAATTCACAAAATGAAAAACTAATAGAGTGTTTAGCCTGTTCTTTATCACCAGTGACAGTCTGTGCTCTCCTCATCATTAGTGTTTACTGAACTGATGGAGGCTGCAGCCCAGCTTGCTTATCAGCACTCATCGCAAATGAGGTCGCAGTGCTTTTCTTTCCATCACAGTTACTTTGTCCCATCTCCTGCACTTGAATTTTAACATGGAGTGTAGGACAGAGGCATGAAAGGATAGTCTCAAGTTTTGTCTTTTTTTTTTCCAGAATTTGCATTTAAGTTCTGTTTCCTTCTCCATTTTCGAGAAGACTGGCGAGGGAAAATGCCTTCCTTAAGGATCTTCCAGTATAGAGTCGTAGAATCATTAAGGCTGGAAAAGATCATCTAGTTGAACCATAATACTCATGATATTTTGCATATGATCACAGTTGCCTCTGCTAAAGAACCAGATTCATTCATAGCAAAACTCTTAACTATGTAGCAGTCATACTATAGAGTCATAATATATCCCAAGTTGGAAGGGACCAACGAGAATCGTTGAGTCCAACTCCTGGCTTCACCTTAAAGTGTTGACATAGCTTTTCCCCTTCAACATCAATGAGCCATTTTCTGACGGTCGCAGTAAAAGGTGAGCCAGACTAGAGCTGAGTACTTAGAAAATTCCACCCTCACATCTGTTGTTTGAAAGGTCCTCACCTACTAAAGCTTGTCCTTTCTTGGTATTTGCTTTGCTTTAACAAGAATCCCTGTTCTTCCCAGTGTTTCGCTATCAATCAATATTTTCAGCTGCATACTCATCCCACCTGCATGTAATAGAGATGTTCTCTGTATCTCAGAACTTTCCTCATCTGAGGATTACTTGCTTTTTTAAAGGGAAGAGTTGCATCCAGTGTATGAGAGACTCAGTGGTGTGGCTTAGGTAGGTGCAGGCTGTCCCCACTTCTGCTCACTGGCTCATCTGTAAGCACAAAAGTTGGGCACAAGACTTAATCCTACCTGACATTGGTTCCTGGTGGTTTGCAAGAAAAGGGTGGATGTGGCACTGAGGGACACGGTCTAGAGCAGTCACAGTCATGGGCTGATGGTTGGACTGGATGATCTTAGTGGTCTTTCCAACCTTAATGATTCTATGATTCTACTTAAAACTTATGCAGAGAATAACTTATGTCAGACGGAATAGTGCAACAAGAGCGACGTATATATATTAAGTAGTTATCCATATCTGAGAGGCCCAGAGGTTCAGACAGACTTCTGAAAAGTAAGGGGAAGGATGTCAGAGCCAAAATCTGTCTTTTTAAAGATAGATCTACAGGTTCCTGTACCTCTGAAATGAATCTCATGAGCTTGGGAAAAAATCAAAATCCAGTTACAGATTTTATGGCTCATTCCATTACTTTCCTGCAGAGCTGCAGCTCTGAGATCCCCAAACTGACCCGTTTAGAGGCAGGCAGTGAGTGATCTTTGCCTTAGAGCTACAAATAATATTCCTGAAGCCAGAAACCGGTCCAAGTGGCCATATGGGTTGCATATAGTTGTTGTTTCTCATTATTTCTCGAGCACCACAGGTGTGCAGAGCACTCTGCAAGAGGATAAAAAGAGAAGATCCTTGCTCCTCGGAGAGCTTATACGCTAAATTAGATTGAGACGGCATCTCAAGAGCAATAGGATATCAAATTGGAAGGAAAGATGTGTAACCACAAAAAGAAAAGTGGCTTGAGAGCAGGGTCCTGGTAGTTATTCCCACAGAAAGAAAAACATTTGAGTTGATTTGCTTTGTCTGGTTCTCTGTAGTTACTTAAGGCTTTTCATCTCCAGCAAATCCTAACACATCTGCTGCTACCGGAGCAGAATGCAGCCATCTCCATGCAGCTGTGCAGAGGTGATGCCCCAGTGATTTCCACTGCTTTTGATTGGGTGGAGGCACTTTAGTCTGGGAAAGAGGAGGCGCAGGGGAGACTTTATTGCTCTCTACAACTACCTGAAAGGAGGTTGTAGCAAGGTGGAGGTCAGTCTTCTCTCCCAGATGACAGTGATAGGGTGAGAGAGAATGGCATCAAGATGGACCAGGGGAGTTTCAGGTTGGATATTAGGAAAAACTTTTCAGAAAAAGTGGTGAAGCATTGAAACATGCTGCCCAGGGAGGTGGTGGAGTCACTGTCCTTGGAGGTGTTCAAAAGAAGGGCAGATGTGGCAATGAGTCTAGAGTGTGAATCTACACCATGTCCACGGTCTACGGTGGTCACAAACATGGGCTGATGGTTGGACTATACGATCATAAAATCATAGAATAGCCTGGGTTGAAAAGGACCACAATGATCATCAAGTTTCAACCCCCCCTGCTATGTGCAGGGTCACCAACCACTAGACCAGGCTAGATCTTAATGGTCTCTTCAACTTTATTGACTCTGTGATTCTAAAGGCTGCAAGAATGGGAGATGAGGAGACGTTAGAGCCTGCTTACATGGCAGTGATATATAAAAACACTTACCCCAGGTTATACCCACTGCAAACCAAAGCATGGAGAAAGTGGTATTGCCCAGAGCTCCAAAAAGTCACCAGCAGAGGTAGGGGTTAACTCCAAGTCTCCAAAGGCATGGTCCAGCACTTAACCAATAACAATTTCCTTTTGCATGTGTGTACTAATGATTATTTTGGGATTTCCTTTTCCAGAGAGGAAGAGAGTAAGAAATTAAAGACTGAAAAGGTGTCAGCTGGTTCCTAATATTGCCTCTGGGACACACTAAGGGTTTCAGACCATGTCTCATTCCCAAATACGAGTTTTTCTTCCAACAGAGCTGTAAAATGTTTCTGTGAACCTTTCCTCTTCCCTCTGCAAGGCAGTGGCATATAGTGCTATATGTAAAGTGTGAACATGTTGCTGGTTTATTTCTCAGGCTCAGGTTGCACCGGAGCCAAAGCAGAGGCAGTAACCTTAGATTGATTTTTCTCCTTGCACTCTTAAATCATTCAAATCTGTTAGCAGTCGCTCTGCTCAAGCAGGACGCGCTATTGTAGACCTTGATTGGATACAGAGGTTTGTTTATGGGCAACGCTGCAGGTTTTGTTTAATATTCCAGAGGTCTGGTAATTTACATCCATCGATTTACAAGGCACAATCTGTCAAGAGACACCAGCCTCCCATTGAATTGCAAAATGATTGAAATCATGGGTGACAACTAGCGTGTTAAGTTTATTTTTCTCATGTTTGTTGGAATGAAATGTTCCCTCTCCTCAGAGTGAGATATCTTGGCTGTGCTTACAGCGAGCTAAAAGAAATCCCAAACAAAGCTGTAATTGTTATCCAGCAGCACAGGAAGACAACTCAAGACAACTGAAATTCATCTGTTGAGGCTGCAGGATGATAAGGGACTAAGGAGCAAGTTGTTGGCTGCTGCTTACCCAGCCGTTGGGTATTTTGTTGGCTAGAAGGGCTCATTGTTTGGCTTGGTATAAATGTGCCAAGATACTTACAAAGGAGAAGAAGATATGAATGACTGTGGATCTATGGTGTTGCTTTTCCAGCATTTCAGTTTGAGTTGCCTCCCTCTGCCCTTTAAGTGGAGAGCTGAGAGTGTTCCGGTGGGTTGAATGACTGTGGGGTGCAGGGTCTCCCTTCCATCCGTGGTGTCTGCCCAAAGAACTGCCCATCTCCAAAACAAGTTCCAAAACATGTTTTTGTTCAATACCCCTTTAGGCTGTGATTATCTTACATTTCTGCAGACTCCTGCTGCGGGTTTGCATCTCCTGAACAAGGCTTTAAGTAATGAGATTTTCTCCTTGGCTGACTCAGCAGTGAGACAATCCATTCTGAATGTCTGAGGAAGGAGAAAGGACAAGTGGAGGGCTCTGGAATTCTTCTGATCTAAAAAAGTGACGGTATATCTCGGGGCTTTCATATCATGTCAGAAGTGGATATACCTTCCTAAGCCAGCACTCGGCCTTCCTTCCAACCTGGGGATACACAACACCCAGAACTTCCCACCTTGGGGACATGGAAAACCCAGAAGAAATTTTCACCTTCAGGACATGGAACACCCAGAACTTCCCACCTTGGGGACATGGAGCACCCAGAACTTCCCACCTTGGCGACATGGAACACCCAGAACTTCCCACCTTGGGGATGCACAACACCCAGAACTTCCTACCCTGGGGACATGGAACACCCAGAACTTCCCACCTCCCACATGGGGAACACCCAGAAGTTCTCACTTTGGGGACAGTGAAGAATTTAAGCACTCGGGCTTTAAATAAAGCACAGATTGCTCCTGTCTCCCTCCTCCTCTTATATCCACTGACAAATATAATTACCGCTTCACTTAAATTGCCGTAAATGAATTCTAGAGAGCAGAAAAATGTGCACATATCTCTCCACTGCAGAAATTAGCTGACTCTTGCATTTCAGGTGATGGATCCATCCATCTCCACTGCTGGAGCGAATTGGCACTATCAAACCCAAGACTGCAGCAACATTCCTGTGCTGTAACAGCAAGTCCATCTCCAGGAGCAACACCAATAGAAACTTGACAATATTTGGAGTTTTTGACTAAAAATGGACTTTTTTCCCCCATTCTGCAGACCCAAATCGGCATGATCCAAAAGCCCCGCCACCCTCTAGGGAAACAAATGTTCTAGCTGAAGGGTTTGTTTAAATTAAACTTCATACACATTGCTGTGATTGGAGGAGTTGCTGAAGGAGGCTGCTTCCAGGAGCAGTAGTTAACGTGGCTTTTTCCTTGCATGGTTTTCTCTGTTGTAATTCGCAGTAAAATAAGATGTACAATTTGGTGCTTTGCTGTGTGCAGTCTTTTCCTTTCACTTTGTCACACTCCTTTAATTGTACAGATCTGTCTTATATGTTTAGCTCTGTTTCAGACAAAATATGTTGGGACTTTCATCCCTCTTTTTGTCTTTGCTTTTCAGACTGGATCTAAAGTTGTATTGAATTTTACAAGCAAACCCAAAGCTCCACATAGGTTCTTCTTTCAAAGAAAGTCTCTGGTGATACAAACAGTGCCAAGAGATGTTTATCTGATCAGTCTCCATCACAATTAAAGTTTGTTGTCAGGAGTTCCTTAGCAATGTACAAATCCTCCCTGTACTGCGCTGCGTTGGTGTCTGGCTGAGTGTTTGTCATGTACTGAACATTAGGGAAGGCAAGAGAAAACAAGAAAACAAGCCAGGTTTTAGCACCAGCAGATAGCACACCTTCATTATTCAGCTTGACCATGGAACAAATATGAGCTGAAAATGTGAAACAACCATGAAAGGAAAGCAGATATCGGAGCAAAATAATATTTCCTGGAGAGATGGGAAAGCTCTAGTCCCATTGTGGCAGCAGTGAGAGCTCAAATACAGCACACAGCTCTGGTTAGCTGTGCTCAAGAAAAATAATGTAGCCTGGAAGGGGTGCAGATTGTTGCTCCTACGATGAAGAGGGGATGGGAATTCCCACTCCTCAATGAGTTTGTTGTAGTGCAGCAGGAGGTGAATACCGATGATGGAAAACTCCCATCAGGCAAAGAATAATGTTGGCATATGAAGAACTAAATATAAAACATCAGTGATTGAGTGTAGGCTGGAAATTAGATCCTAACCTCTAACATCAGTACTGGAGAAGTGAGGCTTTGATGGAGTTGTTCAGGGAAGTAGGGAGGTTAGAAATCTGAATGACTTCAGTGTGGCATACTATTATCTACCCAAGGCTGTGGGAGTGGACTTGATGGCTCAAGACGTCCCTTGCCATCACACTATTTAATTCAGATGCAAGGTGCCTAAGCAGGTCTGCATGATTTCAAACACTGTTAATCACCCTATGCACGAAGTCATTGCTAAAGTGCTGCTTGAATGAGAGCTTGAACTCAGATATTTGTAATTTGCTTCCTCTAATTAAGGCAAAGTATTTGATAACTGTGTTTTAAAGAGGTCTTGGTGCAAGTGACAGATGAAACTAAAAGAGTTAAACCTCATAGGTCTTCATTACAGGATGATATACACAGGACAGCAATCTCACAACTATGGCCATGGCCAATACCCACAACTCTTCTTTGATGAGTTTGTTGCCCATGAAGCAGAAATAGTTGTTTCCTGGCTCACAATGGGATGGTGAGAAATAAATGATGAAAATGTCTCTGCTCTCCATGACTTTTTCAGATAGCAGAAGGCAGAGAGAGGTTCACTTGAGATTACATAAGGAAGTCTATAGTGACCAAAAAGGGTCATCTTTCTTGTTGGTGCCATGGTTTGGCTCCAGAGCAGCTCCTTCCTCACTCCAAACAAAGCAAGATAAATGTTCCTGGATTTTGCAGCTACAGAAATACATATCACAGAGAAATATCTTCCCAAGCAAATGTATTCTGGTGGTTGATTAAACCCCTCAGACTCATTCTGGAGTTTAACCAATCGCAGAAGCGGTTTGTTGCTTCTTGCACTCCCAAATCATAGACTTCATTGCTCAGCCAAAGATAGAAGAGAACATGCACGCTTAGGGAGGAAGCAGTCAACATGCTATAGTTGCTAAAGCCAAGTGGTATCGATGAAATATGTCACTGATTTATCCCATCTTCTTTTGCTAGCTGTGTCTCCTGGCCAGGACAGCCATGCCAGCATGGAAAACCTTCCTGCATCCGAACAGATCCTGCAAACCCTGAGTGAACTGGCCAGGTCTTTCCAAGAGATGGCTGACCGCTGCCTGCTGGTTCTCCATTTGGAAGTGAGGTAAAAGCTTGGAATTTGGGGACTGAGGTGATCTCGGGAAGCTACAGGTTAGGATTGTGTCCAGAGGGCACATTATGGCAACTGAGAATGGTATTTTTGCCTGCCTTGCATCAAAGAGGTCAATGATGTGCCCAGAAAAATCAAGATAACTATGGATGGCCAAATGTGGGGCAGAGGCAAGATAGCAACATGGGATTTTGTAAGAGGGTCTGTATCTTGTGTCAGAAACTAGGAAAAAACATGGGTTTTTTTTTGGAGCTTTGTCCTTAGATAATTGCACAGTGTTTTTAAAGCCTAACAGGTGTCTGCATATTTATTAGCCATTGCGCTCTGGATTGCAAATAAAAGCTTTTCTTACTGTTTTTTTTTTCCAATAGCAAGAGAATCTGGGGAATAGAAGGTAAGCACCAGCTGGAACTTTTAAAGGGCTGGAGAGTTTTGTGATGTCTCTGACTACACATGCAAAGATGAAAAGCAGCAAATCCCTTTCTTCAGGCTGCCAGCTGTCCACTCTGGGCTGGGAAGGCATTTGTCCCTTATGCATTGGCCAGGTGTATTTTCAATGCTTCCTTTTTTTCTGAAGCATGAAATATAAGTGGATGTCATAGACAGGCAATGAGACTTGATGGGCCATCGTTTTGTTCTTCTGTGGCATATCCTGAGCCATAGTTTGTCTTCATGTACGTTGACAGAGCTCTCATGAAGTCAGTATGTAGCTTTAAAAAAATACACATCAGTTATTGTCAGCAGCCCTTCAACCTGCTATCCATCATCTGCTGCCCACTTGATTGCAGGCATCACAGATGAGCTGGGGCTTGAAGGATTTGAAGAAAAGATTGTTAAAATATGGAAATGGAGCAGCTTTCCAGCTGCAGTGTAAATGCAAGGTGATACCAGGGCTAACCCAGACTCATGATATGGGCACCAGCCTGAATGGGTTTCTGGATTTCCATCACACTGGTTAAGCAGAAATAGGTGCAAATATAATTCAGGACAATTTTCACTGCTGCAGACAGCAATAGAGGGGTTGAGACTTTGCAGTGATCCCTTTGGTTTTCTCCTACCTTAGGGACCCCCCATTTGCTCAGAGCTTTGCCAGATGCTGATTGGCACAAGCCTGGGGTTGGATTCTTCTCCACAACAATCTGAGCATGACATGAGGACTGTGGTCCCTGAGACCTTAAACCTTGGGTTTACATCTGCTTCCTTAAATGAAACCTGTTGGCACATCCAGATCATTAACCATTTCTTTTAGGGTTGCCCAGAGAGGTGTTAGATGCCTCAACCACAGAGACATTCCAGGTCAGGCTGGACCGGGCTCTGAGCAATCTGATCGAGCTGTAGGTGTCCCTGTTCATTGCAGGGAAGTTGGACTAGGTGACCTTTAAGAGTCCCTTCCAACTCAGGTGATTCTATGATTCTTTATTTACAAATAACCATGAAATTTCAGGTTACTTAACCTGTTACCATCTTTTACTATAAAAAAAAAAACACCTATACAGCATTATATAGGAGCAGGTGCTAAAGGATAGATATGTTTTCACTCTGGAGGTTGCGCTAGAATGAACTTGCTTGTGATGGCCACCTCAAGGACATTTTCTATGAGGACTGGGATGCAGAAGCCAGAACTTACTCATCACAGCTTAGAGAATCATAGAATTGTCTGAGTTGGAAGCAACTTTTAAAAGTCATCTTGTCCAACTCTGTTGCAGTGAGCAGGGACATCTACAGCTCGGTCAGGAGCTCGGAGCCCAGTCCAGCCTGACCTTGAATGTCTCCAGGGACGAGGCATGTACCACATCTCCCACCCCATTCCAACCCAGTGCTGTTTGAGCCAGCCAGAATGGCATGAATTTTATGTCTCAGTGTGCTGAACCTGAGTTACACTTTGAATGCAAGGGATATTTCATCCAGCCTGCAATTCAGCTATGATTCCCTGACGGATGAAATTCAAGAGTCCAATCTGACCCCAGCCCTATTGAGTGATGTGAGTGAAACCCAAGAATTAAAAAAGTCTAAGGAGTTTTGCTATTGACTTTGCTGATCATAGCATTTTCCACTATGAGTTCAAGAGAAATGACCTAATTGCAGATCTTTGCAGAACAAAATGTGAGTGTACAGGACTTTTTTCCTTTGATGGAAAAGATGATGGCAAGGCATGTTGCCAACAGATCAACATGTCTGGCAAGCTGGAAAGAAGTTGCAGTCATATTAAATGTTTGGGAAGATGCAGTCTTGGCCTTCAAATTACCATTGAATGCCCCCTGGCTCACTCATTTTTTCCAGTTATAAGCGTTACGAGGGCTAACGATACATGCAAGGAGTTGTAATTGGAGCATCAGTACTGAAGTGCTGCTGAACCAACATGTTTGAAAATGGAGAACCTGGTTAAAAGGCACTTGGCATTTCAGAGTGATGGTGTAGGTTGTATCTGTTAATAGAGGATCTTTTGTATTCACCTCTCAAAATAGGTCAAGAGACAGATGCATTCAATGCAAATGTAACCACTCATTTCTTAGAATTACTTTTTACTTGCTTGAACTTTAGAAAGAAAATTATAAGGTAGTACTTTTACCTCTGGTGTATTTAATACATTGCCATGATAAGTAATGCGCTTGGGGCTTTTTTGTTTCATTGTGGTTTTTTTACTCCAAAAATAAAAGATATATGTTGAAGAGAGCGTAACTATGCTCAGTAGCCCCTCTGTATCCCTGCAGTATCCTGTATATGTCGTTCTTCCACAGTGTAATCAGCAGTGCTTTTCAGAAGACCTAACCACAAAGCCATGCCAAGGTTGCCACAAACATGCTGGTGTTTGGAGGGAGAAATAGAAGGAACAACTGCCCTCCTTGGCAGCCTTAACCACTGCAGAGGTGTTACAGAGATACTCTTCATCAGAGCCTGACTGAGCTGTAGATATCCCTGTTCATTGCAGGGGAGTTGGACTAGATGATCTTTAAGGGTCATTTCCAACTCAAACAGCTCTATGATTCTGCTGGGGAACTGGCTAACGCATGATAAAAATATGAGATAATTATCTAAAAATTGGAAAGTTTGAAGGCCTCCATGGAATGGTAATGAGATTTAAAAAAAAATAAAATTCTCTTAGAATTCACATCAGAGCAAGGGAAAAAGGGCACTGGAAGGTCCATACATCCTCCCAGCCTCCTGGAGCTGCTTGGTGGGCTAGCAATAGGCAGCTTTGCAGCTGGCATCCAGACCATGAGGGATGTTTTGCTCACAAGGAGATGGTCCCTTCAGTTATCCTCCTTCTTTCCAGTCCTGGCTGAGAAACCAAAAACAGAACAAGCAATGCAGACATACTCTTCTTTGTCCAAATCATTTGGCTCTTGGGTCGTGTTTCTGTTGATAGGCTTTCTTCTCTGGGATCTGCACAGCCTTTAGAGGACTTGAAGGTACAGAGTTGTTCAGCTGGCATTGCTAGCATTTCTCTCCATGAAAATATGCATCCTACTACATTGTTTTTTTCTGCCTAGAACCACTTCTGAGTAACACCCACTGATATTTTAATGTTGACATAGTTGTGCTGTAACGTTTCTCTCTTCTGTCTTGCAGAGTTCACTGCTTCCACTACCTGATCCCATTGGCTAAACAAGGGAACTATGCCATTGTTGCCAACGTGGAGAGCATGGACTATGACCCCCTTGTTGTCCGGCTCAATAAGGACATCAGTGCCATCGAGGAAGCCATGAGCGCCAGCCTCCAGCAGCACAAGTTCCAGTACATCTTTGAAGGTCAGACATTTGCCAATAAGTTTGTGAGAGTTTGGTTGTTACGAAATGATTTTTTGTTTTTGTTGCAGAGCTGAGAAGTATTTGTGTCTTTCAGGGTAAGACAAGAGGAAGTGGTTTCAAACTAGAACAGGGGAGATTTAGATTGGATATAAGGAAAAGGTTTTTTACAGTAAGAGTGGTGAGGCACTGGGACAGGCTGCCCATCAAGGTGGTGGATTCCCCCATTCTTGGTGATATTCGGGGTTGCTGGACAGGACTCTGAGCAGCCTGATCAAGCTGTAGGTGTCCCTGTTCATTGCAGGAGAGTTGGACCAGATGACCTTTAAGGGTCCCTTCCAACTCAAATGATTCTGTGATTCTATGACTGGAACACACAGTGTGCTACTGTTGCCATCTACAGCAAATTGATTGGTGAGACCCGTGCAAACGTAAGTCAAAACTTGTTGCCTCTTTACCATTTCTGAGTGTCTTTGATAGAACCAATCAACCCATTCTGAGCACAAAAAGGGTAGGCTGATGTACATGCAGGACAGCTCATCAGGAAGCTGTATATATTGCAAGCACAGCTCTATTAGAACGTAGTCCCTATCCCAAGTGTAGCCATTCCAATACTGAAATTAAATTTTGAGAACATTGGCTCTTCTGATGTCTCATCTGTTGTAATTACCTTGGAGAATATAAATCACATCTTGGTTCATCTCCCCTGTATTTATTTGTGGCACTGATGCACGGTTGTCTTACTGTGTGCCAGGGTGTGTGGATTTCAAAATCAGAAGACTGGGGACTGGAGATGCACTCATGGCATTGCTAGAAGGGATGAAGGCTGTGCAAGCCTTGTTAGCCTTCTTCTGATCAGCATTTAGGCTGCCTAAGCATGAGCATGTTTTCATAATTCAGACTTTTAATCAGTGTCTAGTCTTTTACAGATTCCTGTGCTGAGTGAATTGGGCTACGTTTTTTCTGTTTGCAATGCTTCATGCGTGGGTACATCATTCTGAGATTTCCTGTGACTTCTAGCAGCCTGCCATGTCCTTCAGTAGCAGAGGAAAGATGGGGACATCACTCAATCAAAAGAAACCATCAGAGAACCTGTGCATTGAAATGCAGCTGGCATATCTCCCTTTCCAGTTCACACACACCCATTCCATGCTCATTCCTGGACTTTATGATGAATTATTGTCACTAAATGTCTTTCTTCTCTCATTTTATTATTTGTTTCTCTCCTTCCTGTGCAGGTTTGGGCCACCTCATCTCTTGCATTCTTATCAATGGAGCCCACTACTTCAAGCGCATCAGTGAATCTGGCATCAAGAAAATGTGTAGGAACATTTTCATCCTCCAGCAGAACCTGACAAACATCACCATGTCACGTGAGGCTGACCTGGACTTCGCAAGGTGAGCTAAGAGCCTTAACTGTGTTTATTGTTATTTCAGTGCCCTCATGTAGCTCCTTCCAAAGGTTTCACCACCCGCCATGTGACTGGATGGGTGATACATTGAAGTTTCTAGGTACAACTGTTGCTTGGAATTTCAGCTGGATGCATGCGGGGCCTCTGTTTGCCCAAATGAGTTACACTTCAGTTTGTTGAAGACTTAAACTTAATCCATGTTGTCTTCCTTCACGTTCTCTTGCTCTCAAAATTGTAGCAAGACCAAAACCAAAATTGGACATGGTAGTTCAGCTGCAAGTTTCTTACCTGTTTTGCTGCTTTATTCACTGAAGGGGGATCGTTTGAGGCATAATCACAGGGTGTAACTCTCAGCAGAGCCGTGTTGTCTAAACCTCTGTGGAAGCAATTATAGAACCATAGAATCATTTGAGTTGGAAGGGAACCTTAAAGGCCATCTAGTCCAACTCCCCTGCAGTGAACAGGGATATCTACAGCTCCATCAGGTTGCTTAGAGTCCTGCCCAATGTGACCTTGAATGTCTCCAAGGATGGGGCATCCACCACCTCTCTGGGCAACCTGCGTCACTGCCTCACCACCCTTATTGTAAAAAAGTTCTTCCTTATATCCAAATTAAATCTCCCCTGTTCTAGTTGAGACCATTTCCCCTTTATCTATCAGAACAAACCCTGCTGAAGAGGCTGTCCTCTTCTATCCTCTTTAGATACTGAAAGGGCAGTGGGCGGCTGGGATCAAGAAACAGCCAAAAGAAGAGCCTAGAACTTGCAATTGAAGGCTTGTAAATTCAGATGACAAAAGTTTTGCATGACACACAGCTATGACCCTCTGCCAACACTGGTGTCACCATTTGGCCATCACTCTTGGAGACTGAATTACTGGAGAAGCATGACTCCCTTAGAGGAGGGAGAGTAGATATGACTGAGTGCCTCATTTACTTGGGCTCTCATATGGGGAATGATCTCATTATTGAATTAGTCTTTTCATAATAACATTGACATGGGGAAGTTATGAATGCTGAGGCCTGGGGGAGAGAGAAGAGAGTGAGAGCAATAGATCCATTACTAATTCTCCAGGGAATAAAGTTCCCAAATTGAATCTTTCCTTTTTAAAATGCCTTTTTTTTTTTTTCCTGATCTGTTGAAATGTTAAGTAAATTACCCCAGTTTTTTGGCAGGCAGAGCAGGGCTTGATCATATGCTGACAGAAACTGGCACCCAAGTAATGAAATGCTGACCAAGTGCTGTTGGAGGCAGCACCATGTGCTGGCCATTTTCTGATGGGTCTTTGCAATCTGGGTTGGACAACCACAGATCTGTGACTTGTAGTGCTGCATAATTTGACGTGGAGTTTGAAGGGAAGGGTGAGGAGGGAACACATTCCCCCCTTCTGGTCTTGCTTGATGGATGATGTGCCGTGCAAGCAGTTTTCACAGTATGAAGCACACATATACTGTATGGGCTCCATGGCACGTAGATTTTCTCCTGCACCATTTGAGATGCTGAGTGCCATCGAGATCTCACTGAGATACCTGTTCTGCACAGCAGCATGAGTTGCCATGCAGATTTCTTCCCATAATACAAATTCAACAGCTTGTTCCTGGGTTGTTTTTTTTTTAATTATTATTTTTTGGTGGGGTTTTTTTTTAGCTTTCTTGACTGCATTGCTTCCCTCTTTCTTTTGGGACAGACTTCTGTAATGTAGAGAATATGTTTTATTCTTTTGTTCTTCAGATGTCTCCTGAATGCTCATTATCTGGATTACCCTTTTACACATACAAGGCATCTTGTGCATCTGAACCCTGCCCTGCTCACCTGAATATACAATTACCCGAGCAAGTCCTCACATTACCCCAGGGACTCCAGTTACTGAGGTCTATTCCAACTATAAAACAAACACAACCATTCACACCCAAAAAACATAAAATATCATCAGTGTAGGATAAAAGTGATCTGTGCTTCTGTGATCTATCTCATATAGGAATCTGTAAATGCTTTGCGCAGTGGCTGACTACCAGTTTTGCCTTTTTAAAGGGGGAAGTGGAAAGCAAGTGGTTATTTCACATACAGGAGCAGTGGCAGAGTTGCAGAAGAAATGGGATGAGAGGGAATGGCCTCAAGTTGCACCAAGGGATGCTCAGTTGGATATTAGGAGAAACTTCGTCTCCAAAGAGTGATGATGCATTGGAACACATTGCCCAGGGAGCGGTAGAGTCACCACACCTGGAGGTATTCAAGAAATGTGGAGATGTGGCACTGAGGGACGTGGTTAGTGGGGATGGGTTGGTGGTAGGACTGGATCATCTTAGTGGACTTTTCCAGCCTTTATGACTTTACAGTTCTTCAAGGCTATTTATGTGTCCCGTAAAGCACTGGTAATCCCCTTTCATCTCTGTCCCAGTAGGTGACTTCATTCATAGGCAGTAGAAACCTCAATCAGGGAATTGGAACAGGGAAGATCCTCCTTTTCTGAAGCCAAAATCACACATAGAGGGTTCACAGCAAAATCCTACCCCATGTAACACAGGTGGTTCTGGTGAGACTCTTGCATGTTAAACCACATTCTCCAAAAGATTTGCAACCTGGAGGTGGCAGCAGGTTCTGGCAACATGTGCTGATTTGGGAGTAGTACCATGGAAAAGGGAGAATCTGTTTCAGGTGGGTTTTGTTTTGAGATCCTTCATTCACGGTGGAGTGGGGCAGGGAAACTCTCTGCAGAGAAAGCTGGAGCACATTTTCAATGGAAAAAGAGAAATTGCCAAGCTCTGTGAGTTGTAGGAAGGAGTATCTCCACCACAAGAAGAAAGTGTAAAATAGGCTGGTTCTGTCTGCTAAGGCGTCGCAAAAGGACGTGTATCAGTCACCCAGTTTCCTGCAAATATGAATAAGGTCTTCCCTTATGTGTGTTTGGTATCTAGGCCAGCAGAAATGCAGACGATGATTAGGACATCCACCATTATATCAAAGAAAAAGCAGTATTTTCTCTCTGTATATAGCATCTGGTCACATGCTGCAAAGTCTAGAATAGGGCATGGATTCTAAATACCTCCACGTTCTGTAAGTTTCAGACCCAGATTTAGATTTATGCCATTACAGGGATAGAATTCAGCTTCAAATACAGACTCCAGTCCAGATCTTTTCTTGTCTGTCTCCTTTACCTCCTCTTTATCCACCTGAAATATAATTATATGTTTATGCAGAGATTTCATCGGCTGCATTCAAAAAAGGCTTAGGCTTCTGTTGAGACTTATCCTTACAGAAAATATCCTTCCATTCTTAGATGTTCATTTTCCACTGGAAAAAAGAAAAAAACCACCACTTTTTCAAGCACGCAGTAGTGATAAAATTGCCCTGTTCCCAAAAGTTAATGGAATTGGTTCTGAGGGAAGGGAGGGGACTAGTGGTGAAATCTGGCTATTTCATACAAAGCAATATAATTCTAACCTCTGAGATAATGGGTTTTGAGTGATGCTGCTCTTCATTACTGGGTCTGAAAGCATCCGTCATAGTGAAGCAGAGGTGTCTGTACACCTAAAAGCAGATTAGAGGTTTCCCTGCTGCTACCATTCAAGCTAGCAGTTGCAGTGACCATCCATCCCAAAGGACCACCAATCTCTTTTCCTGCTGCTGAAGATGTTACCAAGGCCATTGGCTCTGACCACATCTTTCTAATAGATGTGACACCCACGTTGTCCCTGCTGGTGGATCCTGGCCACCCTGGAGAAGTCCCCACTGCAAAGGCACAGGGAGAAGGCATCAGCATGTCAGGCGGTTGTCCTCAGATCAGACATGAATAAAGCCTTGAAATGTAGTTCAGACGCCTGTGATCAAATGTGTCTGTATACAAAGTCTGCTTGAATTTTTACTGTTCACAAAAGAGAAATGACCTTTGCTTCTTCTCCCTGGCAAAATACCGCTGCAGCTGCTGCTCTGACCCCATTCCTTCATGCCCACGTTCTCCCAGTGACACCGGTGATGCTATGGTGTAAATGCTTGGATACTAACATCCTTGGGGCAAACACCTTCCCTGTGCCCATGCAGCCACCGACAGCATCAGGGGAGAGCTGCACCAGTTCTTACACTGATTTCAAAGGAAGTGGGGATTGCAAAACAGCAAATCCGTCTGAGCTCTGCTCTTGCACATAGAAAACCCTTAATTTTTGCTTGTAAGATTGCATGAGTCACAGCAGCAGAGTGGGTATAGACCCTCTGGATTTCATTCTAGCTCAGCTGGTAGCAAAAGGCAGTGAATGATCATGTGCTAAAATTCCCAGTGCAGATAGTCACACTGCTTTCAGCACAAACATCCATGGAGGTGGCAGAGCTGTCCCATCCAACCCTTTGAGGAGCAGGATTTTGGAGGGGGCTTTATTGCAGAGTACAGTTCTGATTTGGGTGCTCGGTACTTTGGGTTCCTTTCCTGCAAGCAGAGGACACTTTTGTTTAACTGTAGAGAGTTAGGAGAGATTTATGCCTCCTGCTCGATGCTGTCCCATACAAGTTGAATAAGCAATAACATGCTGCCATCTACTGGGTGCTGCAGAGGGTGAGGGTAGCCAGCGTGCCTTAGAGATCCTTATGCTCTAAGTCCTTTTCATTACCAGATATTATTTCTCTTCCTGAATTTTGTCGTGATATATACATGAACTTGTGCACATTGAACCCCACGTTAAGCAGATTGGAAACTGGATCCTCTTGATTCATTGGCAAACTGCTCTTCTGCTCTCAGGTCCCTCTGCAGTGCTCCTCCACTACCTCTCTTCACTTGTAGTTCAGAACTGGACAGCATTCAAAACAGCAAATTTGGGCCATTTAAGATTATTTTGTTTGAATAAACTTCACAGTGGTTGATTACAAAACTTGGGTGCCAAGTACCATAATATTAATCACTGAGTAAGGGATGAGGCATGGAACCAGGCATAGGGCTGTGGGCACAAGAGTAAAATAGATGTGGTCTGCCTGTGGGCAAGGAGCAGCCATTGCCTAAAATCTTGGGTCCCTGCTGACCTAAGTCATCACCTCTTCTCCATGTCGTGGAAAGGAATTTTGGTTCCAGAGTACAACAGAGCCACTTCCATCATGAAAGAGCCATGAGATTCTCCCAAACTGATGGGTTTTAAGATTTGGGGTGGAATTTCAACACACATGAAATGTTCTGTCCCTGCACGGCGGTGACAGCAGATGGCTGGAAAGTGTGCATGGCTCCCAGTACTGGATAAGTGCACATCTACCTATCCTATAATGTCTTGTTAGGGCTGGACAGCTGTATGGATTGAACCCCTTTTTATTTAAATCAGCTACCAATGGGATATTCTGGCACCTAGGTGTAAGCGGGCTGGTCTCTGACCCATCCCTCTTGGTTCAGTGTTAGAGAGAAAAATGCTTGCTCATAAAAACTGTATATGTGTTAGTCTGGAAGAATTCTTCTCTCCTCACTTTGCAACCCAATGTGGTCAGTGCTGTGGAAGGTAAAGCTCACCAATACTTTCTAATATGGATCCTGAGAAGACCCATCTGTATGGAGGAGTCAGAAGCAGGACAGGCTCTGGAAGAAAAGCTTTTCTTCACTGACAGCGTGGGAAAGATGTGTTATCTCCATCTCAATGCTGGACTCATGTTGTGTATCTGCAGAGCATGCCCTCATTTTGGTTTTGCTGTTTTTAATTAACAAAGCTGCTTTAGTTTTCAATTAAGGACCTGCTTACAACAAAATCTGTATTTTCTTTTCCTTTCTTTTCTCCCTTGTTTTCTCCCCCCTGTAGTTTCCACTGAGCTTTGATCTCAGTGCAGGTTTAATTAGCTGTAATTAGTGGTTTCACTGCATTAACCAAAAATCCCAACTATAAAGGATTAAAAACATCCCTCGGCTTGATGGCTCCTCGCCCTTTCTCCCCTTCTTCCCCTGCTTTGGGAGATCAGAGACTGTGTCCCCATATGGTCGTTCACCAGATGGGTGCTGCTGGGTGATGCCCCATGCATCCCAATCAGCCACCCCACTACATGTGCATTAAAACTATGCTGGAACAAATCACCCATCCACAGAGTTTAATTTCCAGTTAAATCTGCAGCTGCTGTGAGTTTCAGTAAGGCATCAATTTATGCCTTCGTGACATTTGGTAGAGATGCTTCTTGGGGCTTCTGACTCTGCAATACAGTACATTTGCAATAAGGTGCCAGCTCAAGACTGGAAGAATACTGGAGATCACAGATGGATCCCTGTTCATTGTGAGTCAAGTATTTCTACGTGGCACATCTGCATCAAAATCAGATGCTTCAGTCTTGTGCATGTACCCCATCTCCTTGTGGGGCCAGAAACCAAAAGTCTGCTTATCCTTTCCTCAGATTAAGAGTTTGATGAAGTTCAGATTTAAGCTGTACATCCATCAGTGTTTAAGAAAAGAGTTTGGACAGTTTTTTCTTTGAATCACTGGGTCATGGTACTGAGATGTACAGGAAAGGTAGCGCATCTTGAAGTCTGAAAATGGCTTTCAGGTCATCTCACCACAGCAATGGGAACTCATACTCTGAATCCCACATGCTCGCAAGGCTCAGAAGTCATCTCTGTCTGTCCAGGTTCATCATTTTGGGAAAGGATGCCTTGCCAAGGCCAGGAAATGCACTTCTTTTGCAGATTCACAGCCCTCATGGAAGTGGTAGGGTCACCATCGCTGAAGGCGTTTAAGAAGTGTGGAGGTGTGACACTGAGGGACGTGGTTTAGTGGTCATGGTGGGGATGGGTTGACAGCTGGACTGGATGAGGTCTTTTCCAACCTTAATGATTCTATGATCTTCCCACCTCATAGCATCCTGATGGACACCAGGTGAAAATAGAACCAAACACATCCAGTTTGTCCAAAATACTCTTCCCCAGAACAGCACTTGGTACTTTTCTCTGTCTCATCCCAAAAAACTACCTCTGAGATACATTCAATTTTATTACCTCTGCAAAACACGTAGATTGTGGCTGGTGATTGCATATTACTCCATGATGCCATTTTGCTCTTCCCATTCTTTGGGTTATGTCAACACAGCAGGCACTGATGCAACACAGTAAATTAGAGAGGGGAAATGATCCAGCTCGGGGGAAGGAGGGATATAGTTTGCTTTTTACATCATTTTTTCCTCATTTTTGGCTGGATCAGCTCCCTGGTCTGGTTCACAGCAGGCCTTGCAAACAGCTGTGCTGGCACAACCGAAGGAGAAGGAACAAACAACGAAATTAGGTGCAATGCTCTGAAATGATAACATTCCTGAAAATGGAACTTTGCCTTAAATTAGGTTAAGATATCAGGTGTGAATAAGAGAATTGCTGTAGGTAGCACCAGAGATGCAGCAGGAGGAACAAACACATCCTTATGCAGAAGGCATTATTACTCTTCCCTCCCCATCTTTGGCCTCACTCCAGCCTGAGGATGGACAACTTTTGTTCTCAAGTTTGCTGAGTAGCAGATTTTTTATTCACTGTGTGTATATGGGAAATGTCTTGCCTGCTGCTCTTTCTTCCCGTTAGAAAAAGAGTCCAAGATGGTGATTTGCCAGCTGTTCAGAAGCAAAGGACCTGACTCTTGGGGGATGACATTTCTCCTGCTTGTCCTTAAGTAATTTTCGCGTAATGAGAGCACTTGAGCACATGAAGATGGAAAGAATGTGGCTGGAACCACCGGGTAATGAGAGCATGTCCCTCCCTTCCTTTGGTGGCTGCTTGGATTAGGAATTCCTCAAGGAAGGGATTCTGCTAGCTTTGTAATTAAAACACTCACCAGGCATTTTGCAGAAAAAGAGGCCCTAGAAACCCAAAGAACACACACTCATGTCCAGCAAGGCATCCAAGCCTAAACTTTCAGATATATGCATTGACCCACTGGGCTGGTAAATACTTGCTCTCTAACTAAAGATCCACCACAGCCATGTCTTCGTCAGAGCTGGTTACCCTCAGTCCTTTATGGTGAGTGGTGAGAAGTGAGTGCCTCTAGGGTGTGATTCTCTAAACTGCTTTAAGCCAAGTGAAACAAGATGCAGGGCCACCTCAGCTGCTGCCCGGGCCAGGAGATGACTTTGCAGATGTGCACATCAACCCGTAAGCACCCCTGGGGGGATTTACACCAGGTAGCAGCCCCCTATTAAAGGGATTAGGGGTCTGAAATTGTTTGGCACTTCCTGCATCCCCAGTGTCCAAACGCCATGATGTGCAAAATCACATAACATCCTCTTTGCCAGTATCGCTCCATACAGCAGAAGCATCTTAAAATACCCATTGGGTGCTGGAAGGCGACGGACCTGCCGGGGCTTTCCACTGTTGACTCAACATTGAATTTTGATCAGCCATTTCTCTTTTTCCCGGAGGTGCTTTTAATCTTCGCACTGTAACCTTTAAAGATAGAGGTTTTAGCAGCCTCTGTAATGATTTTCATGTGGTTGTTTGAGTTGCTTCAAGTAAAGAGATTAATTCAATTTTCCTACACTGGAAATGGACTGAAAAACAGAGAGACTTCATTGACTTTCTCCTCTTGGTTCTTGGTGCGTTAGTGAAACAATCAATGGAGGTGAACTTCTCAGCCAGCCAAAGCCTGCATTCACATTTCCAGGGACACAAGCTCAGGAAGATGCAAATAAACATTTTTAAGAAGTGTTTTTGGCTCTTAGACTTGGCCACAGCACGTTTCCATTCTGCATTAACAGCACTGGGATATGTTCTCCTGGAAATGAATTACAAACTCCTCATTTATCCCTGGGGTGACAGTCTTTTGCTGATATGTGGTTTCTTGAGACTAATAAGTTTTGAATGTCTCTGGGAAAAAAAAAAAAATCAAAGTAATTACTTTATGTTCCCAAGCTCCTTATTTGTGTAGGTGCATGTGTGTTTATCTCTTTCTGTCATGCTGCATTGCTAATGGTAATTAAAGGGAAAGGATTTTTCTTTGTAGAAGTTTTTCTTGTTACTTTTTACCTTTAGTGACTTTGGTCTCCCTGGAAATACTGACCAGTTACGTGTAGAACTGCAGCCACTTCAATGTAAGTGCAGGAAATTTTGACTGTCCAGCTGAACTGGGTCATTGTGTTTACCCAGGCCTACAATACAAAGCCTTTGACACTGTCTCCCACAGTATTCTCTTGGAGAAGCTGTAGTCCGTGCCTTGGACATGTACACCCCTTGCTGGATAAAGAACTGGCTGAATGGCCAGGCCCAGAGAGTGGTGGTGAATGGAGTTAAGCCCAGCTGGCAACCAGTCATAAGTGGTGTTCCCTAGGGGTTGGTATTGGGTCCCATCCTGTTTAATATCTTTATTGATGACATGAATGAGGAAATTGAGTGCACCCTCAGTAAGTTTGCAAATGGCACCATCAACTACTCTGTCTGAGGGTAGGAAAACCCTGCAGAAGGGATCTGGGCAGGGAGGGAACTGATATTGTTCAATCTGGAGAAGAGGAGGATCAGGGGAGACCTTACTGCCCTCCCTGAAAGGAGGTCATGGTGAGGTGGGGGTCAGCTTCTTCTCCCACATAACAGTGAGAGGAAGAGAGGTGATGGCCTTAAGTTGCATCAGGGAAGATTCAGGTTGGATTTTAGGAAGAACTTCTACAAAAGAATGGTTGGGCATTGTAACAGGCTGCCCAGGGTAGTGGTCGAGTCACCATCCCTGGAGGTGTTCAAGAACTGAGGACATGTGGTACATTAGGGACATAGTTTAGTGGGCAATACTGGTAGTAGGTGAATGGTTGGACTAGATGATCTTAGAGGTCTTTTCCAACCTCAGTGATTATATTATTCTACTTAGAGTGGGTGTTGATTTTCTTTGCAGACCATGTTTCGAAAGCACATCCTGTAGGTGTGAGTCTTGGTATCCAGTGCCTTCTTGCTGGTGCTTCTTGCAAGTCATGGAGTACTTATCAGTGCCTGCTTTCTTCTTGGCTACACAGAATTCAGTAGTGTAGGTGTTTTCAGAAAAATGCAGCATGAAAACAAGTTGTAGGTTGTCAGCAATAATGTGGTGTCTGTTCAACATGTGCTTGTGACTCCCTGATAAATAAGTAGTCTTCTCTTCTCTTCTCTTCTCTTCTCTTCTCTTCTCTTCTCTTCTCTTCTCTTCTCTTCTCTTCTCTTCTCTTCTCTTCTCTTCTCTTCTCTTCTCTTCTCTTCTCTTCTCTTCTCTTCTCTTCTCTTCTCTTCTCTTCTCTTCTCTTCTCTTCTCTTCTCTCCTCTCCTCTCCTCTCCTCTCCTCTCCTCTCCTCTCCTCTCCTCTCCTCTCCTCTCCTCTCCTCTCCTCTCCTCTCCTCTCCTCTCCTCTCCTCTCCTCTCCTCTCCTCTCCTCTCCTCTCCTCTCCTCAAAAGACATGGCAGACCCCAGGTCTCCTAAGGCATTCAAGAGAGTGCAAAGGGAAGGCCATCCTGCATTTTGCTATTTCAAGGGACAAAGGTCAATTTTGTCCAGGCAAAAATTGACCTCAGAATTTCTCCATTCCTGCACTGCTGTGGCGCATCGCTCTGATACTGCCTGGCAATGCCCGTTGTCCTGACTCACACATTGGTGGCAGATGGCTGTCATTCAGCCAGTGCGGCTGTCACCTATGTGCATGCCGCATGTAGTGGCACAGCTCCCCTGCAAAGCAAACACATGCTGGTTTTTAATTCAAGACACAAGCAGAATGGCTGAAAAGGAGGGGTGGGCTTGTAAAGCTGGGCTTGTTTAGCTTGGAGAAGGGAAGGCTCCAGGGAGACCTCATTGTGGCCTTCCAGTACTTGAAGGGAGCGTATAAACAGGAGGGGGAATGACTGTTTGCAGAGGTGAATAGTGATAGGATGAGGGGGAATGGTTTTAAACTGAGACAGGGGAGGTTTAGGTTAGATATTAGGAGGAAGTTTTTCACCCAGAGGGTGGTGACACACTGGAAGAGGCTGCCCAAGGAGGTTGTGGATGCCCCATTCCTGGAGGCATTCAAGGCCAGGCTGGATGTGGCTCTGAGCAGCCTGGTCTGGTGGTTGGCTGCACATAGCAGGGGGTTGAAACTCGATGATCATTATGGTCCTTTTCAACCCAGGCCATTCTATGTTTCTATGATGATTCTATTCTATGACACCGTTTAAAAGACGTCAAGATTTGGCTCCAGGCTGCAGATCAAATCTGAAGAAACCTTCAGAGTCATCCCACAGGAACACATATCCCTGTGAGCATACGTGAATGCAAACCCCATGTCTGAACCCTCACAAATACTGCTCCAAAAATAGCTTTTAGAAACTGCCTTCTGCTTCCATGCTTAAAGGCAGGTTCTGCAGGTGTGCAGTTGTGCTGCAGGTGTGGTTACCTTCTGGGGGACTTTCCATGTAAATGCACAGCAAACAGCTATTAGAGAAAGGAGAGGTATTGTAAGAAGGGAAGTTTGTGTGAGACCAAAAGAAAAAAGGCAAAGAAAGAGAAGACCATCAGTATGGAAAGAGCAATCTTCCCAGACATTTGTCTGCAGCTGATATAAAGGTAAATATTGGATTGTCAGCTTGAAATGCATCTCTATTGCCTGGCTCCAGCCTGCAAATGGAAGCAATTAGAAAAATGTCCTGCCTTTTTCACAGTAGGCTGCTTCTTTCTAGCACAAGCTCCACAGATAGAAAGACACACGCAAGTCCTTAAGTAGCAGATTGGTTTACCCTGTCAGTCAGATCTCATTAGAAACTGCAATGCTTCATACCCGGTAAATCTGCTCAGAAGCCACAGATATTGGTGCAGTGTGATACGTTTTTAAGAATTGCCACTCATCACTTTTTCATGCACTGAAGTCATATCTTTTGCAGGGGTCTTTCTCTTAATTAGATAGAGCCAGGGAGCAGAGCGTTCCAACCTGCTGGTGCAGTGGCACCTAGGAATCAGAAATGCTTCACCTGGAAGGTGTACCAGTTGGCAGGGCATGGCTGATAGGGGAAGAAAATGGTGCAGAAATGACCAGTTCTGGAAAGGGTGGCTTTCAGAATCACATGAGTGAGGACAGGAACAGGGGGTGGCAGTGGCCCAGGGCCAATTCCTGCAAGAGGGAAAGTGACAGCATAGAGTCATGCCATACTGATGGGGTTAGGGTGGAGCAAGATATCTGAATGGTAGGGTGCAGTGTAGAAGTCACACTGCAGAGCCAGACAAGTTCCCAGCTCCTTTAAGTTATGTATGGACAGGGAAGTCCAAGAAATATAGCTCATACCTGTAGAAGTAAGAGCATTTCTCCGATTATCTTGGAGGCATCCCTCTGACTTAGCGAGTCCCCAGTGACTGGGAAAGTGATCCGGGGAATCATCACTGCTATATATCCAGGTTGGATATTAGGTGAAAATTCTCCTCAAAAAGAGTCACGAGGCATTGGATCAGGCTGCTCAGAGAACTGGTGGAGTCATCATCCCTGGAGGTCTTCAAGAAAAGGGCAGATGTGGCACAGAGTGGCAGGGCTTAGTGGGCATGGCAGGGATGGATCAGTGGTTGGACTGTTATCTTAGAGGTCTTTTCCAACCTTAATGATTCTGTGATTCATTGATCATTGACTGATCTCTAGGCAGGTGCTGTTGGCCACAGATGGACTTGGGACACCCGGACATGGTAGACCCTGCATTACGTGGCAGCTCCCTGGGTGCTTCTCTTCTCCTGCAGGGATGAGCAGACCCTAGGATCCCTGTGATCAGCAACACTGTGCCAACATGTTCCAACATGCATGTGCCATATGTATTCACCTTGCCATGTGCTCTAGGCATGACAGTCACACTCAACTGCTTTAGGACTGAACACATAGAACCATAGAATCATAAAGTTTGGAAAAGACCTCTAAGATCATCAAGTCCAACCATCCACGTACCACAAATATTGCCCCCTACCATGTTCCCAGGTACCATATCTACACATTTCTTGAACCTCTCCAGGGACAGTGACTCCATCACTTCCCTGGGCAGCCTGTTCCAGTGCCTGACCATTCTTTTGGAGAAGTTTTTCCTAATACCCAACTTGAAACTCAAGGACCTTAGGTTGTCTATGGTCCTTGTGTGGCCATCCACAGAATGAGGGTCATTTGAGCCCAGGGATCCACAGGCCATTCTGGGTGATGTTTCCTACATGGCCAGTAGAGTGCGCAACACTCTCAGTGTCACGCAGTATCACTGGGATTTCTTTTCCTGTGCCACCTTCCACATCTGAGTTGGCAAACAAAGTTCAAAGGCTGTTGTTCCACATTTGAGATGCTGAGAGCTGGGGCTGATGCAAAGGTCTTTGATTACATTGGGAACTTTCCTTTTTCAGCAGTACTAAAGCATTGATGATTAGGGTGGTAATTTGTCTTCCTGCTAGCGAATATTCTCACCTCTAGTTGATTTCATATGGTTCTATAGTGCCTTCCTCTAGAGCAAGGGACCACTGATCAGTATACAAAGAAGCCACAGCCTCACACAGAGACGACCAATGAGGCCATCTCCTGGATCTGGGCTCTAATCATGTTCTTACAGGCTTGAAGTTGCTTCATATGAGGACAAGTTGCCTTGCTGCAGCTTTGGATCATGGAAGAGCAGCTCCAGGTCATCTCTGAACTATTCAAGTTCATACAGAAGCATCCTATTTTCTATATTCTGCCACCTTAGTGTCTTTCATCATGAGCTTTCCCAGAAAAGCTGTGGTCCATGTGAGTTGGATTTTGGTTTGATTGTCCTAACCACCCTCTGGCTTCCAATCTATGAGAGGAAAATGCTGACCGCAAAGGCAAACTGTGATTTTTACAGCTAAATCGGGAAAGAACTGAGTAAACTGAGAGATGGTTCTTCAGCTGCAAAAGGTGACTGGCTCCAGGGCACAGAAACCCACAGGGAATACAGATTGGGCAGTTCCTGTCTGCCCAAGGAAGGTCCTTGTGGTGAGGCTGACGTTAAAAATTCTGACTCAAATGCAGGAAACACAGAGTTAAGGAGGTGAATTATTGATTGAGTGCAACTATTACCATATCTGACAGATGGAGACTGTCTGAGAACATTTTGCAGAGTGGCATCTGCACTGTGCCTGATTGGCGTCCCTGATCTTTCACACATCAGATGCAGAGTATCAACACACAAACTCTGATGCAGCGATTAAATCTGTCCTGTAATGAACCTGGGCTTGATAGCCAACAGAAATCCATGCACTCACTTGAAGACTGAAAGTCTTAATTCTTGTATTTTAGGAAGATATTAAAATAATTACATCCAGACCACTGTGTTTGAATCTACACTTATGATGCCAGCATACACGAGTATGTATCACTTTCAGGAAATGATCTGCAGTGTGTCATCTCTTACTTGGATTTTACTGAAGGCTATAAATCTTGCCTTGTATTTTACAATTTGTATTCCAGATTTGAGATAAATAGTGCATACAGGATATAAAATTCAGATGGCATGGCATGTCATGGACTCTTAAAATCATTAAGGTTGAAAAAGACCTCAAAGGCCACTTAATCCAAGCGTTCACCACCCACCAATATTGCCCACTAAGTGTCATATAAGTGCATTGACATCTAAAGCTGAAGTTAGTCCCTTTGGTGTGTACAGATGTCATACATTAGAGATGGATTCCACATTGTGTTGCCTTGTGTGCAAAAACGGAGAGAAAAAGAAAAGAGGTGCAAATAATAGCAAGTTCCATGCTTTCATGAGGAACAGCTTGTATTATGAAGGAGCAGTATGTAAAATGCATCATTTTATAATAAGATTCAGTGTCTTCATGTTCTCGGTTGTTTTCTTAAGCCCAACGCAACTTGGTAAATGATTGTATTTTTTTGCAATCTGTTAACTGCTTGGCACGCTGCATGAGATTCGTTCTGCCTTCACTTATAGCATGCAAATGGGCAGATTCTCAGAATCACCAGGAAAATGCGCTTTTTGTCTCTGGAGGACATTCAAAGGTTGAGACTCGTGGTGGAGTTGGCCCTGCTGGGAGGTTACCTGCTTGGAGGTGGATTTTAACAGGTTGGGTATTAAGGAAAAATGTACTGTTGGAAAGAGGGGTAGAAGAGGCTGCGCCGGAAGATGGTGAAGTCATCATTTTGGAGGTGCTCAAGAAACATGGAGATGTGGCACTGAGGGACATGGTTAGTGGGCATGATGGGTAGGGGTTGATGGTTGGACTGGATGATCTTAGAGGTCTTTTTCAACTTTAATGATTCTGTTATCCTATGATATCCAGCCTGTTGCATGCACAAAGGGCTTCAGGCTGACCCCTTAATGTCAATGGACCTTCATTTTCTCAACCGTAAAGCAACCTTTTCATAAAACAGAGACGTGCTATAAGTGGTATTTAGGTGCTTTGAGATATACAAGTTGAATTGAAAGAGAAAGTTAATGAATTAATACAAAAAATTACAGGTCCAGTGTTCACAGCAGAGTTCTTTCAGTAGCGTGGAGGTTTTGTACAACGAGAAGATGCATTTCAGGAATGAGATAAAATGAATGATTCAGAGTGATTTCTCTGGTTTGGATGGCTGTGAACTACTCCATCAGTTTAGAAACAGTGCTGGGATTCTCTCCTCACTCTACAAGGAGCAACTGTTTCCATGGAGCCACTGTCATTTTGCAGTGAGGTCATGGCTTTTGCAATTTGTACCAAAAGAATGGTGAGCAAAGACAAGCAGACCTGTTTTTTTGTGTTGGTTTTTTTTTCCCATACACTGGAGACAGAGATAGAAACCACAGCTGTGGCTATGGGTTTTACCATGCATTGGCATTGCCTTGACGATGGCTTCATCGTACATGCTAAGGGTTTGTGCTGCCTAGCAAAAAGTATTCTGATGTGCATCTGTAGGCTGAAAAAGTTGTGATTGTTTGAGGTAAAATTTCACGAAGAACAGCCAGGAGAGGCCACATTTGTGCTGCACACAGCAGCATCCACACTTGCTCTGGCGTAAGCAAATGTTCTTCCTTTCAGGAGAGGCAGGCTGAAAAAGTAGCAATTGAAAGTGACCTTCTTGCTTTGTCCACTACAATGCCTTAGAGAGGCTGTGACTTTCTCCTCTTTTGCCCTAGGCATGTTAGAGAAGGAGAAACAATTTAAACCAAAAATATTGCTGCAGGAGCAAGTGAGTAACAGCTGGCCATAAATACACCCAGCCTGTAAATCTGAAGCTTTCCAACTATCAGAATTATTGAGAACTGGCATATTAAGTGTGATGAGATGTTCATGTGGGCAGAGGCCAACAAACAAGGTTTGGAGAAGAATGCCGAAGCCTTTAAGCTTTAACTCCTTCACTGAGGAGACGCACAGGTAAAGTCCACAGCTTCTCACCATCTAAAAATCTGGTATTAAATCCACATTGGTTGCCTGGTTTCTTTATAATAACTAACCTCCATACAGCACTTCAACTAAGTGTAGAATGAATTGGCCTCATGCCATTCCTTGTCCATTCATAGGGGGGAGATCATTGCCCTCTGTCCCCTTATGGTCATGGTGGTGGTAACTTCTTGCTGATGAGCCCAGGGATAGGATTTGAGGCTGCTGCATAGTTTTATTATCCTGATTGTTTGGATAAATCTTGCCCAATGTTGAGCAAGTGGCAATCCATGCACTGAATAAGAGTAGTGAGGCATTGGAACAGGCTGCCCAGGGAGATGGTGGAGTCTCCCTCCCTGGAGGTGTTTACAAAAAAAGGGTAGATGTGGCACTGACACACATGGTTTAGTGGGCATGGTGAGGATGGGTTGGTGGTTGGACTGGATGATCTTAGTAGCCTTTTCCAACTTTAGTGTTTCTATGATTCTGTTCTTCTGTGCTTCCTCAATCCCAGAGGTTTCTTGACTGGCACAAGATAATGGATGGTGCCACCAAGGAGAAAACATGGTATTGCTATGAGGCAAGTGAATCTAAAAAAAAAAAGGACTCTTGCACGGGAAACATCAACATGTTCAACAAACAAATAATAACATACTGATTTTTACATCAGTTTAGCCATAAAAACACTGTTTCCTAATTCTTGAAGCTACTATAGCATTCAAACCAAATGAACAAAGATGGCAAGAAAAAAAAAATGTAAACAGGAGTTTTCAAGGATTTTTGGCAATTTGCCTCACCCCAGCGAGTGGTTCAAGCCTCCTTTGAAGTACCGATGGTCAACCTCAGCCTACTACAGGCAGATATTGGCTTGGTGGACCTCACAACTCATGCGTTACATCCTGTTCTGCTTAGCAAGCAGATGTGTCCTTCACCCATCGGTAACTACCAAACATTCCCCTTTATATTAAAATCAGCAAACATGCACCACTGAACATCTCCCCCATTACAACATTGGGTTTTTTTTTTATCTGGTTCCAAGCCACTTGATGCTAAATAAAACTGGTTGTTGGGTTTGGTTGGTTTTTTTTGTTGTTTTTTTTTTTTTTCTTGCAGTAATGGTTGTTCCCAAAGGGTAGCTAAAATTGTATTATTTTTTGCTGACTGGAGCAATCTTTGCAGTAGTTTCCATCGAACTGCTGACACTCTCTTCTTTAGGGCTACATTCATTTCCACATCTCCTCTCATTTATGCATGAGGCAAGGGGAAAAATTGTTTAATATTCTTTATAAACTGGCATATGGTATAGATAATTTTTTTTCTTTTTACTATATGCAGTAAAAATGCAAATGTGTGTAGCTTATTTGCAAATGCTGGCATTAATAACTGATATTTGAACAGGCTGGATTAGCACTTTTACTGATATATTAAAAAGATTTTTTCCAATCATTTGCACACTCAAAATCAATTTTAATACAACATGCAAATTGAATTTAATTTTTTTTATTTAAAATTGCATTTATCTGCTTGAACCATTAAATTTACTATTTAATATGTACTTTCCAGCTCACTTGGTTAGAATTTCATTGCTCTTTATCTGTATAAATTTAATTAGCCTTGATATCATCAGTATATTATAGAACTAATTAAAGATTTAGATAAGTGCTGAGGGTGCTTATTTAATACCCTATAAAGTTCCATTTGGAGAGTGAGAAATTCTGTCCTTCCTAGTAGCAGCCAGGATGGAGCTACAAGGAGTGTCTCAGACATTGTTTTTGAAAAATATCATTTAATGGGTTTTAATGGATTTATCCTTCCTTTGAAAAGGCCGTGTAATTACTGTGTATCCCTGCACAGCGTGAGGGTGGCTGCTGTCTTTCGGGGAATGGTTTGTAAATGATCCAGGCGCGTGTTCCCATCCACGATGATGCCATCTGATGCCATCTGATGCAGAGATCCCCATATGCCACGTGTCCCCAACAGGGCATGGAGCCCCAAGGCACAAGGGACATACTATGGGAAGAAGGGAATATTAACAACAAGAAAAGAGATAGTTATGTAATGCGTATCTTTACATCACAGTCCCGATTTGTGCCGTTATTAAGGGCTGCGATTTGTGAAGATGTCACATGAAGAACCATTATGCTATCAATTCACCTTTATTTCTTTCTCTCGTGTTTTATTTTCAATTGCAAACCATTTCACATCCTGGGCACTTGCATATTTTGGCTTTTTAAGTGCTCTTAATGTTCTTAATGTTCTTCTGCTGTAGGAACGCAGCTCGCAGGTTCCTGCCCAAGTTGTGGTGCATGGCAATGGGACATCTCCTTTTGGGCTTCCAAGAGGCTGTGGATGAGGCTGTTCATGGTGCACATTAAGAAGGTGTAGATCACAGCACCACACAGCCATTTTGGGCTGGTCTAGCCTTATTCTAGGTTCCCTCGACAGCCCATGGAGACAAATAGGTCCTTCTTGGCCATAGTTCACCCTAAGCTGACATGAGAGATGCCCATTTATTTACATGGTGTAAGAGGAGCTGAGGTTGACTAGATGGTTGGACTAGATGTTCTTTGTGGTCTTTTCCAACCTCCATGACTAGCACAGCAATGACATCTTCGATGTGGACAATTAAACCCAAAGTAAGTGCTTTGGGCTCTTCAGGAGGCAGAAAATGGACATGACTATTGTTATGCCCAGAACTGGTCCAGATTAATTAAAAATCAATAAGGAAATCTTAAAAAAAATGACTAACAGGATATACATTCATCTGTGGAGTAGTGTCCTGAGCTTGTAATGAGATTCTCTCCTATGTTTTAGGGCTGTGTCCTGCACTGAAGGACATGGTTTAAGACAAGCAGTGTTTAGGAAATGGATGTATGTAGTAGGTGCCTTCCAGCAGCAACTCCTATTTTGTTATCATAAGTTCCCAGAATGATTAAAGACCCAGCATCCATGCTTGCAGTCTCTTGTTTTAAAACGCTTATCACTGGGTGACCTTATTGCTCTCTGCAACTCCCTGAAAGGAGGTTGTAGCAAGGTGCGGTTCGGCCTCTTTACCCAGGTAACAGCAATAGGACAAGAGGTGATGGTCTCAGGTTGTGCCAAGAGAGGCCCAGGTTGCATATTTGGAAACTCTTCTTCTCAGAAAGAGTGGTGAGGCATTGGAATAGGCTGCCCAGGGGGGTGGAGTCGCTGTCACTGAAGGTGTTCAAGAGAAGGGTAGATGTGGCACTAAAGGACATGGTTAGTGGGCATGATAGAGATGGATGGGCAGTTGGACCAGATGATCTTAGTGTTTTTTTCCAACCTTGATGACTCTATGATTCTATGTAAATATCATTACAGTCTTCATGAGGTGTAGAAATTACTGTAATTGCGGGTTTATGTCTGTTTTCCATTGATTGGTATTGCAGTTTTTGAGAATTCTCTTTGCAAAGTCTAACATGCTGCTGCTTATCCCTCCTGTCCCATCTCTGGTGCCCAAGTAACCATCAGCTCCATCCCCCATGGGCATCTCTTTTCATTCAACTCAGACCCAAAACTCTGTTTCTTCTGTATTACGTGAACCGAAGTTACCTCATTTCTTTCTGCACCTTCCCTTTTTGCACTCACTCTCCTCCTCCATATATGTGAATGTAATAGTTCTGTTGAGATCTGCCTTTATCAAAATGAAGTGACTTCATTATTGCAGCTTTGCTCTTTTTTCCTTTTCAAGTGTATATTCATTGTTCTGTCTTGTGGGTGGGTTTTTTTTGTGTGTGTGTGTGTGTCTAGATTTAGTCTGTAAGTGCTTCAGACTTAACCTTTTTTACTTTCTTACTAGATTTCTTATTAGAGTATTGCAAAATTGACTCCCTATTCCCCCAAAAGTGCAAGAGATAAAGCACAGAACACTTTTTTTTTTTTGTTCCCTTTGGGTAAGTCAGCACCCAGATCCAAGTTCTCCCCATCTGAATCTGTTTCTGTCCACATCATTACAGAGTAGGCACCCAGCTGTATAATGAGTGAATAATTAAAGTAAGATTCTTTATTCTGAAACATCACACTGTTCGTCTGAAGGTCCTTCTCTTAAGAAGAGATCAAGTCATTCTCAAGGAAATCAGAATTTAATTTTGAATTCACCTGGCCATCTTTTGAAAAACTTTCTTGTGTGCAGGCCTTGGGTTATAGGTTAGCATTAGCATTTAAATGGAGAGTGGTATTAATAGTCCTCAGAGGGTCTTTTCTCAACCTGATTGCCTTTTCAGAGATTTTTTCTTAATGAGGGAGCCTCTTTATTTTTTTCCCTTTCTCCAAGAAAAGAGTTCAGGTTACCATCTTTTTTGATAAATATACTAAAAGTGCATATTTGCAAAATGGATTCCTTTTAGGCAAGTTGATGTTTTGTTTTAAAACTGATACTTAACAGAAAGAGAAGGAAAATTTTGAAATAGGCTGGCCAGGGAGCTGGTGGGGTCACCATCCTTGGAGGTGTTCAAGAAATGTGGAGATGTGGTACTTAAGGGCATGGTTTAGTGGGAAATATTGGTGGTAGGTGAACAGTTGGACTGGGTGATATTAAAGGTCTTTTCCAACTTTAATGATTCTCTCATTCTATAATTGGCTTTAACAATTTTGATTTGCTCATGAGATGTTTTTTCTTTTGACCTGGGAACCATTTCCATCTGTGATATGTCTTCATTTATTAGCTGTTAGTACAAAGATGTTCATATGAACGTAGATCTTCCTGGGCCTCCTAAGTCAGCAGAAAGAGTACAGCGGTATTTGAGCTTTGCATTGGGCAGTGAGGGCATCATCATCTCAAAACACAACCATCAGCCCTGAGGCTGAATGTAAAGGAGGCTTTAGCCAGTTATTTACCATTCTGCCTACAGGAAGCCCTGTCTGTGGAAGATGGATTGGAACTTGATGATCCTAGAGGTCCCTTCCAACCCAAGCCATTCTCTGATTCTGTGATCCTAAAGAACTGAAGTCTTGGAGGCAAATGGATGTTCTCTTCCCTTTGTAGAACAGCAATTGTCGGCACTTCCACAGTAAATTAGGAGAAATCAGGAGAGATCGTAGAATCAAAGAATTATTAGGGTTGGAAGGAACCTCTGGAGATCATTTAGTCCAGCCTTCTCTGCCAAACCAGGTTCCCTCAAGTAGGTCACACAGGAAGGCATGCAGGCATGTTTTGAATACCTCCAGAGAAGGAAACTCTACAACCTTCTCTGGGCAGCTTGTGCCAGGGTTCTGTCACCCTCACAGTAAAGTTTGTCCTTGTGTTTATATGGAACTTCCCGTGTTCCAGTTTTTTCCTGTTGCTTCTTGTCCTGTAGCTGCTCACCACCAAAAAGTGCTTGGCCACATCCATTTGACCTCAGCCCTTCAGATATTTACAAGCATTGATAAGACTCCCTCTCAGATTTCAGCTCCAGATCTCTCAGCCTTCCCTTCTAAGAGAGATGTCCCTCCAGGCCCCTTGTAATCTTTGTAGCCCTCCAGTGGACTTTTCGGTAGTTCCCTGTCTTTCTTGAACTGAGGAGCCCGGAGCTGGACACAGCACTCCAGCTGTGGCTTCCAGTGCAGAGCAGAGGGAAAGGAGAACCTTCCTCACCCTGCTGGCCACACTTTATTGAATGCACTCCAAGCTGCTATCGGTCTTCTTGGTCAGAAGGGCGCACTGCTGGCTGATGGCCAATCTGTTGTCCACCAGGACTCTTAGGTCCTTCTCTGCAGAGCTCCTTTCCAACAGGTCAGCCCCTTAACTCTAGAGATGCATGCTGTTATTTTTCCCCAGGTGAAGGACTCTACACTTGCTCTGGTTGGACTTGATCAGGTTCCACTGTGCCCAACTCTCATCCTGTCCAGGTGTCACTGAATGGCAGCACAGCCTTCTGGTGTGTCAGCCACTCCTCCCAGCTTTATATCATTAGGAAACTTGCTGAGGTGGGATTCTATCCCTTCATCCAGATCAGTGATTAAGATGTTGAACAAGACAGACTCGACACCAACCCCTGGGTAACCCCATCACTAGTTACAGGCCTCTGACTGTACTCTGTGCTGCTTATCTCTATGCTGCTGAGCTAGTTTTCATCTATCTCATCTAGCCTGCATTTACTAATCTTCATTACAAGGATGTTGTTGGAGACAGTGTCAAAAGCCTTGCTGAAGTCAAGGTGCACAACATCCACTGTTCTCCCCTCATCTATCCAGATGGTGATGACATCACAGAAGTCTACCAGGTTGGTAGGGCATAATTTCCCCTTGGTGGGTCCATGTTGACTACTAATAATCTTCTTTCCTTTCAATTGCTTGAAGATGGCATCCAGCACAAGACACTCTGTAACAACCTGTGCTACGTTTATGCATTTGCCTTAGAGATAAACTCAACAAGCCCTATCTACACTTTTCAGCATAAGGCAAATAAATACTAACAATGCAAGTAAGCATACAAATAAGATATCCCTGATGAGCTGAGTCACCCAGGTGACTTTGTTCCCATCAGCCACATTCCTGACTGAGGTGGGTAAAGATTCCTGAGATCAGCTCTGATCTGTTTATTTCTTAACCCAAGTATCAGACTGCTCAGTGGATCTTGGCCAAACTCATGGTCAGTTTAGGATAAATCAGCTTACATGTGTTTAGCTGTGCTCACATGGAAGCCAATGGAAGGCTTGGGAAACTAAATTCATTTTCCAGTTAGGTATGTTAATCTGCTATTATTATTTATTAAACCATTTGTCAGATGATAGAATCAACTTTTGATAAATATTAATTCTTCGTCCTGGCTTTAAATCTCAACTTTAAAAACCAGAGCAGTCTGCCAGCATTTCACTGAATAGAGATCTCTCTCACCTGTCATCCATTTATTTCCCCCATCCCTTACTAACTTGCTTTTCACAACCTCCTCTTGATAATCAAAAGAGCACTTATAATGGCAGGGACAAATACACTTCTGAAAGTAAAATGAAGAGCCTAAATAAAAAATCACAGAACAAGAGGCTCATCCCACTCACTCTTTCATATTTCATTATTTGATAACATCAGAAGATGAGTCCATCAGAGCTGCTTGGGCAAAGGCAAACAGGAGTGTGTCTGATCAATATTTATTAATACTTTCAAAGACAAGGGAGGCAAAGTTGAGCAGACTTCGTAATGGAGTGAATAATTACTCATGCAAATAAGGTTTGGCCAAAGGCAATGCCATGCCAAAGCGGCAGTTTTTTAATTGCTCCCAATTAAAAATGCATACCTTTTGCTCACTCGTACTGTCTCGCTTGCTCTTTTTTCTTTTTCTTTTTTTCATTTTGCAGGAAATTTTTAATTAAAAAATAATCTGATACTGAACAGAGTGACAGATGAGTCCTGTGTTTATTAGGTATGGAATTCATCTGCAGTAACCCAGGATTTGGGACAGGCTAAGAAGAAAGTCAGTTGTAAGGACATAGAGTAAAGACAAGGTTTGCATTGACTAATGGTGCTGCAGACAGAGCAGCTCTAGCATCTCAGGAGAGGGTATGAAGTAGGATTGGTCACCCAGATGCCCACTGACACCTTGACATCATAGAATCAATAAGGTTGGAAAAGACCTCTAAGATCATCTTGTCCAGCCGTCCACCTACCACCAATATTGATCTCTAAACCATGTCCCTTAAGTACCACATCTCCACATTTCTTGAACACCTCCAAGGATGATGAATCCACCCCCTCCCTGGGCAGCCTGTTCCAATGCCTCACCACTCTTTCAGAGAAGTTTTTCCTAACACCCAACCTGAACCTCCCCTGCCCTTCACCATCACAGAGCTAGCATGAAGAACCAGGGAGGCTCAAGGCTGCGCCCCAGAGTGATGCACATCACATCATCTTCCATCTCAGAGGGTTTGCCCCAGCCAAGATGTGCTCTCTGGTGTTTTTATCAAAATCCCACCAGAACTGGCAAAAGCAAAATTTCATTTCACATCTGTTCAGCAAAAAATATCTGAAGGTGATCAATGTTTCCTAAATCTCACTGTTTACTTCGGCAGCTGTACTGTTTTTTTCTATACTTTGTGCGTATAACTGTACTTGAGATATTGCCAATACCCTCAGAGTTAACCTAACAGTAGATTTCTCCCTATGTATTGAAACAACTTTATAAATAGCTTAATCTTTTTAACACATTGAGGCTCACAGCAGCTTCTGGGCACTCTGTGCTTCACTGAGTGTGCACACCAGGATCCCAGAAGGATGCTGTAGAGCCCACTGGTAGGTGCTGCTATTTGAATTTGGACTCTTTGGCCTTTCTGCAGCACCCCAGATAAAACTGTTTAACTATGCTCCATCTGTTCCAGTGACTGGAGGCGAGGTTAGGTTTAGTCTTCTGCCTTCTGAATCCAGAACTAAGAAGTGCAGTCCCAGAGTTTAGTGGCTTTTGTTATTGATGTTCTATCAAAAGATAAAATTTGATGCTGTGGCTTTCCAAGGGACAAAACCAGCCTTGCAGAGTGGTTCTTAGCTGAACCACACAGGTGTTTTCAGTCACTCTGTGAAGCACTGGTCTTGCTTGGCATTATCAGCATCACAAGAGCTGATGAGTCTGTAGCTTGTAGGGATTACCCAAATGCCATCTGCAAATAGCAGCTGATATAAGGATGTGCGAGGTCTCTCCCATCCTTACATATCTACCTGCCTTTGGAGATGTACAGTCTGGAATCCTTTTCTTAAGTTAGGGGGATTTGAGGGATCCCTTTGATGAAAATTGCTGCTGAACAGCTCCTAACAATGCTATTCTTAAGCATATTGCATGGTTCCCCTTTCATTTCCAAGAGAAATCAAAGAATATCTTGTATTGGAGAATCACAGAATACCCTGTGTTTTCAAGAAGCAAAAGTTAGCCTGCCCCATTTTCCCTTGCTTTTAAGGAGAGCCATGTGTCCTTGAACCAGAGCCCAGCTCAGAGTCCCCTGGGGCTCTTGGTGATGATGGAGAACTCATCCTCCTTCAGTTTCAGGACTTTGTATCTCATTTGTGTGGAGCCTAACTGCTTGATTGGTTTTTCAGCGTATTGTTTATCCCCAGAAGCTGTTTTTATTTGCTTCTTGTGCTTTCTATGTGTACCTTCACTTGCACGAGCACACTTCCTTCTTCTCTGACCACAAAACACAAATCCTACCAGTCCTTGTTCCTGGAATTCATGGTTTTGGAGTCCCCTTCCTCTAGGCGTGAGCCCTTCATCCCGCCTGGTCTCTGATAGCAGTGATGTTGCTGCAGACTTTCAGCCACAGGAGCAAAGTCTCAGTAGGCAATGTCTAGAAGGAGACAGAGGGGATGAAAATGCAAAGCTCTGAAGCCCAGGAGCCTTGGGAACACAATCAGGTATGACCCAAGAAGCTGCAAACACATGGTTTTGTTACAGCCAGTTACAGTCATTGCTGCATTGTTTGGTTGAAACAATCCTTGCTGGGATGTGATGCAAGAAAGGGATATTTTCACTTCTTCCCTAAGCTTTTCAGACCCTTACTTCTTTTTAGGGATCTGCTACATCTGTGCAAGTTATACAGTTTACCAGTTCCTCTAGAAAAAGGAGTACTTTCTATCTGTGCACCACTTTTTTTTTTGCTTGTTTTGGTACCCCAAACAGACCAAAACCTACAGCCAAGCTTCACTGCTCCCGGAATCTTAGTAGTGTGGAGCCATAAAGGAGAGCCTTCCCCTTATCCCTGACTTTGAAGGGTCTGCCCAGGTTTGGGACCCCCTCTGCCTAAAGGAGCTTTGTAAAACATTGTGTTTGCACAGCTTCCCCTGGACAGGATGCTTTTCTGTTGGTATTATCTAGACCACAGGCCTGCAAGAGATCTTTCACCTTGGGACAGATGGGGAAACTGAGGCACAGAGCATGGATGTGTGGCATCTTGGCTGAAGGTAACAACTAGCAAAGAGGATCCCTCAGTTCCCCATAATTTGTGTTTTGAGTATGGAAGAGCGTTGGGAGCAGGGAAAGTAGGAGGTTTGCTCCCATGTACTTCTGCATTTTGTATTAACTTTCTATTAAATAGGAATGCCTTTGTGTTCTGCTTGTCCAGCACCTGATGCAGCCTTCTCAGTTCATGGCACTGCTGAATAAAAGATAATCACTGATGATATCCTAGAGAATTAAAGGTCTGGAGCATCAAATATCAATTCTCACCAGAGTGGTTGTTTGCTTGCTTTCCAGGCAGTATTATGAGATGCTCTACAACACAGCGGATGAGCTCTTAAACCTGGTGGTGGATCAAGGTGTGAAGTACACAGAGCTGGAATACATCTATGCCCTGAACTTACTGCACCGGAGCCAGACGGGTGTGGGAGACCAAACCACGCAGAACATGAGGTTGCAGAGGCTGAAGGAGATCATTTGTGAGCAGGCTGCTATCAAACAGGCCACCAAGGACAAGAAAATCACCACTGTTTAATCTGCTCAGCCACAGTGAGCAGCAGGGGCTGTCAGGTTGCAAGTCCAGATTTCTGTGATTCTGTTATAATTTATGGCAAAAGAGTGTACCTTCTGGGTGATGGAATGCTAGCAAGATTGGAATTGCGATTTAAAATTTGGTTTGGGGGTTTTCTTGGGGTAGGGGTTGATGTGTAATCACGTAATGCTTCCTTAACGTGTTCTCCCAATAGTGATTGCACTGCAGGAAGAACAGGCATCCTGGTGGAGACTTAGGTGGGGTGTTTGGCTTTACTCTGTCACTGCTGCTTTGCCTTGGGATGTAAGGCAGGATGGGGAAAGAGATTTCACACTGGATGAGGCCAGAGCCTTCAGTGGAAGTTCAGACCACACTGAAGTAAAAAGCACAATGGCATTACTTGTTGGTAACATGTGGAATCGTGATGATTTTGAAGCTGTTCCAACAGCGTTGCTGCATGGGAAGCCTGTTTCATCTCTGCCAGTACTTTCTGAAGTGACAGTCATAGATGCATTTCGTTTTCTGCTGTTTCCACTGCAAAGCGATCTAGTTGCTTATTCCTCCAGATAGTAATAAGCCAATTCTCGTAATGGGAGGTAACGTGGGACCATTTGTTTCCACTTCTACTTTTTCATTATCACGGAGCCATATGGCATCAGTTTCTGCAGCTCATACTGCACTGGATGATAGTGAATGTAGAAGAAAATTGTCAATATAAAGGTAATAGCTGAACTTAATTCTCTTTTTCTGAATATATCTTTAGTCTATGCCCAGCTCAGAAGATATTTTCTAATCACCATTTGATGTGCTGGAAGAACACACAGTAGCTCAGCACTGAATGATCAGCAAGGGCAGGAGGAGAGCACATTCCAGCTCTGCAGTATGAAGACTGCTCAGGTCACCATTCTGTCCTGCCTTGGCCATTTGTACCTGCCTGGTAAAAGGTTCCTTATTCACTGGGGCTGATAAGTTTATGTCAGCTCTCCAAACCAAGGATACACTGCACTTGTATTTGTCAGGTGAATAGCCAACCCGGCTGGGTTTCACATTCTGAGATAGGTTCTCTCTGAGCTGTGTAACTGCTCGTGCTTCTGTCTTGAAACTTCGGAATTAAAAGATATTTGAGAACTCCTCAAAGGCTCTGATGCTTTGTTTTTTTAAAAACTTACGTGGCATTGAAAAGATTCTCTTCCAGGTCCTAAGTCATATGGTGTCCTCCAAGAAGCAGTCTTCTGAATCAATCAGTCTAATTCCCAGCTGCCACAGTCCAACTGGACAAGAAGCTTCACAACCTCCATGTTAAAAGTAGAACCCAGTAGTTCTAACTGTTAAGAATCTTCTGATTTATATTCACTTTTTTTTCATGAACTCAGTTTTTCATGTCAGTCTTGGCCATTAAATCCAAGAATTCAATCCTTTCTATGAGGAATTTGCATGAGAAAGAGTGGAGAGCAGCCACCATGGTCATGTATGGTGATGTGGGATCTTCCTGGGGTAATGCATGAGCTCTATATTCACTAACAGTGACATCCAAGATGTGCTGCAGAGAGGATGCAAGAAAGGAGCCTGTTATGCATCCAGACATGGGAGGATGGAAAATAAGCTGCACGGTAAATGTTAGATTTCAGACCCTTTGAGGTATGTGAGGAGATCTGAATTCAGGCTGGGCTGTTGTGGCCTAGAGTCAAGCTATTTTGGATTCCGTTTGTCTCTAATCGCTTAATGATCTGAGACTGCCTCATCTTTACATGGCTGATCTCAAGCTTTGAAGTCCACATTTTCCACCCACTGAGCAGCTGTGCTGGTAGACACCACAACAAATTATACGAAAACAAGAAAATTTCAAATGTAGGAGTCTGTTTTCTTCCAAAGTAAATTATTTAAAAAATTTGTCTTTGAACTACGCATCACATTGTCCATCACACCACCATAAGCAGAAAATACGAAGTCCTGGGTCAGGTCTGTTCACTGTATTGAACAGTGTTAGAAGGAATTTGTTGGACTGCAAGGTGCAAGAACAGCATGGCATGACTATGAAGAGAGGAGAGGTGGTGACATGCAGGGGCTTACCTAGATCATTGGGGTCAAGAAACAAAAAGGTTTTGCAATTGAGGTAATTATACCATGTATGTGTTTCCAGATAGCAGGGATGGCACAGCAACAGCCCTCTTGCTACAACACACCTGGACAAGATGAGCAATGAGGGGGTCCTTTTGGCACCAAGCCTACCTGGAACAAAGAAGTCCCTTGTAAGGGGTCTGGCTTGTGTGTTGCCATTTGTAGCAATCCTCTTACTAATAGAGGATTGAGTAGGTGGGGGAGAGATCTTTTGGGAACATCTTGTGTTCATTAAGCTGTTAGTATGGGTAGAGTCAAGCTGCTTTATTTAATAGCAAGAAACTATTCAGACAACACGTTGGCTTATTGTCTCGCATGGTCCACACACATTCATACCCATCTGGAGCCACAGTTGGGAGGCCAAGCCCAAGGGTAGTACTCACACATCACTGACTTCTAAATAGGTGTTTGGAAAGGCTCTTGAGAACACATTGTCTCATCAGATGTCTTTTTAGTACTGTACTTGTCATCTTCGTATAGCAGCCACCACATACCTGGAACAGGTTGCCTAGAGATGTGGTTGGATGTCTCATCCCTGGAGATATTCATGCTCAGGCTGGACCAGGCTATGAGCGACTTGATCAAGCTGTAGATGTTCTTGATCATTGCAAGGGAGGTGAACCAGTTGGCCTTTAAAGGTCCCTTGCAACTCATACAATTCTGTGAATCTATGATTCTATTCTTGGGTACTGTCCAAGTCATTCAGCCTCTCTGATGAAGTGTATGTGTGCTTGTGGTATGGTGCAGATTTGGCAGGCTCTGGTTGTCTCTGGGCAGCCTGGTCTGGTGGTTGGTGACCCTGCACATAGCAAGGGGGTTGAAACTAGATGATCACTGTGGTCCTTTTCAACCCAGGCCATTCTATGATTCTATGACTTTACTAGTTCTTGCAAATTCAAGACAAGCACAAGTCTCTGAGCCCTTGGGAAACTTTCTTACATTACTTTGCCTGCATTCATTCAGCATGTTGTCCTCTGATAACTATTGCTACATCTCAACATGTGGAATGAACTCACGCAAATTCAAAGAGGGCATTCGTAACACATTCAGGGCAAATGATGGGCTCCCAAAGGGAACAAACTGAAGGTATTGGAAACCATGCAAAGACCACAGGAACCCTCTTCATCTTAGCAACTTGGCTTAGGGTATTTGGGGGATGCTTTGGTTGTTGGACTTGATCGTCTTAGTGGTCCATCCTTAATCATTCTGTGATTCTGTGCACAACTGTATAGGGTGTATATACCCTTCTGCCCTGAAGGAAGGACCCATCCTCAGTCTTGTACTTTCTTAGGAGACCACAGGTATTGTTTCCTGTTCTGTTCTCTGTACCACTTCTTGCCTACAGTGGTTTTGCAGTCCTCATGTAACCCTGCAAGACACAATGTTTTATGGACAACACCTAGGGATGCTGTGTGTAATGCAATGTGAAACCCTATCAGCTCCTCCAGCCCTTAGAAAGTAATTGTTATATGAATGTAGTCCTTTGGTGCTTAAAGAGACAAGGAAATACACCTCCAGACCACAAAATGAAATATTTTCATGGGAGCTGTAAAAGTTCATGAGGGTTTCACAATTTCCCCTTTACAGCCTCGTAATCTTTACTGGGTTTTAATTATCACGCTGTTTTGAAGCCTGTGCCAGACATAGAAGGTAAAGTAAATTGCTTCTGTTCCTGCCACAGTTGTGTATCAGTCACCAGCTCGTCCTCTCCCAAGTACCTCCTCCCTCTTGGCAGCCTCTTGATTAAGGAGAGTATAAAGCTGTCAAAAAAAAAAAAGCTGATCAACAGGTGCATACAACTATATGGATGTACACACACACGTTTCTATGCATGTACATTATTATATATACATACATATACACGGGGGCCAGAGATATTATGGTGTGGGTCCCTTCAACCTCATAAGCTGCCATAGATGTGATGAGTGCAGCACTGAGAGACAATGATACTGGAAAGGTTTCCTGAGCAGTCATTCTACAGAGTCTCTCTTTTTGCCTTTTATTGGCTGCACTTTTGTTTTATTAGCACGAGTCATAATTGCAAATTTCTTTTTCAATGTGGTACATGGCAATAAAGGGGAGGGCACTCAGACAGCAGGGGAGAGCTGCCAAGAGGAAATGAGCATTGCAGTAATGTCAATCCTATTGCTCTTAGGCAACTGGGGAACTTTTTGTAGGGGAAAAGGGAGACACTTTCCTGAGCTGAGCTATGGAGAAGCCACACAAATGAGCAGTGGCCACTAGTACACTGATCCTTAGTCTTGGGGATTAATTCCCATAGCAGGAACACACTATGCTGCTCAAGCCTCATTCATTGCTACAGACCTCAGCCCCAAAGCTGTCTGTGCTATCATTTCAGGAATTTATTACCCCAGGCTTCATTTTTTTTTCCCCACTGCACTTTAAATACCCAGTGACCCATGTGAATTATATCACAGCAGCAATTTGAGCCTCAGGCAAGGCTGGATGTCCACTGCTGTGTATGTACGTCGCAGGTTATGTTGTGCCCTGAAGAGTTTGTACTCAAAACAGCCGTGACGGATGATAAACTCAAAAGGAAACTGAGATGCAGGGAAGTCAAATGATGCTCTTCAGGCCATGGTCCCTGGTGTATCAGCCCTGCTCTCATTGCTGGGCAAATCCGTCTTGTCTACCCAAGCTGTATGTGCCCCGCAGTTCACATTTTACCTTTTTTCTTCAAATGGGAAACGTGCTCAGAAATGAGGCATTTTACTTTATTTTCTGTTCCTTCATTTGCTGATTGAAGCTAACAACTGAGCCAGGAAAAAAAAAATGAGATGGCTGCAGCCAGCATATAATCATTAAATTTGCTTTTGGGTGACCTGTCCGAAATTCATCAGGAGCGATTTATTGGGAAGTTCATTGCATCAGTGTTCATTATTTACTCTGTTAAGCTTAGGCACAGTGGCAATCAGTGGAGAAAATTGGACTGTTAGGGCCTCGGACTCCAGTGTTTGTTATTTCCTCTATGGAGTTGCAGCATGAAATAGATTTGGCGCAGACAAATCACTCCACTGCTGCAATTCAGTGTGCACTCGGCTATCGCCATGGCTCTGACAACTGGAGAGGCAAAAGCAGGCCTGGGGAAAAGGAAAGAGAAATAAGAAGCAGCCTGAATCACACCCACTGGTGTTGAGCGCTTCCAAAGCTGTGCCCCATCATCACCATGAAAAGCTATGCCTGCAAAGTTGGCTGAAGTTGGATCCCAGTGGCACGCACAGTGCCTGCTTTACACCTTGCTTCTCTCCCTGCTCAGGAGCACCTTGGCAGCATTTCAGGTTTCCCCTTTCCCCGTTCATCCAGCTGGGTCCTTTTATTGCCTAGTACTTATCAGTGAATCACCAGGAGAGTTTGCATGGGTTTTTTGTGACTGCAAAGTGCTAGCAGAGTGCCAGGGCTCCCCATAAATCTGCTTTGCATGTGGCATGTATTTGGGAGCTGATTGTTTTTATAATTGAATTGTAAATCAATGTGTTTAAGGCCAGCGTTTGCCGTTAACACTTCTGAGTATTAAATGCTCCCTCTGTCGATATTGGGAAGGTTTTATTAGGATAATAACTGCTGATTTAGAGCTTAAATTCTGGATTTTTTCACATGTTCAGTTCAGTGTTTGCTGTTCCAAAGCCAGGAGAATTTGGGGAACAATTCACACCGCAGCCACACAACACCTGAAATGCAGCAACAGAAGACTGGATGTCTAGGGAATATCTCCCACCCTTTTTTGCCACATCAGCCCCTCTGGGCACTAACAGGCCATCTGGGATCAGCAAATTAACGGGTTCTCCTTCATTAGCAGAACTGGGGGCACTTCTCACCTATCTGAACTACTACTACCCCTACCTTGAGCTCTAAGCTTGAGAAGTCGAATGCAGCGAAGGCTCTTTAAACACACTTTTAGTACTGTGGCCACCTCAAAATGTTGATCTTCACTGGGCCAGGCTGGCCATGATGTGGGTTGCCCTTTGTCTTACCCTCCTCTGTTCTCATTCCCTGGTTGAATATCAGTCTAGAAGATTTATCTCTCCTTGGTGCATCCAGAAATCCCCCTTCTCACATGAAGAACGGGATCATGTCAGATGAGGCTATGAATAACTGAGCCTACACACTGAGCTGTTGCTCATTAATCACTCAGAAGAGAAGCCCAGGCATTTAAGGGAACTGTAAAGTCTCTCATCTGCATGATTAGTTCTTTCCCAGCTGATGATAGAAGGACATTCTTTGAACAGCTCTTGTTTTTAATGACTCCGCAAACATCAGTAGGATGCCCCCAAAGCACTGGGCAAATAGAGACAGTTCTTTTTGCCATCCCATCAGGAGAGTCCTTCCCAATTACTGAATGCAGAGGTCGGATGGGGGGGACCTTGAGACATCTTTGTGCACACAGCTATCAGTGCTCCTGGAAGGGTCACCCATGCTGTGTGCAGAACATGGAGGAAGGGAAGGCTGAATAACAGGGGCTGAAACACAGAGATGGCAACTCACCCGACAACTTTGAGGACATCAGCCCCAAATCAAACCCCACACGTTCTTGCAGAGTCCCTCAGATTGAACTGCTACCCACAGAGGCATCAACTGGCTGCCAGCAAATGGTTTCTTCAGTGTTCCTATCCAGCCTAGCCTTCCAGGTGTGCAATAACTAAGCAAGCCAGAGGGCCAGGCTAATATTTTGGGGCTGGGGACACCAAACCTTGACAGGGAAATGGTACCTACCAAGGACCATGGGCAAGATGAAGCTAAAAAGTGAAGGCAGCACCTGGAGACATAGGGGGATGAAGAAGAAGCAGAGGGAAATGCACAGATCTTCAGAACTGGGCACAAATCCACAGCATAAAAATAGGTGTTGCACCCAGCAGAAGATGGGCAGACAGTGTTTGGCCATTTGAGATGGCCATTATAAGCTTTTCATGTGCAGTTTGTTCAATGTAATTTCTGTAGGAAAAGCTCAGTTTTTGTCTTAGGTGCTAGGGAAGGAGAACATGTCATATCTAAGGTAACCTGCCTGGACATGCTGTGCTGGACCAGGGGTGCAGCACAGAACGGGTGACATTCCTATCACCCCACACATTTCTGCATCCACCAAAACTACCTTTTTCACCTAGGCATTTTCGAATCTGTTTCTTTCTCTTTTTAATAGCCCCATTCAGGAACAATCTGTCTCTGGCCCAAAATACATAAGGCTCATTTCGCTCCCACTGCCATCCTCCATGGAGCAGGGTCTTAAAGAAGACGTTTCAACTCGGACCACATGAGCCAGCAGCTGGTCCCTGCATCACCAAGCCAAACAGATGGGGTGGGGAGGGGACAAGGAGGGAGGACAAGTGTGGTTCTGAGATTTTAATAACCCTTACTCCTGTCTGAATCATTGCAAGTCCCAGTGGAAGAGCAGGCATTTTCCAGATGGTAGGAAATAAACTCTGGGAGACTTCCATGCAGAGAACTCATTAGCCCTGCTGGCACTGCTCCAAGCTCGATGGCAGCCCATCTAAACTCTGTCTGGACCTGCCCTTTTTTTTATCATCTGTTCCCATGAAATTTCCAGCCCCATGTTACATGGACCAGCTGCCCAGCTAGCTGTTAATTTGATTACATGTTGCCTTTGCCTCTTAGAGAGCTTAGAGCTCAGGCAAGTATCTTTCCTGCAAACCTACTGCACACTAATCCAAGCATCTCAGCTGCCCTCATACCTCCCATCAGCCCACCACTCTTCTAATGTTAACCTGTCTGTGCAATCTGAAGAATAAAGAGGTATTTGGAGTGAGGTATTGCGTGTACATGCATGTAAATGGATTTAAGCCCAGCCACAGCTAATGTTTTTACTATGCTTTGCATTGGCCACAGTGATGTTCTCAGTCCCAGCACACATCCCATGCATCCTATGGGTGTTTCTGCTGCTGTAGGTGCTCTGGATGCAGTAGAGATCTGGCTTAGATGGCAGCGTGCTCCTCTTTTTGTGGTTGCTGGATGTCAGACAGCCAAAGCTGTCATCTGGAAAAAGAGGTACTCTGCAGTTTTCTCTGTCTAAAACTTCACAGCTTTTCCATAGCACAAAGCTTGCCCAGCTTGTAGATAGCTCGAAGCCCTTTCAAAGTTCTTTGAACAAGCCCCACTGAAAGATAAATGTTTCTGCAACTCAATTCGGTTAAAAGTGTGCCTCTTCTCTTGGGGGTGACCCAATTGCCCTCTGTTTTAAAATATGGAAGGCACAGTAAGAAAACCTCCATGACAGTTGAAAGAAGTAGCAAAACTGTCATATTTCACCGCAGCAGTATTTTACTACCAGAAAGCTCGTAAGAGACTTGTGCAATATAAAGCTCCATGTAAGTGGTGTTTCAGGTTTGCAGAGAGCAGATATCTGTATATGCCCAGTGTTTGCTGTTTGCGTGTTGTTTGACAGTTCTTCTTTGTTTGTTGAATGGGGATGGCAGTGGGAAGCCAGGGAACACTGGTTGGCCAAATGAAGTCAGCCCTCCCATGTTGTTTGCAGCCCAGGGTGTGAGTACAGTACAATACAGTACAGTAGATTAATAGAACAGGACAGGACAGGACAGGACAGGACAGGACAGGACAGGATAGGATAGGATAGGATAGGATAGGATAGGATAGTTGGAACCGACCAAAAAGATCATAAAGTCCAACTATCTGACCACTTCAAGGCTAATCAAAAGTTAAAGCATATTATTAAGGGCATAGCCCAAATACGTCTTTAACATTGATAGGCATGGCATATCAACCACCTCTCTAGGAAGCCTGCTCTCATCAAGCAACTCCTGCTTGGCTTTGAAGCTCTGGCATTAAAAGAAGGGTGGCCAGCAGGGCAAGGGAGGTGATCCTGTCCCTCTACTCTGTGCTGGTGAGGTCTAACCTGGAGTAATGCATCCAGATGTGGAATCTTTAGTACAGGAGAGACATGGACCTGCTGGAGCACATCCAGAGGAGGACTACAAAAATGATCCAAGGGATAGAACACCTCCCCAGGCTGAGAGAGCTGTGACTGTTTAGCTTGGAGAAGAGGAGGTTCTGGGGAGACCTAATAGCGGCCTTTCAGTATCTAAAGGGGGGTTGTGAGAAAGAAGGGGACCAACCCTTTAGCAGGATCTGTTGTGACCGGACATGGGGAAATGGTTTCAAACAAAAAGAGGGAAGATTTGCACTAGATGTAAAGAAGTAGTTTCTTATAATAAGGGTGGTGAGGCACTGGCACAGGTTGCCCAGAGGGGTGGTGGGTGCTATGCCCCATCCCCGGAGGATCAGGCTAGAGCAGCCTCTGAGCACGCTGATCTAATTATAGGTATCCCTGCTCATTGCAGAGGAGTTGGACTAGATGACCTTTCAAGGTCCCTTCCAACTCAATCCATTCTATGGCCCTATGATTCTAAAAGCCTCCCAAAACCATGCATATCCCAACAGGACTCAACCTTCCTCTTTGGGATTTCGCATCTTTCCACAAGCTCTCCAGCCTGTGCCTTTGCTGCCCTCCTCTGAACACAGCCCCAGCCATGCCCTATCTGGAGAGGAGCCATTGCAGGGCAGCCACTGTGCCCAGAGGGCTCTGGGAGGAGGCACACAGCGCTTAGTGAAAAAGGAGTAAATCTCATTAAGGGTTTTAACATTTATGGCTGGCGAGATAATGAAGGAAGGCAATTTGGGGTAGCTTTATTGCACTTATCATAATGTTTCCCTGAAGCACAGAGATAAAAGTCAGTGGATGGTGTCCATAAGGAGGTTTTATGTCCTTTTTTCTTTTTTCACTTTTTTTTTCTTTTTTTTTTTTTTTAAAGCAACAACAATTGAAATCAAAGATGGTCATCCCTTAATGAACACAGGTGGAGAAGGCAATTATGTGACAACAAGAAGCTGAATTTCAGGACTGTCAGCTGGCTGCCGTGGCCCACGTTGGAGACCCACTGCAATCAGCACGAATCCATTGTCTCCCACACTGAATTGTTTTACCATGAGGAGCAGTATTCTCCCCGTGGGTCAACACACAAACGGAGAAGGAGTTGGAACAGTGAGAAAACAGCTAGGTGAGGAGGGTGGCTGAGGAGAGCCCCTCTGAGGCAGACTACAACTCCCAAGATGCTCTGCGGCACGCCTGTCCCCTACGGGCGAGCCGCGCGCAGAGAACTACAACTCCCAGCGTGCACCGCTCCAATTGCTGCTTTCTGATTGGCTGGCTGTCGGGATGGCGCGGATGGGGGGAGGGGAAGGAGGTGCTTTTCCTGTCTCCATGACAACGAGAGAGTAAACAAGATGGCGGAGGCCTGGGCTGAGGGCTGAGCTCGGGTGCGAAGCACCGATAACGCAGCTTTCTCTGCCTCTCTGCTCCTTCTCACGGTTCATGGCGGGGATCGAGGAGAAGCAAGGAGAGGAGCTGCCTGTTCCTTCTGACCGCCAGCACGACCTCTCCCAGGGGCTCTCCGAGGGGCCCGGCTTGCAGCACAGTCCCCCTCACCAAGAGGATGAAGAGGAGGAGAACGACGATGAGCTCAAGGAATTGAAACCCACAGAGGTTCAGCTCAGAGCTTCCCCATCTCTTTGGGAAGGGGCGTGCTTATAGGGACAGTGTCTTTTCCCTCCTCATCTCTCGGGGTAGTTGGGGGGGAAAGTGGGGAGGTGATGAGGGCAAAAGGGAGTGATTTTTCATTTCCCCAACATGAGAAAAGGATGCTTTGGTGCTTCCCTTTTTTCATTAGGGTCCCTTCCATCCCTACTGTGTCCAGGAAAGTTCTCTATTGCCCCCCTTTCTCTCCTTCTATGAACACTAAGACAAACTAAAATATGGATTAATTAATTAATCCAGTGAATATGAGTTAGCAAATTAAGCCCCTTTCTTGCATATACCCCCAGCCCTGAGGTCAGATAAGCTCCTGGACCTGCCTTCTTGGCTGGGCTTTCGTGTCCACTGCTACAGCAGTCATGAAAATATCTCTGCAGTCACCATTGCTATAACATATAGGTGTAATAATTTAAATGATTGCCATTGGAAACATTATTTATCCTGGTCTGTAGATAAGAACATATAGGTGCTATAATTTAGATGATTGCCATTGGAAACATTACTTATCCTTGTCTGTAGATAAGGGATCATTGTGCGACTTCTCCCGGCTCATAGGAATTTCACAAGCCATTGGCTTATTTTCTCATTAAATCTACGCAGTGGTTCATTAGTGCCATCTGTCAAGTAGCCTCTTTGGCAAAAAGTGTTCTCTGAAGAGTAGCACTAGCTGCTCATGCTGAACAAATGTAAAGGGCCTCCAATAATGCGTGTATTGGGGTACAATGCGGGGGTTATGTTAGTGCTGATTTGCTGAGATGTTAACATCCATAATCAATGTGAGTTTCATGGCTCAACATCTCTGAAAACAGGTCCTGCTTAATGCTGAGCCTGTAAATCAGAAGGTTAAAAAAAAATCAAAAAAAAAAAAAAAAAAAAAAAAAAACATTGGAAAGATTGACTGTGAACCTTTTTTAGTGTCTGGAGTTGATACGTAACGTGTTTCTATTTATCAGTTTTGAGGGCTCTATTCATCACTCTTCCTAATGTGTAGTGCCTTAACAAGGTGATGGAGCACTTAAAGCAGCATTTGATTGAGGTCTTATATTAAACTGTTCCCAGTTGCAGCTCTTAGATTCTATAGATTGGAATTTTGTTTCATAAATCTCCCCTAAACCCATTCCTCTCCCTTTCCCTCCTTCCTGCTTTATAGGAGCATTTGGAAGGAATATTGGATGAAGACACTGTGGCTGAGGGTCTCCACAAGCTGGGGCGCTCAGCACCTGGTACTGAATACGTTTATCTTAATCTGTCACTTTCAGTAAGTATAAGTGAAGAGCATCATTGTAAAGTGTTTTTCCACTCAAAGGTTTCTTCTTTATAACAGAATATAGTTGGCCTGGTAAAATAATTTTAAGAAATAAAATTTTCTCAACCCATCAATTTCCCATACATAGGACACTTCATAAAACACAACATGGCTACTGCTCACAACAGCCACATCAGTACTGTTCTTTTCACTTAGTTGCAGCAGTAGTCCTGTTTTTTTTGTGCTCCATTTTCCGGTGTGGAAATGTATCTTCATTCTTTAATCAGCTAGAGATAAAAACAGAAGGACATGCTAAGCATCTAAGAAAGCTGTGTTCACCGTCTTCCAGACAGAAAGTTAAAATGGTTGCCTTAAATATTTCTTGCTGTAGGCATCTTTTTGTGGAGCCTTGCTTTTGTAGCACTTTTCCTAGGTGCAGCTGTGTCATGGTTGTGTTCTAAAGTATTCTTTTGACATTGTCTCCATTTGTGGCTGGTCTACTGGTCTAACATGGTCTGCTTTCTGCCGTTCTGTTCAGAGAGATCCAGCTGGAGGGACCTTGGGGGATGTCTTCAATGTCTTCTGATACTTCACATCTCTTGAGAGAGAAAGGTGAGGTTATACAGTTAGTTATTAAAGTCTCTTTGCTTTATTTTTTCAGGGTCATGAGTTGAGTGACATTAACATTCTCTCCAGATACGTTCACCTACAGAAGTTGGAACTTTCATATAATAAAATCAATGGTATGTAGTAAATACACTAGTAAATTCCTGGGTTGTGAAATCATTTAAGGTAAGAAATGCAGCATACCATGTAGGCTTAATATCACAAACCTTGGTCTACATTTTAATGGCATAACTATGCTGGCTCTACAGACTGAGGCAATGGCTCGATCTTCTCATGGATGATGTATGGACTGTTCAGACAGCTGCACCAGCATATGCTTATCAGTGGGAACGTGGAGATTATTGTCCAGTTTATTATCCACAACTAAAATGCAAGCAAGCATGTCAGTACAAGATTAAGGTTGAGACTTTGCACATACAAATGTCACAGTGTTTAAAATTATGGCTGGTACAGTTTTGCAAGCCTTGGGCTATCCTTACTCAAGGTTTTCCATTGCTGACCAAAGAACAAATAGTATGCTGGATTTACAGACATAACTAATGGACACTGAAGTAAAACTCGTTATCTTCTGCTCCTTGCCTCTGCCTTATACCCCCCAACTCATTTTTTTAATTTAACATGAAAACAAATGAGCTGTAGTAGCAGCCCATTACAGTATTGCTTTCAATTTCATTTCAGTTGAGGTGCTGAGTCGTGTCATAGCAGCACTTTGGTAAGGCAGCACTTCTCTGTTTTACAGACAAACTGTTAGTAAAAGGAAGCCTACGTCTGAGCAGAACATGGACTTTTTTGTAGCACTCATTATTTAGTTGTCAGTAATGACTCAAATACTTTTCTCCAATAATTAATAAGTTAGGACAGTAGTAGTCTCTCTGCTACTTTAAAGGGAATTAGAGTACAAAACTATATTCTGGCTTACAGACAAATACGTTTCCTAATGGAAATTTAATGTGGAATTTGAATATTCGTTCTTTGATGTTTAGTAATCATCTTTTTTTCTAGTATAAGGTGTTAATATATCTGATTTCTGCATTTCAAACACTGCTTTTTGAATGTGTAATCACAAGCTGATTTTTGGTTGCTATTGAACGTAATTATCACATTCTGACATGATGACATCTACATTTACCTGTGTATTCATGTAAAACATTTGGCATTTGTTTTGTTATTAGATCTTTCTTGTGTCAGTCAGATGCCTTATTTACTAGAACTGAATGCTTCCAACAACGAATTGACTACATATTTTGGTTTTAAGCCACCGAAAAATCTCAAGGTAAGTTGCAAACAAGATACATTTTATAGGTTCATTTCGGATTGGTTTTTTAAATCAACTTTAGACATTGTATTTAGATGTATGCAAAAGCCAACTTTTGAGCTTTCCTTGTTCTTCTCTGTTCATCTGATATTTTAGCATATCTTCCTGGGTGTTTTACATTGTATGTTTCAGTCTTTTATTTTCTTACACCTTCTGAAGCTCAGCATTCCATGGGAAGGTATATTTTTAATACATATGCCTAATTGTAGGACCACTAATGGTAACTTTGTTTGAAAAAAGTAGTTTTGAATTCCTTCTTGTAAAAATGAGACTTCCTGCTTAGGTCCCAGCATTAATGTTGATGTTCTTCTAACTTCTGTATCACTGATCACAAGTGAAATTAAATGGCTGTTATATTAAACAAGACATCTATAAGTGGTGAAAAAAAAAAAACAACTAATTTTGTCTTCCTTTCTCTTTAGGAAGTAGATTTTTCACACAATCAAATACCTAAAATGCAAGATTTGTCAGCATACCAGTTACTAACTAAACTCTTGCTGGACTGTATCCTTTATGGAGATTTCAGTGGAAGAAATGTTGCTTGTTTGCTTTATGAACAACTTTTTGCTTCAAGTAGTTCTTTATATTTTTTCCTTCATGTCATGTTTTTTCTTTAGAAGGAAGCTTAAGCATTGTAATTCTGATTGTGATACTGATCTTAATTTACTTAAGCATGCGTGAGTTAAAGGTGCATATGTATGTAAGGTTAGCCTGCCTGAGGAACACAGAAAATCCTCAACTTTGCATCATGTTAAACTGAAAATGTGACATGTCATGCTGCCTTCACATAGCAGAGCTAATAAATAACCCCACTGTTTGTATATAGGAGAGGTCAATAGGAAATCAGCCTGGAACACTGAGATCCTTAAGTGGAAGAAGTTGCATGTTATTTCATCTTAGACTTAGGTACTACTACTGAGGGCCTATGGAGGCTCTATGAAGAACTAGACTGTTTAGTGCTAGTGAAGAGAATCTTTAAGTGAGAGGAAATTTCCTGGATTATACTATTGTATACACACACAGAGGCAGGGTTTTCTGCTACACAGAATCACAGAATAGCTTGGGTTGGAAGGGACCTCAAGGATCATGAATCTTCAATGCCCCCCCCCCCCCTCCCCCTTCTTCACAGGCAGGGCTACCAACCTCCACATTTAATACTAGACCAGGCTGCCACATCCAACCCAGCCCTGAACACCTTCAGGGATGGGGCATACACACATGCTACACTGTCACTAGTTCCTATTTTGCCTGACTAAAAACACTGTTGTGGCAGAAATCAGATAAGTGTGAATCTGCAGATAGAATTTCTCGATTGCTTACTTTTCTAAGGTTGTCCATAGTGCTCGTAGTCTCTGTATAGATTATATATGCTTCTCTGAAAACTCTTCTGGAGCTTCATAGTGACATGCAGCCTCATCTGCAATTGCTTCCTGAAGCCTTGTGACCCTTTCCTCTTTGCTTCATAAGTTGCATCGTGATGTTCTGCTCTCTGAAAAGGAGAAGTAAGCAGGCTGTTGCAGCTTTTTTTTTTCCCTCTGTCTCTTGTCCTTGAAGTAGCCCATTATCTAACAGTATTAATACAATGTCTTTTTAATGTAGGAACAGATAAAGCATTTGCAGGGTTTCCAGGTTACCTTATTCACATGTTTTACAAGGTGTGCAGGTGACATAATTCTTGTCAGAAAATGGCACTGAGATGCTATTCCTTTGCAATTCTAATATTCCATCACAGTGCAAATATATATATATATGTGTGTGTGTGTGTATGACAAAAATGAAAAGGGAAGAAGAACAGATATTTATATTATGGATCTGAATCAGTATTTTTTCATTTGGTTGGAATGCTACAGTATGCTGTGTTCACTTTCTTCATTTGCACTGATGCCAATGTAATAGAGATAAAAGCTGTTTCATGTGTACAATTATAATGGGACTCTCAGAAATAGAGGCAAATGAGGACAGAATTTAGAACAGTAAAGTGACACTGTTCCTAGCCCACCTCAGGCATTCCTCACGGAAGACATGGCAGACAAAACAAGCTGTTCTTTGTAATCATAAATGAAAAAATAATAATAATAAATATCATGCAGTCATGGAAATGTTTGGCATGCATTTCCTCTTTGACAGCAACTAAGCATTTCTTACCATATTTAAATGAATTCTAATGCAGATGGTAAGGTCATTGTAACTTTCTTTCTGACAGGTGCACGTAGAAGCACACCTGACAGGAGTATAAATGAGTTTTCAAGGAGGAAGCTGCCCAAACCGGAGAGGAGACAGCTTGGGTGATAATAGCTGACAAGGCATTCTAGTGGGCTGTTAGAAAACTGATTATATTAGTTCTTAGTGCTGAGCAATTTGCTGTCTCATATTGATGCTTATGGTTTAAACCTGTTTGTCTCAAAACAGGCTGGTGCTTGTGTTTACTGGCAGTGAATGATTTGTTGATCTCCTTCATACTGACCTTAATTCTTTGCTCACTAAAGCTTTTCCTCCTCAGTTGAAAGAGAAGCAGTCCCTTGCTGTATTTGCATCAATGAATATCTGTCAGCTATCAGTGCCTGTGCATGGTTCTGGTTTCTTTCCTAAGTGTAGGAGACAGCCAAGTGAGGTCCTTTGAAAAGATAAATCTTTGCTTACCAGCTCATTTCTCCTCCTCTCCTTTTCTATCTCAGCCTGTGAGTGCAGAACTTAGAGGCAGAATATAATTAAGTCCTCATATAAGATGGCAGCTAAGAAAAAGAAAACAGTGTAAGGTTATGGTTATTAAAGAGGATTATGTTGGCAGTGTCTAAGCTTACATTTCATTTAGATTTACGATATCATTCAGATTTAGAAGAAAAAAAATCCAGAAAACTTGTCCACTGCCTGATAAGAGTGAGAACTCATCTGTTCTTGCAGGCAGAGTTCATTATCTTGAGTCAATTAAAAAATGTTTTCTTCTGAGAATGCCTAAAGGCATTTCTCTGTGTCCTGCTTGTTCTGGCTATTTTGCTTGGTTATGTCACTTGTTTTTCATATAAATAGTTCCACGTTGGACACTTACCCACAAAAAAGGAGGGGAGGGTAAATTAAGTCACTTATTCTGCAGTCCCACAGAAAGTTGTATGATTCAAACAAGGAGGCAGTACACTTCAGAGCAGGCCTGGGCGTGAGCAGCTGGGACGTTAACTCTTTAGCATGAAGCATTTGACGTCCAGCTCCCCATACCATGAACTTCAACCCCAGTGAGTAACATGGCCACCAACTACTGCTATGACTTTTGCATCCAGTCATTTTCCTTGAATTGCAAATCCTTTACCAAGTTAATAACATAGAGGAGATAAGAGGACTGGAGAAGTGTCATAGCCTGACTCATCTTAGTCTGTCACACAACAGACTCACAGCAATTAGTGGCCTTGGGAACTTACCTATCAGAATACTCAATCTGGTAAGAAAGTATTTCTTATTGTTTTGCTATCAATCTTTATAAACATATTCAGGCCATAATAAAAGTGAAGGTAATTACATAATAAATTTTCAAAGACTCTATCTGTCAGGCCATATCCAGCCTGGCTTTGAATGCCTCCAGGGATGGGGCTTCCACAACATCCTTGGGCAACCTGTTCCAGGGTATATTTGCAATACAGCATTCCTAGGGCATATTTTAGATTTTTAGTGGGATTTATCTCATCTGCTTTCAGATTTCTGCAGTGTAGACCACTGCATCAGAGCTTGTTCTCTGCTGCCTCAAAAATCAGTGGAGAGAAATGGACACCTAAGCTACTGCATTATCCTCATCCTCAGTGGATGACAACTCCCTTAGTGCAAGATGCATCAGTCCTTGGAAGCATCTCTTCCTCTCTGTTGGTTATAAAGATTGCTGAGGATTAACTAACCCATTATAGACCTCTATCTGTCAATGCCTACACTTGTTTGAGTGCATCTGGCCCTCTTTCGAGTCTTGGGAAGGTATTTATCTCAGTATTCCTCAGTTCCACCTTAGTAAAATGTTAACACCAACCATTTTTTCTAAATTATTTCAAGATGTGTAGTAGGGAGGGCTATCAGTATAGAGGTTGCAAAGTACAAGCAAAAACTACTTTTAATGCAATTTCTATAAAAATACAAGTCTACATCTTAATAGGTTTTACTTTGTAATAGTACTTTAAAATAGTAATTTAAAACTGAGTATCAAAAAGCTATACATAGAAATATGTTCATATCTGCTGCATTAGTGTTAAGCACCTACATAAATATTTTAGGTAAAGCGAATGAATCCTTTATTCAAGTATAGAATTCTTTTTCAACCCTTTTAAAATTTTTAAGATTTTTTTTAATGTGTGTGCTGTAGTAATTGATGTAGAAGAGCAGAAGTAAGGTCTGTGCCCATCACTGCCTGATAGTCCCTATACTTTTTGCTACTTTGGTACAGCCATTCACATTCATAAGTGGGCAGTTGTATATTTTGAATAATATATTCCAAAATCATTCAGCAGCATATTTTTAATGGATTTATATTTCTATGTAATGCCTTCAGTGGCAAAAAAATACTATTTTTTTTCTTATTTTTAGTGGATAAGATTGGCAAAATATTGTCTAGAAGTTTTGAAATGAACTATAAGAATATGAAAATCTAAGCTGACAGGAAAATCTTTTCTTTAAATAACTTTTTTCTCTACTAACTTGCTTAGCCTTTGTGTACCTTGATTTCCTCATCTGTTAAGAGGCCTAATAATAATTCTGTTAGTAATGGTTATCTGCTCTGTAAAACGCTTTGGAGATCATGTTAACCGCTAGGGCTTATTAATATGAACACGTTCTTCAGTTTGGGTTCTTACACGCTGATACGATTATTTATCCAACTGCTTGTCTTTTTTAATTAGCAAAGTAGATAGTCATGTGAAAATTATGTAAATAGACAGATTTTAGCATAGCGTTTTCTTTTACTAATTAGTATAAAATCCAGTTCTTCTTTTTTTCCGTGGGCAGTCATCCCCCTCTCTTCCCATTGATTCAGATTCCCTTTCTTTTTTCCCTTGAGCTTTCAGGTTGAAAGAGTAGTAAAGGTCTGAAGTTTTGAAGAAGGACTTCAGAAACTGTGAATACTGCCTAACTATTGCAAAAAAGCCTCTGTTCTGCTTGAGCTTGCAAAAAATAACAAGTGCAACTCTAATGAACTGGACTCTTAGGAATTTTATGCTTAGCAAGAAAGGACCTCTACACAAATCTCTACTGTTCACAGAATTTTATGTGTACCTCTTGCATAGCATTTTGCAACTAGAACTCTTGAGTTTTATCTTATTAAGGAGGTCTAACAACGTACAGGAAGAGAGAGCCTCCATGCTATTAATAACCTAATTAAAGATTTAAAAGTCAGGAAAAATGTCAAGGACAGACAACTGGATTAACATTAGAGTCAGCTGGCTTATTTATTTCAACAGTTCCTAAATATTTATAAATAGAGTATGAGGCTTCTAAGGTTTCAGCACAAGGTGATGCTGATGGAAAAATATAACTTGCAAGGTTATACAGAGAGAATCATGTTGAGAGGCCATCTGGGTACATATAGCCACCGAGACAAAGATGAGTGGGGAATCTTGCATGTTGTATCTGTTTAGAGTTCATAGCAGGAATGAGTATATGATTTGTGAGGTCCTGAGAAATGAAGCCATCTGGTGTCCCGTGATTAGCATAGTTGTTCTATCTTGTATCTTGTTTGGAAGCAATGTAAAACGATGGTAATTGCTTGAGTTCTCAAAAGCTTGGGTCATTTCCTGTCCAGGTGAACTTACAGTAGAGGTGGTTTGGGTTTTCTTTTTTTTTTGTAACATTTCTGTGCATGCTGTCACTGACAGCAAATAGTCTGTCTTCACTTTGTACGTATTAATGAACTTGTGTATCCTAAGGATATTTTATAGATTGCCTGTAGCCCAAGGAAAACAGTACTGTTTTGTTCTACCATAATATTTTCATTATTTATTCTCTAATCACAAATGTAAATATACATTATAATTATAGAGGGAAATTGTATGCATATATTCTATATGTGTTCTATATTTTTATGTGTGTATTTTCTAAATTTTGATAATGGCAAGAGTATTCTCTAGGCAGTATTATCTCTAAAAGAATGCTAGAGCTCTTTTTATACTGTTGTTGTCTCTTGCTGTTATTCGAGGTGAGCAGAAGATAAGTTAATCAGAAGGTAGTTGGTTCTTTTCTCCTTGAGGAGTATGGAAAGCTGCAATATGTCATCTCATGATGGGGTCAATGCATAAAAGGCCTGTTTGTAATAGGATTCTCAATAATAAAGTGAACACTGTTATTCCTAAGAAATATTGTTTCTCATCTGTAGAACTTTATCAGACTTCATGTTTTCCTGTATTCTTAGAGCTTTAACCTGCTTGAGAAGACAGCTGGGTTGGAGAGCTTGAAAAGTCTATGGAAGCTGGACCTTTCTAGCAATAAGATAACTAGTCTAGAAGGCTTGGAGGGACATGATCTACTAGAGGTGATCGATCTAGAGGATAACAAGGTAACATTTAATATTGATCTCAACTTTTTCTGAGAATGCATCCTTTTTTGTTTCTCCATAAATCCAGTCCCTTGAAACCTCAAACAATGAATCTTACAATACTGCAAGAAAGGAATATTAGAAAAGATGCCATTTTTCCTTTGGTGTTTTGCTCCAATATCACATGTTGATTAGTAGTGTATTCCTCAAGCTTTATTTGACATCTCTAGGTTTATTGTTATGTAAAACTTCTGTCATATTTAGTGCTTGTGTACCTAGATTGATTAGATATGATAGAGGTGAGTATTGGTGGGTTTTTTTTTTTCAGCTTGATTATTCTTGAGGATCTTTACTTACATCACAGTTTTCCTACTGTGAGGAGGGTTTGCTAATATCTCTCAGCCCGATTTTATGACCACAGGTTCTTCTGAGCTCTCAAGTGGAAAGTTTCTGTAAGGCAGAACTACATGTACTCTGCTATAAATTGTGTTTTGTTCTGCAGCAGGATTTTCACTGGGAGTACAGTGATACAATCCAACTCATTTGTATTTGAATTTTGAAACCCAAGCTACGTATACTTAATCCTTTTGATATTGAGTTCCCAGAGTCTCTAACTGAAATGACTGTCAATTCATGAATCATTCTGACATCAAAGATAGATCTGCATGTGGGGGGAAAAAAAAAAAAAAAAAAAAAAAAAAACGAAGAAAATGAGAAATAACAATATAAACCAGGAACTGAACATTTTCTGTAATCTTTCCCCACGCAAGATACATTTATAAGAGAAGAGGAGTACAATACACTATGAATTCTTTTTCTCACCGTGTGTTCAGGTTGATATTTCAAAGTACGTCACTGTTTGAAATTACACAAGACAGGAAACTATCTAATGGTGTAGCTGTTATTAGTATTAATAACACCACTTTCATTGCCTCATATAGATTCTACTGTTCTTCACGGCACATAGAAGCTATTAATTTTGCTTCATCAAAATCTCTCTCTGTTAATGATGTTGTTGAAGCTGTTTAATGAGTCACCATTTTTGAACATTTCTTTCTGCAGAATAATTTAAAGAGAATATTGGCACAATTGCTTTAGCCTCAAGTTTTATCTGTCTAAAAAAGCTGTGTTAAGGGTTCTCACTGGAACTCATTGTTCCAAAGTAAATTTAGGTTGGTCTGCCCACATCTGTGGTGAGAGTAGGATGCCGGCTGCTTGGTGTCTCTGGAGAGCTGGCTGGACATGATATTCTGCAGATCTGTAGTGCCAGTCAGAAGACATAAGACAGAACATTCAATGTTCTATTTCTGTTCTGTCTCCACAAGGTGGAATTGTCCCTCTGGAACCATCCCACATGCTGTCAGTTGGGCGGATGAGGACAGTAGGTTTATCTGCAGAATGTAGCTCTCATGTATATCACAGAATCATAGAATGGCCTGGGTTGAAAAGAACCACAATGGTCATCTAGTTTCAACCCCCCTGCTATGTGCAGGGTCGCCAACCACCAGACCAGGCTGTCCAGAGCCACATCCAGCCTGGCCTTGAATGCCTGCAGGGATGGGGCATCCACAACACCCTTGGGCAACCTGTTCCAGTGCGTCACCACCCTCTGTGAGAAAAAATTCCTCTTAATTTCTAACCTAAATCTCCCCTGTCTTATTTAAAACCATTCCCCCTTGTCCTATCACTATCCACCCTCATAAACAGTCATACCCCTCCCTGTTTCTATGCTCCCTTCCAATACTGGAAGGCCACAATGAGGTCTCCCTGGAGCCTTCTCTTTTCCAAGCTAAACAAGCCCAGTTCCCTCAACCTTTCCTCATAGCACAGGTGCTCCAGCAAAGAGGTGCTAAGATCACTTTAGTGGCCCCTCCTCTGGACCATTCCAAGAGCTCCTCGTCTTTCTTGTGCTGGGGGCCCCAAATGTAACCCATATGTAACCCATATATATATTTAGGGGGTTTCAGTTATAGACTGTTGGTTTTCAATGACTTATCTGGGAAACCCACTCAAATGACAACCTAGTCAAAATGGTTCTGCAGTGGGCTTTTTACCTCAGAAGGAATATTGAACAGGGTGTAGTTGAGATTTATATTTATACTTTTGGAAACCTCACATAAGCTAACTAAAACATGGGGATGGTTCACTCTTCCAGCATTTGAAGGAAAATTAGTATCTTTAGAATTCCATTCATCCGAGCCTTGCATGGGTCATGTCCTCTGAAACTGTCTTTTTCCGCTGATTATTAAGCAAAGTTGTTAAGTGGCTGATCTGGGCTAATTAATTTACAGATGGCTAAAATGAGTCAGTAGGAATTCCTTTTTACCCACTTTGTTTTAACTGATAGCTTTACAACTGTTCACTGAGTGCCACCTGCGTGACTTCACTTGGGGCACACAAGCTCTGGTCAGTCCTACATAACTTCTAAAGCTTAATGGATATGGCTGAGTGCAGCCAACCAAGGTTTTCTTTGTGGATAGATGAGACGTTAAGTGGGATGCATTACCCTCTGGGCATAAATAGAGGTAAGAATAATATGCTGATGCTTTTCAGTTAAGTGCTGCAAGTTAGATAGGGTGAACTGGAGCTCCAGTGAGAAGAAAATCTCCTTAGAAGGAACTATTTTCACTAGTCATGAAGCGCAAATATAACTGCAGAATTGCCTCACTTAAGCACATCAGCCACATAAAAGTTAAATGTGTTATGGCTTGACGTTTGAAAGAACAGAAAAAACGCAGGTGGTTCAAAATTACTGTGTTATATTGCTTCTCAAGCTAACATCCAAGTTGTCTGCCTTTTGTGGCAGAAAATGCCTTATTGAATGCTGTTAACATGTATACCCAGTTTGTGAGTATAACGACTTTTTTTTATTTCCAGATTTTAGGAACAAGAATTAAAAACTTTTTTTTCCCCATAGTTATCATTGACTCTGTTGCTGCTAATTTATGTTCTGTTTTTGTTGCTAATTAGATTGCTGAGCTGAGTGAACTTGAATGTATTCAAGATCTGCCTCTCCTCGGGACTTTAAATCTTTTAAAAAATCCTGTGCAGGTAAGAAGAAAGTGAAAATGAAGGCAAAAATATGAACCTAGAGCTGCTGTTCTGTGTCAGACTAGATTCCATTTAGATTCCTTTTCTGTCTCTGAGAGTGGTCAGGTCATCTCAGGAAATAGGATAAGAAACAAAGTAGTGATGAGCAATTGTTCTGCCAGCATGTTTACCCACCTTTCTTTGGGAATGTCCTTAGCCAAACCTATATATGAATCATGTTTCATATCCACACAATAAATCCATGACTTTGATCAATTCCATTTGTTAATACTTTTGTATTCATAGTATGCAGGGTTTTTTTTTCTGTTTGGTTGTTTTTTTGTTTTGTTTTGTTTTGTTTGTGAAAGATCCCACTTCTGTTTGCTTTGAAGGTACAGTCTTATTCATGGGAAAAGTTCAAAGGAACTTAATAGTATTCCTTTTCAAATAATGTATCTCTGGAACCTCTATCATCTTTTCATCTTTAGGATTTACTCAGTTCTCTTTTATGGCTCTCTGAATATTCCTCAACTAATGAATTAAACATCTGTTTTACCCAGGTTTTCAAGAAATGTGTAGATGTGGCACTGAGGGACATGGTTTAGTGGGCATGGTGGTAATGTGTGGACAGTTGGATTGGGTGATCTGAGAGGTCTTTTTCAACCTTAATGATTTTATGATTCACAAAATGTCAGATATACTGACTTTGACTCTGCATTTGTAATTTGTCCTGAGTAATCCAAGATGACTCTCTCCTGACTTTTGTGACTTCTAAATTGTTTGAACTGGTGGTGAATTGATCTTGGTTGGCCCCCAGTTGCTCACCAAACCACTCCCTCACTTCCTCTCCTCAGCAAGATGGGGAGAAAATAAGATGAAAACACCCATGAGTCAAGATAAGGACAGGGAGATAACTCACCAATTATGATCACAGGCAAAACAGACTTGACTTGGGGAAGATTAATTTATTACCAAGTAGAGTCAGATAGTTAAAAACAAACAAACAAAAAAAAGACTGAAGACACATCTTCTCCATCTTACACAGCTCAACCTTGCTTTGACTCTTCGTTTGGAATAGGCTGCCTCAGACCTCCTCCATGTCCTGAAAGCCTTTTTCTGTTTATATGACCTTAAGCAAATTCTGATCCTATTCCTTTAAATTACTATTTTAATAGCTTACAAGAACAACAATCATCTTAAGACAGCCATCTGAGTGTTGGTTACTGGTGTCAACTTTTTATTTGATTTTTAATTATTCTTTTTAATTGTTCCAGGCTTAAATGTATCATTATAAATGCTTATAAAATACAAGTTCTCTTCTAAAGTTCCTACAGCCCTTCTAAGGTTGGAAATATTAGACATGGACGATTATGTAGTCCCAGAACAAATAATGCTTTTAGTTCTCTGTCAGTCTTTTTATATCACATTGTATTAAAACCAATTTAATTTCAGCTGATAGATATTAAATATTAGGTTGATGTATCTAGGTTCTTTTTCTTTCAGGAACAAAGAGATTATTGGCTCTTCATGATTTTCATGTTGCAACAACTAACAGAACTGGATCTCAAGAAGATTTCAGTGGAAGAAAAGGTATGTAAGCATATCATTCTGAAATTTTTCTAAATAAAGAATGCAAATAGAAAAAAAAAACTGAACAACTGTGCATGCAAATATAGGTTTGCTGTCATTTGAGCGTGATGGGTCTCCCATATTTCAGACTACAAGTAGACTACAAATTCAGAGACTTTTGCTTCTAAATCCAGATATATATTCACACACAGGAGTACTTGCATGTAAGTGAAAATGCAAAAGTTAGCTAAAAGCTTTGTTTTGTGGAGAAATAGAGTCATAGAATCATAAAATGGCTTGTGTTGGAAGGGACGCCAAGGATCATCCAGTTCCAATGCCCCTGCCATAGGCAGGGCCACCAACCTCCATATCTAATACTAGACCAGGCTGTCCAGGACCCCATCCAACCTGGCCTTGAACACCTCCAGGGATGGAGCATCCACAGTCTCTCTGGGCAAAATATTTGCTTAGCAGCTGTGGTTACTCACATAATGAATCTGATTAAGCAGCTGTGCTCATGAAACACTACGTGGCAACCAGTGTGCTACTTCTTTTTTAATGTTATATATTGCAAGATGAATTCTGGATGTTATAATGATACTTGTTTCCGGGTCTGCTCAATACACCTTTCTCTGTATAATCTTCTTCCCTCGGATAACTCCTCAGACTGTTTACAGTAACTTTCTATTGTAACATAAACCTTTTCTTCTAGTGCTGCTATAGCTAGAACTATTAGTATTAATACTTGTATATTGGTGTTGGATTTAAGAAAAGCATCCTTAAAAAAAATGTATAAAAGATCCTTACAGAAAATTTGTCACTCCTAACTTCAGCTGCATAAACATCAGGGATCAAGGCTCTTGTTTAATGCCAGCCTCTTGCTATCATGATTATGAATGGATGATACCAGAGATGTTGATCTTATTCTTTGTCTTATGTGACAATCTGCTTTCCTTCTACACACATATATTCAAGAAATCTTTCTTTCTCTATGGACTGTAAAAGTAAGCCTAGATGACTGATTGAGACTAGCACACAACTTTTGTGTGGTTGAAGTTACATCAAAAATCCTTTCCTCAGGTTATTGTAGGAGTGGCAAGCAATAATAACAACAACAAAAAAAAAAATACAGCCCCTTAGAGGTCAGTACCCTCAATAGAATTTTGACACAATAAAGAGGGAGAATGCTTGTAGCTTCAATGCTCTTCCTCCCAGGAAAGGCAGAAATGCTTTGTCAGAAGAAAACTGCAGTTTGCTTACTTTGTTAATACCCATTCTGCTCCTCTTCTAACAAATAAATGAATGGCTTTGGTCCCTAAGGATTTTAATTTGGCATCTTCCACCAGCACTGAGAGGATGCAAATTAATGGATAATTAAAACCTAAGCAGAATTACCTTGTGTCTTATGTAGCATCCTGTTTTCTTTCCAGTAAAAGGTTGAATATATTAACGATGGTGAGCTACTTCTGACTACATTCCAGCCATCTATCAGACTGTGTTTAAATCTCCCAAAAAGATTTATGTAGCAGAGTGCTTATAGACAAGCCAAACACAAAGACTGACCCTCACAAATATGAAGCCCTCATTATTCATAGTGACCTTAGAAGCGTATTGCAGTTGGGAATAATTACATCACTGCCCTTCTTCTTTCTTTTGTCCCTAAACTCTGGAGGCAGGTTGATGCTGTGAATCAATATGACCCTCCTCCAGAAGTTGTTGCTGCTAAAGATCATATGACTCAGCTTATGTATAGCATGCTGCAGCCCCAGAGAATCTTTGACAGGTAAGCTTACCTCCACTTCACATCTGCTCCTGAGGGTGGCACTCATGTAAAGCAGAATATGTTGGCATATTTAGAGGGACATTTTTCTGTCCCTCTCCCACCTTTAAATTAATCTAATGAAGAGGACATGTTCCATCGTATTCTGTTAGCAGTCTGCAAATTAGGCAGATCTTGTTTGGTTGAAATGGATTATGAAATGAAGTTAGTCATTCACCTCTGAAGTCTGAGACAGATTGTCCACAACTCCATTGCTTTTAAACAATCTGTTGAAACAGATGGCCATTTGCACCACAAATGAGAGATGTAAAATTTCTATTTCTAAAAGGCAATTAGAAAGTCTCTAGAGGGAGAAAAGAGCTGTAAAACATTTCTTCCTGTTCTGCTTATTCCTCTTCACGTTACTGGCATACTGGCGTGAGCAAAATGGCTTTATTTTGTGGCTTTGGGACACGTTTTTATATTCATAAGGCAAAATTTTCAAGTTTGTACTTAAGGAAGTCCAACTTCTGCCTGTGGGAGGGGATGATGCTGACTGCCATTTAAAGAACAGAAGGGAGAAGCAAATCAATGTTCTTTTTCTGACATTGCCATTGTCGTGCCAGGTGACTTCACTCTGTCTTATTTCTCATTTAGAAAATGGAAATCAGCATACTTTGCTGCTCTGTAGATGAATTATGATAGTTGCTTGATAAGTTTGGAAAGTGCTTTGACGTATGCTGATGAAAGATACAATGACATATAAGTGGTTTGTCATTTTATCAGCTACGAGTGGGTGTTGAAATCAGCTTGTGCCCAACATCCTGTCTTAGCACCATTATGGGCATCTTAATTCATAACTAAGTAACATGATTCAAGATCCATGATTCAGTGACTTAATTTACATTTTTAGAATGTCTGTATTGCAAAGCTGGTTTTATTTCTGGGCTTGATGATGACAGATAGGAACTATCCCTGTGGTGATGATAGCTCTGAGAATTTGTATCAGCCTATTAAAAAAAAAACAACAACAACAAAAGAAAAACCAACCAACCAAACCAAAAAGAGTAGTTTTACCTAAAGGCATGGCTTTTTTCCAGACATAGGCCTTATTTAAATATTTGTTTATTGGATTGTGCATGTGTATCTTCATTGCTAGAAAGGGACAACTCTGTCTTCTGTCAGAGGCACTGTGTACACAAACATATAAATACGCAAAGCGATATTTATGGTACTGACCAAAATTGTTAATGATGCTTTGAGTGTTTGCCTATGCTCAGCTTGAAAACACACAACACAGTCATTAATGAAATCTTCCTAATGATGATACGTTGCTGTCTTCCACGCTATAAACCGCTTACTGGAACAAGATTGGTGTAGTTCATTTGCATCTATCTTGTTAGATGAGTTTATAATTAATTCTGTTTTTAGGAATATTTCTATTAAAAATAAAGCCTGAAATCAAAGGAAAAGGTTATACTGTTACTTACTCAAGTCAGAAAATATTAGCATAAGTTACTTATGCCTTTCCCTCTCTATGTGTGCCTCCTGATGCTATCTTTAATTACATAGTAACAGACCACTGAACAATATTATGTGTATTTTTTCCCTGACTCTAAATGCGTGTGACATTTAAAAAGGTGGCTTGACATAGTTATAACTGCTATGGGGGGAGTGGAAATTTAATAACAGAGGGCTCTTCAGTCTATTGGGCAAGCACATGATGAGACTTACTATCTGGCTTTTGAGGATAAATTTATTCAGAGAAAAAAGAGGGCAGGATTATTTTTAACAATGAATGTAATTAACCATTGGAACAATTTACCATGGGTACCAAGAAATCTCCACAACTGGAACGTTTTAATTAAAATATGCTCTGACAGAACCCTCAGCGTCAGGCTTGCAACAAGAACTGACTTGGGGAAATCCTGGAGCCAGTATGATGAAGGGGATCTGGCTAGATGATCATGAGTCCCTTCTGGCCTTGAAATCTATTAGTCATTCACAGCAGTGTATTGCTCTACTTACTAAAGAAAGTTGAAAGATGAACATTAAATAAACCAAGGACTCCTTACCAGATCCTGCTTTTACATTTTAGCAAAACCAAAGTTTCTGAGAATCAGTAAGTGGTGATATAATGAAAGATAGTATTATGGAATTGCTCTCCATGTTCTTCCAATGAAATAAGAAATACAAGGAATATGAAGATATGTTCCTCTGTTCTAGCAATGGGAATTTATGTAAAGAGAATGAGAATCCCAAGTAAATAGGCTCTGAGCAATCTTGCTGTAGGTGTCCCTGTTCCTTGCAGGGAAGTTGGGCTAGATGACCTTTAAAGATCCCTTCCAACTCAAAATTATGCTATGATTCTGCTAATAAGCTTATTGTGTTAATGTTGTCTAATTTTTGTAAATGTCACAGTACATTTAAAAACAAAACCAAAACAACCTTAGGTTTTCAAATGGTTCTGCTGCTCTCTTGCTTGAAAACAGTCCGGTAAATGGAGCACTGGACCAGGGTCTTACTTCATTTTACAGTTTAGTAACCCCACATATGTACAGCCTCAAGCCAGCCAATTTATTAGGTGTGTGTGCTATGTCTTGTGTGAGGGTAGTATTTATCTACTTCACTGGAGAATTAGGAGACTGAATTACATTATTATCTCAGTACTTCTGAAACATTCAGTCCCATTACGTTCGTATAATCTGGTAGAAGATGGAGTTGTTTTGTTGAACCTAAATAGAGGTAAAGCTATTACTGTGATTTTATTTATTTATTTATTTTTATTTCTCCCCATGCTTGTGTTTGATGGCCATTGTTACTTCTTGTGGATCTTGTCATGTGCAAGGGAAGAGTTAAAAGAAAGGAATCTGTTTTCAGGAATTCATGCTCACCTGCTGTAAATCACATTAAATGTAATCCTAGTGCACAGAGGTAGTTTTCTTCCATTAAAACTGAGGTTGATTTAAAGCTATTCATTAGTTAAAAATGAGTGTTTCTGAAATTATGTCAGCTATTTTTGACACGTTATCAAGTGGTGTGATCTTACAGCCCAACTGAGATGATTTAAAAATGACAGTTCAGAGTTGCATTCTATTTTCAGATGCTGGACTTTTTGAAATGCAGAAATGCCATTTATTCCAGTATTTAAAGCTGGAAGAGGAAATTCGAGAGTCAAACCATCTGCATAGCATGGAGAAGATGGAGCCAAAGTGGAGGCTTTGTGTTTTTGCAACAATTTGGTTTCTTTCATTGTAGTGTTATTTGTGTTCGGTGGAGTTTAAGTTTCTTAGTGTCTCCCATTGTACTGAATTGAAGAGCTCTTCACAAATTACTGCCTTCATCTGGCAAGGTTAGCAAGAATCTACGCAGGAGTACATAAAGATTTGTTGGACTGAATTGAGGCTCACTCCAGGCTTATTGTCTCGATCATTAAAATATTACCATCCCTGCAATAGAATTGGAAAACTCTTGAACAAAACCCAGCAATGCCATAACTGCAGAGACAACTTCAAAAAGACTGCAAATCAGAGAAGATTATTGTATGCATAACATTATACCTTCAGCAAAAGAGACCCAGGGGTCTTTATTGTGGCATTCTGCTCTGTTTTTATGTTTAGAGCATATCAAACTAAGCACACGCTTTTCCTGATCTTTGTCTATGCTGTGATCAATGTGAATAGTGTGATAGATAGAGGAAATAAGTGGAAATGATGAAGTCTCTGCAGAGGCTTTATGCAATGTTGTGAAGACTTTATTTCTAAGTAACATAATGCCTCCTTGTTTTCCTTTCTTGTAGCACTCTACCTAGTCTCGATGCTCCCTACCCCATGCTGGTATTGGTTGGCCCTCTCGCCTGTGGGAAGAGAGAGCTTACTCATAGGATCTGCAGACAGTTCAATAATTTCTTCAGATATGGGTAAGTTCACTCCTTGAGGTTAAAAGAACACAAAGAGATCAAGACTGAAATTGCTGCTGTTTTTTTTTTTATTGGTTTTTTTTCCCCAAAGAAGTTAAAAGTTAAATACAACCAATAAATGTTAGTAGCTGTGCATTTTATCTCTTCCTAGTGCTTAATTGCCTGAAGTCATCAAATACTTTCTTTAAAAGAAATGCCATTTAAATTATCTTGTTCTTTTCAAAGGTGAACAGCAAAGAAGCAAACAAAAAAGTGTCATTTATGCTCTGTTTATTGATCTGTTCTATCTACTCTCACACATGCCCTTCAGTCTAAACATCTGTTTAGATATGTATCCGTTTCTCTTAAATTTTTATAACGTACCTGCATGTAAACACATTAGCATGCATGTGCACGCTGCATCCAGAAGCTAGGCAAGAAGCAAGTGCAATTGCTGGACCAGTTTATTATCTTACAAGTAGTGCTATCAAAGTAAATGGCACTTTTCAGCCTTCACCACCTGCTGGGAGGAGTAATTCTCCCACTCTGAAAGGCCTGAAATAGGATCCTTTCTGCCTTGGGCTCCCTGTGTATTTAGTGGAGAGAAACCATTTCTTTCCAGGGGAGATTCAGCTTTTGTGAATTACATACCTATCTTCAGTGCCCAGTAGATAGGAATTGTGGCTAAGTCAAATCACCACTGTCTGGTGCCTAAAACTAGGTGGTACAAGCTGTTCCTTGTGTCTACTCATCCCATTATTCATGGTAGCTAACTTCCAGAGATCCTCTTATAGATCCACATGCTATATGGCACTGATCTGAAACCCTATATGCCTGTTATATTGTTTCTCCTCTATTCTATCACTCTTTCTCAATTGTTGTTTTTATAATCACACAATTTTATCTGTTCATTTTTTTTAAATCATACCTTGGCCACAGTTTCATATGTATGGTATTTGCCACAGCATCTTGGATCCATATTCATCTGTCCTGGGTACTGAGCAGTAAGTTGTAAGAAAGGGACCATGGGCATGCGATTCTTTGAGAAATATTTCTCCATTTCACAGCATCATGGAATCACAATCTGCATGTTGATGTAATCACACAAAATCATTCAGGTTGGAAAAGAGGTCATCCAGTTCAACCATCAACCCATCATCACTATGCCCACTAAACCACGTCCCTCAATATCTGGTATAACCTTCTTGTGTAACATAGTACTCCACAGTGAAGAAGCTTACATGCCTGCACTATGCTCAGATTAATGACCCAATCCAGCACGTGGCTATAAATGGGCAAATCAAAAGGACATTGTAAGAAAAGACCTGAGAGGGTTGTGCAATTGGAAAAATGTCTTTCTCTTACCTTTAAAAAACTGCTATGCTTTGAAAGATGAGATGGGAAATTACAAACTAATTGAATGCCAATTGAAATTTTCTAAGCACTGTGTGTTGGGTTTTGTTTTGTTTTTTTTAGGAGCATTGTTTTTATACTGCTTATACTATTTTATTTCCTAAAAGTTTTATGCACGAAGGGGGGGAAAAAAAGGGGAATAGAGACAGAATCTTAACAGAGCAGATAATTGCAACCATAAAGCAAAGTTGTATTTTAATTATTCAGTGGAGATTTAAGCAATTTTATGGCTTACTCTTTTAAATTTCAAACATTCTACTCATTAAAAATGTATTTCATGCAAGATACTCTAGCAGTTTGAATGTAAACATGGCCTTGCAATTAAAAAGGGTTGTAATGTTTAAAAGCGTTTCAAAAAATAAAGTGAAATTAGACCCTCAAACCATCTGGCTTGTGCTCAGGATTGACCTTTAAAGCTGGATGCGTTCATAGTATCTTAAGAAAAAATCAGGCCTTTGAAGTGGTATTTTACAGAGTCCATGTGTAGCACACTGTTCTCATTTGCCATTGCTTGCTGATGTAAAAAGAAAAGAAAGAAAGAAAATTAATGACACTGAATGGCAGTGCTTTGGGCAAATCCAAGGCTAGAAAAGCAAGAGTTGAGTCCTTGGCCCATGCTCCAGACAATACTGACTTGGAATGAGGTGGCTCCTTGTTCTGTTTTCTATCATTTCCAGCTCTAATCTCTGAATTACCTCTCCTTGTCTCTTTAAAATGTATTAAAACCTTCTCCAGAAATGTGTCAATGTGGGTGAACCCAGTAGGTGGTATACTGGCATGATATGCTTTTTGCCATACTTTCCAAAACAGTCCAACAGCAGTCAAGGAGGAAATGCTGTCAGTGTGAACTCCATGTCGTGCTTCTATTCCTGTTATCCAACAATGTAAGAATTAACAACAAAATCAAACCAGAAACAATTAACAAAATATCATTTCCTAAGAACATGAACCACTGAACAGCAGAGCTGCTATTAATCCAAGCTTAATCTGAAGTTGCTACATGCATTGACTTAGCTGGGGCTTTCTGGACTGGTTTTGTTTTAGTGTTTTTCGCTGGTAGTTAAGTTCCCATATCTGAGGCTTATCCCATTATCCTTACATGGTGACAGGCAATTACTTTTCTTGCCCTGTGTCCCACTTATCTCCCTAGTTTCAGGACTGTATCTCCTCTTGATATTAGGGCACTATTTAAAGACTGGTCTTTGTATCTCTTTCTTAACCTCACAGTTCAGCCTAACTCCTGGTCTCCTTTTCTGTTTTCAGGGTTCTACTTTATATCATTCACAAGCTGACATAACCAGAAAAAAATGGTTTCATCATTTCTCTCTTACAGGGTTCTATGACAGCTTCAGCTCTGGCTATCCTGGGTTGGAGGGAATTTATAGCGAAAATGTAATGTTACGTTTAAACTTTTTTGTGTGTATTTATGAGTTAATCTTTCAAACATGCAGCATTAGTGGTATGATTTGCATCTCTTTATATTTCTCATATTTCTTCTCTTCTTAAAAATAAAATGATTTGTAGAACTCTCCCTTTTTCCCCCCCTCCCTATCCCATGGCTGCTTCTGTGATTGAAAACAGGCTGTTTCTTTATTACACCATTTATCTTCCAGTCCCTGTCACACCACCAGGGCAGCTTATTTTGGTGAAGAAAACAGACTTGATTATCATTTTGTTTCTCAAGAAGCATTTCAGAAAATGTTGAAGGCGGTGAGTACCTCACTAGTATTCTGGTAGGACTGTTTGCTACAGAGTGAACTCAACTTTTCCATCCAAGTCATCATTCACAGTTATGTGAATGAATATGAAAGCTCATACAAAACAACCAAAAGTTCATTGTATATTTATGTTGTCTTTTCTTCTGTATGCATACATAGAAACTATTCCTTAAGCCTAATGGTCAGTAGGAATTTTTAAATAGCATTATAAAGTAGAAATAATCTTATTTGCATGTACAAGTATCTAGTGTGGGTACAAGAAACATAAATTCATGAAATATCTGTCATCTCCCCTCTAAATTTTCCAGGAACCCTGCAGGGAATGCAGTCTTTTGAAGTTTAGCAAATTCCCCCTAAAGGCATTGTGCCTCCAGCTAGTGTTTCTGATGTCTTTTGCAGCCTGCAATAAAATTTTGGCTTGAAAAGCCACAACAGAGCTCGTTATTTGTACATGTACAAACAAGGGAGCCAACACAGTCTTAAGCGACTGATTTTAATGGTTCTTAATAGTAACTCTCAGTAATCAAGCAGTTTTGCTTACATTTCTCTAGACATACTGCTGGGAACCAAATTTTCAGTTGTTAGGTATTAACTTTGAAAATTTTTGGCCAATTATGCATTCTCCTTACAGGATTGTTTCTGTCCTCTTTTCTTTGGCATCTTCTATTTTATATGGCACAGCCATATGGCTTGATGTATTGTCAAAAAAAGGATGCCCCTTTGTTTTAGATCTTGCTTTTTTAAAGAGCGAATGAATAACCAATGAAAGCTGTAACCTGTCAGCAGCTTGTTTTCAAGGCTCTGGTGTTTTATTATCCATGAACAACATACAAGCCCATACCCTGCAGGCCAGCTACGTGCTCTTCTCTGCAAATGTTGTGTTCCCACTGGCCTTATTATCATTGATGATTTAGTCAGGGAGAAAATCTGTTGGAAAAGCAAGCTAAGAAGTTCACAGTAATTATGCTCCTTTAAGAAAATGATTTTCATTAAAATACTTCCTTTGTCATTATACTCACTGTTTTGAATTTCAGGGGAAGTTTATAGTAACCTTTAAATACAGTGGCTATTACTATGGACTTGGAAGAGACACTGTGGATTCAATTGCCAGAGAGGGTCTTGCAACGTGTATTCATTTAGAACTAGAGGTAAGAATTGATCTTGCTTAAACATTTTTGAGGAAATAATTTTGTGAGGACTGCTACAGGGAGGAGTTCATGCATTTTGACTGAGGTTTGTTTCAGCAGCCTAGATCTATCAGCTTAGTGACTTTAGAGGCATTCTAAGGCCTTATGCCAGACCTGCTGTGGATAGATTTCAGTGACTTCTTTGGGCTTCATTAGTGTCAGTGGAGATGCAGTCTTTGGGTAAAATGAATGGCACCTTTAATTCCTCTGCTTGCATCAAGCAGCTCTCCATTGTCCATGCATGAAACAATACCTAACGTTTCCTCTACTGATACCCACATTTAGTCACATGCATCCCGTGGCTGGCATCTTAAAACTTCTTAATCACTTTTTCCCATCTTCAGTCACCTTATCTCCCCTCCGTGTCATTGGTATTTCCATTATGGTATCCTCAACTTTTCATCCATATTCTCTCCACCTATCCCCAGCTTAGAGTGGGACTGGTCTAGAGCTGCACATGCCCTAAAATGACACCATGCTTATGCTTTCCTGATGAGGCAACAGAGTAGGCAATATTTTGGGCAGAACTATTAAAAGATGGAATCTCTGTAAGGGATTATCTTACCTTCTTTGAGATTTGTCAGGTGCACATGCACAGATGGCAGAATCTCAGAAGTCTTGCTGTGTTAGGAAACCAAGTCACAACAATGTGCCAAAACCTATCTATTGGTATCCCCAAATAACAACATTTTAGCTCATTCTCTAATTAAGAACAGTTCATTACCTTAGATGGTTTACTAGGTGAGGGTTGAGGAAACATAGAGGAAAGAGAGGCTTCATTTCCTTCTAAAATCTTTCTGCAAAGCTCCACCTATCTATATGAGCTTCCAGAGCAAGAGACTCTACGGAATGCCCAAAACATGATACCGAGTGTTTCTGTGTTTCACTGTGTTTGTAGGGCTTAGCTCTACCTCTAGGGGATTGCTCCAGGTTCACTGATAGTACTATACTTCTGGATATTACTGAAGTTGTTGTCGTGAGCAGACAACTAAGAAACTCCTTTGTCACTGAAGTTTTGAGGTCACATAGTTATTATGTGCACTCTCGTATCACTGTGGACTCTTCTAGCAGATGAGAAACAATAATGGTGAGTTATGTATGTGAGTAGAAATTATCCAACTCCATTATCTTCTGCTAGGCTCATAACAAAAGTGATTTAGCACTATTAAAAGAAATTTTAATTATGGTCCATAGGCTGAGACTAAAAATTTAGAGCTGTTCATTCCCTTTAATCTACAGTATATCTTTTACTGATAAAGAAGACTGACGCAGATTTTAACATTTACATCTCGCTGAGTCCACACTTGCAGTTAGTGAAGCTGCTGCAATTCTGACACACTGTGTATTGGAGAAAGCACATTTGCAATGCTTTTCATTTGCTTGTGCAGCCATGAGTATTGGATAGTAACAGAGGAACTGCATGTAACAACCAAGGGCTTAGTGGCAGAGTGGCTCACATGTTTCATATGCACCCAGAACTGTAAGCAGAATCATAGAGTCATTAAGGTTGGAAAAGACTATGAAGATCATCTAGTCTAACCATCAACCTGTCCCAGTCATGCCCAGTAAGCTGTGTCCCTCGGTGTGGCATCTACCCTTTTCTTGAACACCTCCATGGACAGTGATTCCACCTTGTACACCTTGTCTCCCCCCAAAGACCATACTCCTTTGCATTTGATGCTGGTTATCCATCCAGGCTGTGGAGTCAGAGGAAATGAGGTAAATGTTAGTTGTGTCTTTTCTATAACCCCATGCTGTTAACTGAAGAAACTGAGCTACTTTAAATGGATGGGCATCTTTACCTCAGGTAGCCCTTTAGCCTTTCTTGACCTCATATAGAAACTCAGGAAACTCAAGTTATTATTCTTTCTAATTTTCCAAGTCTCTCCATGCTTTCAAATAGCGTCAACTTCTGTGTTTTCTCATTCTTTATTTTAAGGTCACTTTTTCTGATTTCACGTTAGACAGTCACTCAACCTATAGACTGCGTGTAGAAAATTTATTGGGCACACCAGGAACTTTCTGTATCTCTTCTTTATTTCTCTTCCCTGTCCATCCCTGATTGGATGCCTTCCTATTCCAATGTAGTTTGTGGTCATGTTAATCGTTTCTTACATTACTTCCTGATCAGAAAGAGACATAACTCATGGTGTAGCTTGAAATGTGGAGGATGTTCCTAGGCTGGAATGTGGGGGTGCTTTCTGCTGGTTGTTTCATCTCTGGAAAGTTACAAGCATAGCTGTTTGTAGGTGGCCACATAGCCAGATGCTAAGATTTGTGCTCCAAGTTCTCCCTTCCACTTTTCACCAAAATTAATAGGATTTTCCCCAGAATCATTCCCTGAAATTTTTTTGAATGGATCAAAGCACAGTTCCATACCTAGTGTGCTGCAGCAAATTAAAAACAAGTAAGTGTTCAGCCAGCTATTGCTTGTTGTATGATTTTACTTGTATCTGACTATTGAATTATTATGGGGAACCCCAGCTTTAAGCATCTGGCTTTCAGTTCTGATGGAATAACAAACTGTTCAGTTTTGACATATTAGTTCCTTTCTGTTCCTGCCCACTTTAACAAAGAAGCACGCCTCAGTGGAAACAGAATAAGCTTTTCTGCACTTTCTACAGTGCAGTAATGTGTATGCTCTCAAGATAATTTGTTCATCACTGTGCAATACAATGGTTGTTGGCAGTCCTTGATATTCGTGTTTTTCCAAAATGGTCAAAACAGTACTTTGCTATTCTTTTGTAATCTCTGAAGAATTTTGGCCCTAACAAGGGAAAGGTGTTTTGACTTTTGTGTTGTTAGTAGGGGGGTTTTAAAATGAGTTGTCAACATTTGAGTCCTTTGCTCGGAGAATGTTCATGTTGGTAGCTTCTTTTTCTTCCTGGGACCCTCTTGAGAACATCTTTATGTTTTTGGTAGCACACATTTACACCTTTCTCTTTCATCACTGGTCTGCAGCTCTGGATTATATAGGATTCCTATTATATGTGCTAGATACTATCTTTTCTTGTCCCTCTTTTAACCAGTGTTGTACACCTCCAGATCTGCATTTTTTTAATGACCTCTACTGGCATATTTATTGCTGTGAGATCTCTATTGTCAGGCCTATGCCCCATCTGTTATTGTCCTGTGCCTGTACTCCTGTGCACCGTGTCCTGTCTCAGCTTCTTCAGGTCTCTGCTATTGTACTAGGCCTGTATTTATCTACTCTACATTATTATGCTGAGTCGTAAACATCCCATAGTACCCGGAACAATTGCTTGTTACTGCTATCTAGATAAAACTATGGTTTTACTACACTAAGAGAAAACAAATCAGATAGATACCACACCTAGTCAACAAAAGAAATTGCTGTCACATCTGAACCAAGTAAAACAAAGTTAAGGGTAAGTCAAGAGATGTCCAGAGGGAGCAGGACAAGCCTGAGTCCTGAAGCCCTGAAAACTCAGTGTTACAAACAGTGGCAATACCATATTATAGGGCTCCATGGTTACAGTATTCTGTTTTATGTATGTAGAAAGAGAGAGAAAAGATTATTCAACATATGAATCGATGCAAATGAGACCTGTTGAAAATTCAGGATCGGTACCTAAATCAGAAGTATGATGAAATATAATGCTTTAAATCACTGTAAGAATTTGACTGAAAGGATTCCTTTTAAAATATGCTTAGAATAAAATAGTGCTATTTTTATAACACTTTTCACATGTAGACATCATGGCACTTCGCCTTGAACTTACCTGTTTTGTCAAGATGGATTCCAGATCTTGAGACCTTGGATTCAGGTTACCAGTACTGCTTTCACAGTGCTTTGCGACAAATAGAGTTGTCCTCAGCTCAGGTATAAATTCAATGGACACTCAGTTTCAAGAACAAAATATTGTGCTTTTCTGTTTCATTCTAAAGGGTGTGCGTAGCTTGAAAAATACCTACTTTAAACCCAGATATATCCTGGTGGTACCAATGAACAAAGTAAAATATGAGCGACATCTACGGAGGAAAGGATTATACAGCAGGCCAGAGATAGAAGAAGCAGTATCCAGAGTGGACATGTACATCAAAGTAAGTGAGGATCTGCCCGGATACTTTGATGCAGTAATCAGCGCAGGTGAGTTACTCTCTTTTATTCTATAAACCTGGCTTCTCATGTTACAGCAGTAAATGGACTGTTACAACAACAGGTGGATCCCATCATTGATTTGCCGTGTTCATTTTTGCCCTGGGAATCCAAACACTCTGGAGATTTGTCAGGAGTGAATTATTCTGTGTCCAAGTTGTTTCAAGCCCATCTAGAAAGGAAACCAAATAATTGAACTCAGCAACACTAAGGGTTGTCTCCTGTAAGAATGTCAAACAGATGCTCAGTGATATATGTTAATTGTCTGTTAGTTTCTGAGCAGAGGTCAGAGGTGCTTTTGACCTAACAGATCTAATTATCTCTGGACCAGATAGACTTTTTCAAGTGTTGAACTGACAGCTGATATGCATCTTACTATAAAGGAGAGGCTGCTGCAATGATTTTCCTTGTCGGACTCTTCTAATTAGTAACTTGTTCAAGTCTTCCAGCCTGAGACAGGCAACGTGTGAGTGGTCAATATTTCATTAAAACCAATATTTGCTTCTCGATATTAAGGGATTGAGGGCAGCAGAAGGTGGAGAGGAATCCTTCTCTAATTCATTCTGCGTGTGCCCTTTTGTTGAGGTCACTTTTCAGTTCATCACAGTGATGGTGAAATATTTATATCATAGTGGTAACAAAAACATTATCTGTAGTCATTTTCAAGGGTTTATGGAGCTTACAGTTAAAGCATTTAAAAAAAACCCTAAAACACAGTAAACCAAACTGTAGAATAGAGAGTAGAAACTTAGAATTCCAGATAATTTGCTTCAATATGCTGCTTATGAAGAAGAAGATTTTTCTCTCAGAGATGAACTGGATGAGTTAAGAATGCATTTGTGTCTCAGGCTTCTGTGATTTGTGACTTTGTACTGATGGAAGCTTGTTTTTTCACCAAATGCTTATCCCTGTCTGCAGATGAATTGGATGAGGCATTTGCAGAGCTGAGTTTCCTGATAAAGGAATACCTGGGCCTGGAGCCACCTGCCATTTCTGATAGCAGTCAAAACATGAATAGCAAAGCAGGAACAGGTACTGTGTCTGGGCACATGCTACAACTGCTTTTATCAGTAGAGTATTCCTGCTTATTTGTTATGAGAATTAAAATCGGTGGATGCTGCAACCTGTGAGACCGCTCCTCTCTGAAAGCTCTGTGTGTTTCTTTGTAATGGGTCTCCTGGGCTGTTTCCTCCCTGGGATGTAAATCTTTAATGGAGATCTTTCCAGATACTTTACAGTGCTGTGTGCCCAGAGGCTATAATATGCAGAAAGTAAGTTACCAGACTCTTCTGAGGATGCTTTTGGGCTGAGGATCTCCCATTCATTCCAGATGAATTGTAAACTGGATATGTGTCCCTGGCTGAGAGCTTTGTGCCTATCAAACAAGAAAAGGGCATGGCACTGAGAGCTTACTTTTCTCTCTCCCTCAGGATAGCCAGAAGCATGAAGAGATATATGAAAACCAGGATAGTAAGATCAGTGAAGGCATTTTAAAAATTCACTCCAAGTGCTTTTGGGGTTACCCACTGTAGCATAAACCCGGATGATTGGCACTGTGTTTAAAAGAACCCTTTAACTACTTGAATAACTGAAGATGAAGCCTCTTGATCACTTCAGGCTAACCCATGCGCGTGCTGCTGCAAAAAGCAGTTCTGCCCAACTTCTCTCTCCTGCCTGTGCATTTCTAGTCCTCCCTTGCTCTCATTCCTCTGATAGTGCAGTGACATGCAATCCATCCAAAAACTAACCCAGAAAAGAACACACCTGACTTTCAGACAGGTCAGTTCCTTGATCTACCTCATCGTGTAGCTGTAGGGTTGACTCAAGGAGAGAAGGGTAGGGGAGAAGAGCTTCACGAGTGCTTCTGGAAGAAGAAAGGACTGCTCTTGTCAAAGAGAAGTCCGATGATTAGCTTATGAGAACCCAGCTCTAGCTCATGTATTTATTCCAAACAGGGCATGTTACCAGCTGAGGTAAAAGCAAAATACAGCCCCTAAAGTATGGGAGAAAAAGAAATAAGGAGATATCACAGCAGTAAGATGTTCCACAACAAAGGCTAACAACAAGCTCATTTATGTGAACTCTTACCTCTAAGAACCTCTGTGGTTTATGGCTCTCTTGGTTAGATCCACTGCAACAGGAGAGTAATTAGTTTCTGAAGTTGCATAGAGCCAATATTCATGACCTTCTGTGTGGCTCAGAAGGCTGCAAATAAAAGTAGATGAAGGAGGGCAAAAACATTTGAAAATGTTAATGAAGGATAGTGCAAAATTCATCAGTTCATCATTTCAAGTAATTTTGTATCCTGAAAGAATTAATAAATACTAATTTCCCAGGGGGGAAAGAAAAGCTCCTACGCATATTGTGGCATCCCAGTGCTATAGCAGTGGGCACGTTTTCTGAAGAATCTTATTTAATCTTAATCTATATAGATTTTATTTTCATTTCTAGAGCTTGCATATTTGTTTGAAGTCAGAGGGAGGAATTCTTGCCTTACTGCCTATAGTCTTGGTACTTATTTGTCTTAAAACCACTAGAGGTGTTTTGTCCTGAGAGGCAATAAAACCCACCAAACCCTAACTAGATTATCAGGAAAAAAGGAAAAGGTATAAAGACAAAAGATTTGTATGTAATCACGGTATTTTTGAAGATATATGTGTACGTACCTGAGGTTTCTTTAAAGGTCTCTGTATTCCTCAGAGGTTCCGAGTTCTTTCTGTGAGTGGCTTGTCACTAGTTACAGAAACTTCATTAACAATGCTACATTTTGGTAATTTTGCTGTCCATAAAGCAACTTTTAAATTTACTATGCACCATTGAATTCATTTGGAGCTTCATTTATAGGTGTTTAAATGAATTTAACTATCCTGTTTCTAGCGATCATCCCTTCTTCTGGACTGTGTGAAGTAATTTATTTTTAAAAACTTGCCTCAAGGTTGTCTTTAAATGGACATTTTTAGTAAGATAGAAGCAGGGGGAAGATTGGTTGTATGAGATTATGATAGGTTGTTAATTCTCTCTTTAATGAACTGCTGTGCAAGATCCTTTGCTCATATGCAAAGTGAAAATACTGGGAGAAAATAGATAAGTTCTTCTTTTTAAAAACTTTATAGGAGAAATTTAATACAGTGCAGAGCTGATAATGCTTTGTACTTGCATTAGCAGCTTTCATCCACATAACTTGGTACTATACAACTATTAATTATTTCTCACAGCAGTCCTGTGGAGTATGTGTTACTATTTGTATTTTACAAGTGAGTAAAGGAACATTTATGTTAAAGACCGATTATTTGTGATGCTGGGCACCAGCAAGCCCACAGAACTTTTTGCAGCATGAACCTCTGTGCTTCTAAAGGTTAGACTCTACCACTTACTCAGTGTCAAAATGAGTGATTTACTGTGAGTGAAACAGAGCCTACCAATCTCACGTCTTGTCTCTTCTGTTCTTAACACCAGATTTCCTGGCAGCTACAAACCAGCAGTATATATTTAATGGCTGGGCTGAAAGTCACCTGATGACTGTTGAAACTTTTTTTTTTTTTAATGAGTGCATATAGTAAGAAAAGTAACCATATTTAATATATGGACATGCCGATGGTTTGGATATCTCTTTGTCTCTCATCTATCCCGATTGTGTGTGATAATACGTGATATGACACAATACAGTAAGATTAAGTGATTGAATTTACAGTAAGAAATGATTGAATTTCTGCAAAAAAAAGTGTTGTACCAATAAAAGATATTTTTCTGTGATTGAATTTAATATTTAGATATCATTTTATAGACAGAATAAATCATAGAATTATTTGAGTTGGAAAGGACCCTTAAAGACAATCTAATTCAACTCCCCTGCAATGAACAGGGACATCTACAGCTGGATCAGGTTGCTCAGAGCCCTGTCCAGCCTGACCTTGAATGCCTCCAGGAATGGGACATCCACCTTCCATCCATCCATCCCAGCTTACAGATTTTTTCAAATTTGAAAAAATTTTAAAAATGAAGGAGTTATCTATATTTTTAACTTCCTGGCTTACATTTTTGTTTGATTCCTTGTAGTACAGCAGCATTACAAGTCTTTGGATTTATTGTTTTTTAAACTTTACAGAAGTAACAGAAGAAAATTTGGATGTTAGGGGGAAGTTCTTCATAGAGAGAGTGGTGAGATGCTGGAACAGGCTGCCCAGAGAGGTTGTGGGTGCCCCATGTCCATCCCTGGAGGTGTTCAAGGCCAGGCTGGATGGGGCCCTGGGCAGCCTGGTCTAGAACCAGATCTAGAGGTTGGTAGCCTTGCTTGTGGCAGGGGGTTGGAACTTGATGATCCTTGGGGTCCAAGCCATTCTATGATTCTATGAGAAAATGTCCCTTTCTAGCTCCCTATCACATTCTGACCACTCTAAGAAAGTCAAAATTTGTAAATAAGCAGATTTCAGTTAGCATGGAACGGTTTATGTCCTTTGTAACCTTCACAGTTACCTTTTGTAAATCCAAAATGGTACCGAAAGCCAGTTCATATCTGCAAATGTCCAGGTTCTTTCTGACTGCTGTAAGCAAACTGCTGTTCAGAATTTTATTTTTTGAGAAGTGTCTTTTTCATATTAGGTTCAAGAATACGTTTCTTGCAAGAGCAAAGATTGTCACCCAGCAGAGTAGCGACCGGCACTACTCAATCTTCAACTATCAATGAGTTCTTGGACTCTTCTGCCAAAAATTATTCAGGAGACACTTTGGACAAACTTACTGCACAACTGAGCACTGTGGTAAGTAGCATTTGCTCTAGTCTTAGGATAGAAGTAACTTATGTGCAAAAAATCTATTTGTAGATCAGACTTTTCTTTCTCCAGAGAATTAAGTTCTGTTCTCTGGTTATTTTTCCTTCCAACCATTTAGAAGTTACCTAGAGTTCAAGGCAGATAAATAAGGCAAGTAAGGCTAACTTATCTGCTCAATTCCACACCAAAATAAAACGATTTATCATAATGGATTTCATCCAGTTGTGCCCTGATGTAAGGGAGCTGAATATCATCTCTCTCGTTTCTGTTACACAATATTGAAACTTTCCTGCTCAGAGCAAACAGTTAGATGCAGTTAGTAGGACAATGAAGATTACTTATGAATGCCATCCTGTGGCAGTGGAAAAACTCATTCAGCCAAGTGTCTCAGAGTGAGTGCTAGTAATGACTGCCAGAGATGAAATTTAAGCACATTTTTCACCTGCCTTTACTTTTTTAATCAACAGATTCAACAGTGTGCTTGGATTTCAAATAACCTCTTGCATCTTTGGCTTCATCTCTTTTTTTCTTCTTCTCAATAGTGTTATCCCTAAAGGCATTCATTCTCCTTGCAGGCAGTGGGGGAGCTGGGACTATGAAGCAGATGTGTCTAATGCTCTTTTTATATGACAGTGACAGGAGAAAGAGAAAAAGAAAAATGAAAGCTTTAAACTTTGTTCCATTCCAGGGTTATGATGTCATTATGATGAATGATGGCTTGGCAGGCATGACTTGCTGTACAATTTTGCCACTATCTCTGTATTTATAACTACCTCTGATATATAGAATTAGTGTTCTAGATGGAGCAAAGTAGAAGACCCCCTCCTGGGCTTCCCAGGCTTTAAAAAAGGCTCTCTTGAGTGTGGGGAAGGGTATGATGGTAAAATGGCTGACATAAATAAGGAACCTCCTATCTTCCAATTTTCTGAAATGAAATGCCTCTGTTCAAGCCTTGCAGAATTCAAAAACTGTCACAAGTGTTGTTCGTTTTCATGTTTCTCTCATGTAAAGGTTTGTTAGTTTAAGGTGAGAAAGCAAGCAGAATTTTTCTTACCTTGGTGGCTCTCTGACAGCTCTCCTGCCCCAGCAATTTATTTCTCTCACTTTTTATTTCATCTTTTTTTTATATTATCTTGAAAGTTTACATTTTGTCAAGTCAGGGAGAAGTGGTTTATGATGAAGGAGGCTATCATTTAATGTGGGTTCTACTTACTTCGTGGCTGCAAGGCTCTCTTTCTTATTAGTCTCCTTGTTCGGTGCTGGTAATAACTTTTAGTTATTTACTATGCTAAGTTTCCAATACATTTTTATGTGCAGAGGAAGCTTTATAGCATCAGCTGAAGTGTGAATGTAGTAAAACATTCAAGGTGAAACACAGGTGCCTCTTGGACTGTATTTAATGAGAAGAATATAAATATGTCTGTGGCCTTAAAGTAAAATTTTGTCTAAACCATTACATTTGAGACTATGCGTTTTTTTACTTTAAGCACTGAAATAATTTGCTGTCACTGCAGTAACTGCATTCCACTCCCATCATGTAGAATGAGAAAGTAAAAAAAAAAAAAAATACAAAGAAATTATGGATGTGAGTTGTCCATGAGCAAATTAAGAAGCAGAGTCTGCTGCCCAGAAGAAGACAGCAGATCTGATTCCCTGCAGCCTTATCCCTTGTGAGCATGCCAACCCTGCACCAATTTCATGTAGCTGCAATTAACTATATAAGGGATGAACATAAACGAATCTATGCCTGTAATCCACACCAACAAAAACAGGAATGGAGCTGCATCATTACCAAAAGAAAGCAAAACGTAACTAAAGCTCAGTGAGCTTTTAAACAGACCCTTATTTATCATAGTAGTGAAAGGAAGTGCAGGAATTCACAGTAGTCATCACGTGAGCAGTTAGCACATTAACTATATTCTCTTTCATTCCTCATACCATCACAAAACGCCTCTGTTACAGTCATGTGATTTAGCTATTAAATTGATAGCTATCAGTGGCTATCAGTTGATAACAAAGCAGGATGTAATAACTTTGCTCTGCGATTTACATTTCATTTTTTAAGTAGACTGTTGTTCAGTATTCATCTGACCTGAGAAATTACACTGTGCACAGCACATGTTAATTAACACACCCTTGAAACTCGAGACCATATTTTTCAGTCTGCTAAGACCGTAAAGTGTTCATTGTACAAAATCATTTTACCTTTTGCAAATTTCAGTGGGTTAATTCCAACTCTGAGAGGGGAATATTGGTTTATATAGAAAGAAAGACAGGTTTTCAGTATTGTTGGAGCAAAGAGAGAAAGCTGGTGTATTTAAGTTGTAGCAGAAGCAGGTTTTTTCTGTATTCAACCCCTTGCTGGTAAAAATAAGCTTAAGACAAGAGCATAGCTAGAATTATCCCAGCTCTGTTATACTGTGAGGTAGGAATGTATCAAAAGTAGTTCTCTGCAGATACTCCTTCCTGCTATGTCCTGGAACATTTTGAATGTTATATGAAGAAATAGGGCTTACTGGAGATGAATATCTTCATTATTCAATGCCTGCAAGATTTCAGACCAAAATTTGCTTTGTGTAGGTCGGTGAATTATAAATAGCATCTTGTTACTTATAGGAAAACTCTATTTTCCCAGAATAAATGCATACACTTTAGAAACTTAACAAAAGAGAGGGATATCACAACCAATTAAGTTACCCTATATACTTTTAAGTTCCTGTATGAAGTTAGTCGTATTTCTTTATCAGGAAGAAGCTTCTCTCCAAAGACGTCATGCTGCAGCACGTCAGGCTCTGTCAGGAAAGGCACCTGGTGCATACGTCCAGCTGTTTCAAAGGTAATGTAGAACCACAGAATCATTTGAGTTGGAAGGGATCCTTTGAGGTCATCTAGTCCAACTGCCCTGCAATGAACAGAGACGTCTACAGCTCGATCAGGTGCTCAGAGCCTACTCCAGCTCTACTCCTTGGATGTCTCCAGGGACATGGCATCCACCACCTCTCTGGGCAACCTGTTCCAGTGCCTCACCACCCTCACTGTAAAAGACTTTCTCCTTATATCTAGCCTAAATCTCCTCTCTTTAAGCTTGAAACCATTTCCCCTTGTTCTATCACAACAGACCCTGCTAAAGACTCTATCCCCTTCTTTCTCATAGCCTCTGTTCAGATACTGAAAGGTTGCTTCTGGCAGTGTGCAGTCTCCAAGATATTTTTTAGTACTTTTGGTGATTAGTGCTGGACCTTGCTCTGCACAAAGTTCTTTGCAGTGCACTTCTGTGCATACTTCTCTTTAAAGCAGAATTTCTGAAAGCTGACTCCATTTTCTTTTTCTTTAAAGAAAATGGATCATATCTTTACTGTCTCTTCTGTCTTTTCTTCTCATAGTCACAGCCCTGCAAAACGGTGTTAAGTCTATAAATCTTAGTGTACTTTCTTTGGTTGGTCTTTTATGGGATCTCTGCCTTTCCCTGGTAAATACCAATGCAAATCTTCCTATTCTGGATTCTTTGTTGCTTGCTTTTCCTACCTGTTGTGAAAAGGCTCATCACAATGCTGACATTTAAAAGTAGCACATAGGCCTCTATATCAGCATCTATCAAGATGAACAGAAGAGTGTTTCAGTTCTGTACAAATGCAGTTACTAATTATACATAGCAACTTTCCAGTAATGAAGACTGAAGATTGATTCTTTAAAAATAAACAAGGAAACAAATCACTGGGTTAGACTATCTTTAGAAAAAACAATGGCAGAAGCTTATAGCAGAGATGCATAATTATGATACATTTTCTAAATCTTAAAGAAAAGTTTTTTAAGTAGCTGAGGGAAGACTTTTCTTTCCACTCATTCATTTAAACTATGTTGTACTGAGAAGTAAAATGGAAATCAGTGTTTTCTTATGCTGGATGTTTTGGTTTTGATTTAGTGTGGCAGCGTGAACTGTTCTCTTGCGTCCGTTGCTCTTTGCAGCCTTTATTCCATAATAGTAACTCCAAGGAAGCTGGCTGAAGAGTTAAATATGAAGCTGTTTCAGCAGAGCTGTCAGGCAGGTGAGAGAAAATCCTGTCATTCTCAATCAGTATTTGCAATTACCAGGCCTCAAGGGATAGATGCATTCAGCAGAATTGGAGGCAAGAGTAGACAACGCACCATTCCGTGCAAGAAGATAAGTCAAGAAATGCCATTAATATGAATGTTATAAAATGATTTAAATTCTGGGAGAGAATCTGATTCCTGGAACATAACAATTAGGTCGTGGAGTTCTTTGATCATTTTCATGGCCCTCCTCTGGCCCCAGTCCAGAAGGTCTGCATTCCTCCTGTACTGAGGGACCCAGACCTGGACACAGTACTCCAGATGGGGCCTCACAAGGGCAAAGTAGAGGGGGCCGATCACCTCCTCACCCTGCTGCCTCCCCTCTTTTGATGCAACTCAGAATGCAGTTGGCCTTCCAGGCTTCAAGAGCACACTACTGGCTCATGTCCAGCTTTTTGTCCATCAGGACCCCCAGTCCTTCTCTACAGGGCTGCTTGCAATAAGTTCTTCTTCCAATCTGTAGGCATATCTGGGATTGCCTCAACCCACCATTTTGTGTATGGCCTTGTTAAAGCTCACTTAGTTCTCATGGGACCCACTTTTCATGCCTCTCCAAGTCACTCTGGTCTCCGTCCCTTCCTTCTGTTGTGTCAACTGCACCACTCAACATGGTGTCATCAGAATCTTGCTGAGGGTACGCTCAATTCCATCATCAATGTCATTGATAAAGATCTTGAAGAGCGTTGTTCCCAAATGGACCCCTAGAGGACACCACCCGTCACTGCCTCCTCCTGAGTATCAAACTGTTGACCACATCCCTCTGGCTGCAACCATTCAACCAATTGTTTATCCACCTGACAGTCCACCCTTCAAATCCATGTCTTTTCACCTTTCTCTGCAAGCCTGTGCTTAGTAAATTCAGTAATGTTACTATAAGTTCTCTCTAATTTGTTAATTAACTTTCAAAATTGACCAGTGACCATCAAATATCCTTAGAAGTGCAGGCAAATGAAAGTCAATAGGATGTCTGAGGCACACCACTTTATTGTCTCAGCATATGATACTAAAAATGGGCACCAATCCTTTCATGCAGTCAAATTGTGTTAGACATTCAGGTTAGACATCTCATCTCACTATTATGTCTAGATCTATCTTGGCTTCAATACTCTCCAGATTTTTCTCTCTAATAGAAAGATACTTATTTCAAGCTATTTCATTTGGAGGTTTTTCTTTCTCTTTTTACTTGGCTATGTAAATAGGACAGAAGTCATGCTGATTGAAATCTGGTTTTGAAAAACTCTCGCTATTTTTGCTTGAATCTCATCAGCTTTGTCCTAATTTTTTTTTTCTTTTAGAATATGATACACCTTTTCTTTATTTCTACTGTCAGCAGCAGTGCATAAAATCTGTCTGCCTGATCTGCTGTTTGTGTAAAAATGATTTCTTTTGCTGGTAACATCTCTGACCTTACAGAGGCTTTTAGCTGATGAGTCTTAATGTAGGAAACTTGCTGCCATAGGTTTTGCAAAGCCAAAAAAGGTGGTGAGTTTTGGTAGATTTTGTTGTTTTGGGGTTGTTGGGTTTTTTTATATTCTGTCCCCTAATCCATTTCACTCACTTGCAGAAGAATTAATTGTGCTGGTGTGATGCTGAGAGCAGACTAGGGGGGTGAGTGAGTGGCTGTGGACCCAAAATGGTGGAGGACAGAAGCATCTCAGCTGCTTCTGAGCAGTGCTGCTGCAGAGAATGAAAACCCTACTTCAGCTAGGAGTGAATCTAAATACTGTGAGATATATCAAACTGGTGCCAAGAATGATAGATGCAAAAAAGTTCTTAAGGTACTAAACATTTTGAATTTCTTGTGTATGAGTCAATATTAAAAGATTCTTTAATGCTTAATCTCACCACTGCACATTTTAATCCAGACATATATATATATATGGTGCAGTTTTCCTAAGTATGCATTAGAAAATTTTAAAAGTGGTGTCACACAAGCATCCAACCTGCTTTATTTATTGCGACCCCACAGGGTTATCTACATAAAATTAGATTCTTAAATCTAAATTACTTAAAACCTAGCCTCTTTATTTTTCTGCCTATGGCTGTGTGTAATTAAAGTCATTTTGATGTCTCATTGCCTGATACAGTGTAAGGGCAATGTTTCGTGGTTTGATCTGAATAGTTTCACTGTCTCTGTGTCTGAGGGTAATAAATAAGGAGTTGGGTTGAAGTATCATTCAGATCAGACCTTTGTCTAATGATTGACTTGTTGATTTTCTTGGAATGTTGCTGAAAGAACTGAAGTAAGCAAGAGCAGACATCACCAAGAGGAAAATTTATAACCTGTGAACTCACTTTCTGAGTTGGAGGAGATTCCATACGCTTTAGTCTTAACAGAGCTCCCTGCCAGAACTGGAAGAGCAAAGGTACATGGTCCACCTGTGGTTGAGACACTCTTTTCAGGCTGGATTTGCTTGCTGTAAGCATAAGATTTGCATGCAGGTAGCATACGTGTCTTGCAGACCCTGTTGTCTGGCCAGCTTCTGACTTAAATATAATTTCTCTTTTCAGTTTTGTTTTTATGTTCGTGCTAGTGATGAAACTAGGACTGAACTACGTGGGAGCTATTTAAATTATCCAACCCATTTTCATTTGATCTGAGGCATACTAGTGCAATTAGAGCTACACTGCAAATCTTCAAATACTCTAACAACAGTACAAAACTCCAGACCAAGTGCAAAGAAGATATTTGGTACCCAGGTAGATAGTGGAAAAACATCCCTTTCACCTTTCAAAACGCATGTGTTCCTTAACTGTCTGGTAGATTGGTTTACATTTATTTTTCAGCTGAGATGTAGCTCCTGAGAGTTGATCATAGGTTATGAATACCAAGCTTTACTCCAAGTAGTAGAGACCATATTATTGTGGGGACCCAGTCCTTAGAGGCATGGCCTTGAATTCTGCCTTCAGACTTCTGCATTCATTCTTCTACCCTCCAATGAGCAGAATTCTTTGTTACAAGAATTCCTTAATTTCTTTTTAAGTTTTATTTCCATTATGCTGATGTGCACAAATTGATTTCTGAAACCACTCAGTAGCTCTGGGGGCCGAGTGGAATCAGACCCTTTTTCCTTCTATTTGGTTCAGATTTTTATCTGAGCCAGTGATGAACAAATACCATTGCTAGCCAGCAGCAGATAGACAGTGAAACAAAAGCTTGAAGCATGGGAAGATTGAAATAGAATTGAAATAATATTGAAATAGAAGCATTGAAAGATTGAAATAAATGTAAAATTTGAAATTTTGAAGATGGGAGTCATCATCCCTGGAGGTGTTCAAGAAACATGGAGATGGAGCACGAAGGGACATGGTGGGGATGGGACATGGTGTTAGTGGGCATGGTGGGGATGGGCTGATGGTCAGACTAGATGATCTCAGTGGTCTTTTCCACTGATTCTATGAAACCTCATTTCTCCCATGGAACAAGCATTCAGCAGTTGCTACTGCAGTTAATAATGCTCTTAACAAGCTTCATAGGGAAAGCAGAAAGTGAAAACATGCAGAAGTTAAATGGGCTCTTAGCCTTTAGAAATAAACTGATTCCTTCTGAGATTGTTAACCTGTGTTAGTGGGATGGCTCTTGTGCAGAGTAGATGTATGGAATCTCCTAAGAGGTATAATTTTAAAATTCAGCATTTCATTGAGAATGTCTTATTTCTGGCAATCCTCAGTGCTGCTTATGTTTGGTTTTAGTTCTACAGTGTCCCTGACTAGGTGTCCCTCTTCATTGCAGGGCAGCTGGGCTAAATGACCTTTAAAGGTCCCTTCCAACTCAAACAATTCTAGGGTTCAAGCACTAGCTGTTCTGTCACAGTATATAGAAGCCTGTAACATGCCCTCTATTTTCTTTCTGTGTTTTTTTTCCAGGGACCTTGGAATCACTCCTGCACCAGGCAGCTCCCAGCAACAATTACTGGAGCCAACAGCACGTAATTCTCTGGTCTCAGATGGAAAGAGTGTCACCCAAAACCATGGCTTCCCCCTGATTAGCACAGAAAGCAAGTGAGTTCCATTTCTGAGACTGCCACTGAGTGCAGTGAAGGTTAATGCTGCAGTACATAAGATGTAAAACTACTGTCCAAACTAATGCAGTTGTCTCATCTGTTACAACAACAGCCTTATTAAATGTACAGTGTACAAGTCTTGTCATTCACAGGAATGGTTTCATTTAGACACCATAATTCATTAAAAAAAAAAAAAAAAAAGGAGAATTTCCTGAGCTTTCTATTAACAGGATATTTGAAGGGGAAATGATGCTGAGTGAAACTTGGCCCAGGTATAGAAAAACAGAACTTCAGTGACAACTATTTTTTTAGAGAAATTGCCAGATATTGCTATCAGAATTATTTCTTATCCTCTTTAGAGGATTACCGTAGTTAATACTGAATACCATTTGGGAGGCTCTGAGTAATAGCACAGTCTTCAGATTCATTTCTCATCAATGGTAACAGCAGACCCTGCCAGGATCCTCTGTGGTACTTTTGCCTTTCCTTACTCAGTCATTGTTGCTATGTGGCATATCTCATCCAATGAGTGATGAGCATCCTCATATATATGTTCCACAGCTAAACAGGGTCCAAGGTATGGAAAGGAGACAGCTCCTATCTCATATAAAGCTTGTAGAGAGAGAAGGAAAAAAGATTTGAAAAGGCTACATCTACATTGTCTTTCAGGCATCCTGCTATGAAGGGAGCTATATTTTGCTGACTAGTTTTGCAAGTCCACGTTGCCATCCTGCCAAGAAGGCTGTGACTGGCTCTCATTGTCCTGTTCCATAAGAATGTCTGAGCTCTGGCTGCCAACTATTATAGCAAGTGACACTGCAGCTTTTCTATGGAGAATCCTGAATAAGCCTTTTTTCCCCTCTTCTGGCCATCTGTTGTAATCTCATGCCCAGATGGGATACACAGAAGCAGCCGGATGCCACACAGCATGACCCAGTGCAGTATAACACGCCAGATCCCCCATCCACACATGGAAGTGGGTGTGCACTTGTGGCCATGCCCTGGGCCACCTTAAAATGAGCTCTCCTCACTCTTATGAACCTATGCAAAGCTCATCTGAAAGCTGCAACTGTGAGCTCATGTCTATGTTGTATGGCTGTTGGAAAGCTGGAATTAGATCATGGGTTGAATCCCATAGCTGATACCTTATTCTCACTCCATGCAAACCAGGCTACCATCTTGATGTATTAAAACACCCATACCATGTATTTTCCAACTATTTGTTTTAAGTGAAAAAATCACTGCATTAAATAACTAAACCCAAACACACATTAGACAGCTTTTCACAAAAGTCAAAGCAATGAGAAATGCTAATATCTTTGTAAGATTCCAACATATTCACTTTGTACTTGATCTACTGAAGCAGAATTCTTAGATAAACTTACTGTTGAAAAAAAAAAAAATCTTTGTTCGTTTTATATTCTAGGGAGGCTGCCAGTTCCCTCTATGCGATGTACTACCTGCCATTGTAATTACAAGTAGTTAATTAGCATGCTGTAAAGAGGTTGAAACTGTAGGCCTCTGCAGATTCATTTGTCCTGAGTATTTGTGCCACAGTGGAGTGTGCTGAAGGGGAACTGAGTGAGCATATGAGAGAAACTGAGTGCATAATAGGTTGCAGAGGGATTATGCATCATCTGTCCTTACCAGTAAGTGGCAAGACCTATAACTCAAATGAGTGTGAAGCTATGATGAGTTGTAAAGGTCTCACCCTTCGCATATGGGAATAAATATGTCTTTCCACTCCACCACATTTTGGTGTTTTGACTTTAGCAGTGTTTTCATTTAGCACTGTTAATAACACAGTGGAAAAACAACTGTGAGGAGGGAAAATGCAAACTGCTAATCTGTTTCATTTTCTGTGCATGCATCAAGGCCTACCACAAAACTGTACAGAGTCATGTTGTCAAGTTCTTTTGCAAGGGAAATAAGGAAAGTTTGGAATAAATATTCTAATAGGAATGGTTGATGGAAATGCTGTTGTGTAGATGCATTTGAAATACTGACAAAAATAATCCCTCCCTTCTGAAGTTCTGCAGTAAAACCTGTAGTGATTTTACTTGTCTGAATATTGAGGTGGTTTAATCTTTTCTTTTGCTTTTTCCCAATTTTATGCTTTTCACATTTGGAATGGAAGAAAGAGTAAAATTAAAAAAACCAACAAGGGGTAAGATCATGAATGTTTTGACCTCCAGGAACAGGCAATAAAGCAAATATTGTTTGCCAAGATCAGGGTCTGCAGATTAGTCTGACATCTTACTGGGCAATTGTGTCCAGGTCCCAGTTTTGTTGCTTTATTTCTCAGTGCTGAGATCTTTCTTAATAGGATTTTGTGATGTCCCTTATGGTGCTCCATGGGCAGAAACCTTAGGGTGCTGGGACTGCAAATAGGATCATAGAGTCATTAAGGTTGGGAAAGACCTCTAAGCTCATCAAGTCCAACCATCAGCCCACCCCCACCATGCCCACTAAACATGTCCCTCAGTGCCACATCTCCATGTTTCTTGAACACCTTCAGGGACAGTGAGTTCCCCACCTCCCTGGGCAGCCTGTGCCAATGCCTTAACACTTTCTGAGAATAAATTTTTCCTAATTTCCAACTGGACCTCCTCTGGCACTGCTTAAGGCCATTACTTCTCATTCTAGAGAGGTACTCACTGTACCAGTAGAGGTGCTTGTAAGGCTATTGCGTAAGCCAGCTATTAAAATAATCTGGTTACAGCATAGCAAGGTGAGGAGAAGAGAGAAGGAGTGAAATACAGAGTGGAGTTAGGAACTAGTGAGCTGGTGATTGGAAAATTCTTAACCTGTTACTGTACCTTTATCTGTAAGTTTGATAGAGGAGGCAGAACCTCAACACAGTTCATAACTGAACTGTGCATTTAGCAAGGAGCTATCTCAAAACATAATCAAATGAAGAATATCTGTCAATTGATATACTATGCCAACACGTGCAATGATGTATGTTAGGGTTTGGCAGTCCAGTGCAAGCGTAATCTAAACAGAACGTGTAGCAGTCCAGGGCTTTAGTCTTCTACTCATTACTAATATAATCTGTGTTTAGTGCATACAGACTCCATTTATCTCATTATTCCATGGGGTATTCGGGTCCTTTTTTTTAAATTCACTTCCTTTCCATTTAAATGATGGGAAAATAGAGGTGGAGGCAAAAGCTTGAAGTTAGGGCACATACCTACTCACATGTGGTAGTTTTCTGTCATGGGGAAGGTCTAGACATAGATTATTAGCAGATTTTAAACTCTAATTTCTCCACTTACTTTTTGATTGCTTGCTTATTCTGAGTAGCATTCCAAGAAACCTTAATCATTTCCCATGATGTTTGTACTAGAGAAGCCTTTTGCTAAACTCTGTGCAAGTAAATAAGGAAATGAGCATTACAGTAAAGCCTCATGTCAAGGTTTATTAAAACTCACTGCTTGGCTAAGACTAAAATAATAGGGAGGCATTTAGTGAAGCACCCAGTCTTCCTCTGTATTAGTTTTGTTATAGCTGCTGTCAGAGCTATCACAGTATAACACCTTAGTCAGAATTATTGAGTATCTTAAGACAAATGTGCTTGTCTGCTGCCACAAGTAAACATGGGTTACGCTTGCAAGACTGCAGTTGTCATAATTTACACCACTTCCCTATGTGGAAGAAGGTGCTACATCAAAAACACGATTTCCTCACAGAGAAATCATAATTACAACCAACACAGGATAATGATGCTGGTAATTTAGTTTTTATTTTGTGAGTTGCTTGCTTACGTGTTACATGACAGAGATTTCTGCTGTAGTGCTGCATTAGTAGGGTTCTTGTCAGTAACCTATCTGTATTATTTTGAGGAGAGCTTGGGCGCCTGCCTTACTGCTACACCCAGGAGTCATCTCCTGCCAAGTGGTAGGTAAATTACTTCCCACAGTTTATCTTGTTTTATGCTCTTTTATAAAGGAACAGCTAGGAAGAAGAGCAGTGAAGATGTTTCTTCAACACCAAGTATGCTGGATTTTGATATTGTTGAATTGTCCAAGCTGTTTTTATACTGAAGCTGGATTCACTGCTCATGATTTCTTATCATTCTCACAGTTACGTCTGGTGCATATTAGGGGCAGCTAAAATGGGACTACACCTCGGGCTGAGCACAGGGCTATAGCATTCAGTGTTGGGTGAACAGCCTTGGATTCAATTGGACCTCAGAGGAAGATACAAACACTCAGTTCATTACAGAATGTAATATCCCTTTACCTTGAAGGCAGTAGAAAATATCACACAGACTTCTACGCTACCTCTAGTTAGAAGATAATTACCTGTTTCTTATGGGAGTAACACACTTTTTAATCTCATTATTCATGATCCCTTCTTCTCACTGCATGGTTTTATTAAAATACCACAGAAATTCTCTCCCTGTTCCTTGGAATGCTGTGATCACAGTATTCTCACAAGGTATAATGCATCTTGCAAGAATTAGAGGATGAAATTCTTTTGGCCTGCACTATGAATAAGGTCAGGGTGGGTAATCTTAGAGCTTCCTCACAGATTCATTATGTCTATGAATCAGTTTGATCAGAACAGTGCTTTCTATATGAAGGCAGACATTATCAAATGTCTTAGGCATTGCTCCAGAAATATGTTACGGTTTAACATTAAAGAGGTAGTTATTGATCTCTCCATATCAATCAGGGCCTTTCACTTTTCTTCAAGTAAATTGATATTATATAGATGGAAATGGAAAGCCTATACCAGAATAAGGCTGGTCATTATCTTTGTCACATTTAGTCATTTTTGCCTTAATATGAAGGGTCTCAGACCACTCAGATTTTTTGGGGGGTTAGTTTTTCTGTAAGACACCTAATAGGTCAGAGGTGCCTTGGTTCTAGCTCATTGGTAAATGGCTACTTGTGATCCAGGTTGTCACTGGAGTACTACAGAACTGCTTCTTTTCAAGGTAATTCCCATTTTATTTTACTTACCAAAAGAAGCTGTTGTCTGTTGTCTGATTTGGTAATCACAGACTCATAGAATGGTTGGGTTGGAAAGGATCCTGGCTGCCCCCCACCACACCAAGCTTCCCAGGGCCCCATCCAACCTGGCCTAGAGCACCTCCATGGATGGGGTATCCACGTCTTCCCTAGTCAACCTGTTCCAGTTCCTCACCACCCTCTGAGTAACATCTTTCTAACATCTGACCTAAATCTCACCTCTTTTAGTTTAAAACCGTAACCTCTATCCTAACACTATCAGACTCCAAATAAGGAGCCATGAGTTCTGATCTCAGATCTGATATTCAGAAGCCATCTGGCCATGGTCCTGGGCAACCTGCTCTAGTTGGCCATGCTTGAGCAGGGGAGTTGGACTAGATAGATCCAGAGGTCCTTTCCACTTTAAACTCTGTGATTCTCTGAAGTTGATTCACTGTGTGGCATGAACCTCTTTGTAACGACTCTTAGTGTGATTAATTAGTTAAATTGATAAATGAAAACGGAGAGAGCTAGTAGTTCTATTTGCTAGCACTGGAAGTTTTGAGAGAACTGTAATGTGTGAAAAATCTTTATGTAACTGATAAGCACTGGCATGCATTTCTGAATTCTGGTTGAGCTGTGTGATTGCAACATTAGTAATAGTACCAGACTTGGTGTATATGCTTTTTTCTCACTATTTTAAAACATAGATCATTTTCTTCTCTCGGCTGCAGAGGATTTGGTCCTGCTAGCAGACTATTTCTAAACTCAACTGGTGCACCTGTGGCTGAAGGTCTGCCCGTTCGGAGCCCTCTTCCCCCTGCTCATCTTCCTGAAGCTGCTGAAGCTCAGCATCAAGGTCCAAGGGGAGCTGAAAATGGAGTGGACAGATTGAAAGGTTTGAAGCTTATTCCAAAGTCACAGTCTTGCTTATGCTTACTATAATGATCATAGAATCATAGAATTTGTTTCAGTTGGAAGGGACCTTTAAAGGTCATTTAGTCCAACTACCCATCAGATATTACAGGTATGTGGAGTCCTCAGTACAGCAGAGACGTGGATCTGTTGGAACGTGTCCAGGGCAGGGCCACAAAAATTATCCAAGGGATGGAACACGTCCCCTATGTGGACAGGCTGTGGGCAATGGGGCTGTTCAGTCTGGAGAAGGGAATGCTCCAGGGAGACCTGAGAGCAGCCTTTCGGTATCTAAAGGGGGGCTATGAGAAAGAAGAGGACAGACTTCTTAGTAAGGTCTGTTGTGACAGGACAAGGAGAAGTGGTTTCAAGCTCAAAGAGGGGAGATTTAGATTGGACATAAGGAAGAAGTTTTCTACAGTAAGGGTGGTGAGGCACTAGAACAGGTTGCCCAGAGAGGTGGTGGATGCCTGATCACTGGAGATAACCAAGGTCAGGCTGGAGCAGGCTCTGAGCACCTGATGTAGCTGTAGATGTCCCTGTTCATTGCAGGGCAGTTGGACTAGATGGCCTTTAAAGGTCTCTTCTATCTCAAACAATTTTATGATTCCATACTAGCTTTATTTGGGTGATAGGGCAGCCTTTGTGCCTCTGTGGTAATGACACAAAAAGCAACGTAATGACGTGACAGCATCATCACGGTGCAGAGGCAACATGCTTAATGCAGCAGTGAACTTAAGGAGAAATTCAAAATAATGGCTGCTTTGACATAAAGTTACTCCTCTGTTTACATGAGTTAGAATTGCTGTTAGACTACCTGCATATAGTAGTCTTTCTCCCCTACAAAACACAGGATTTTCAGCTGGAGATGCACTTTGTGATAAATTCTGACTTTTCATTAAAATCAGTACCTCTTACATTTCCTCACTTATTTATTTATAATTTCTGCAGAGACTGAACTTCATAGTGACAATCTTGAGAGAAAACACAGCAAAGCCAAGACTGGTTCTTCCCATGTGCCTCAGCTCACCAACTCCAAACCTGTCCTGCCTCCAATCCCATCTGGGCGAAAGAGCACCAACCCTTGATGGCCACTGCTACGAATCTTGGTCTCAATCACACTGAAGCTTTCTGTCTAACAGCAGTACTGAATCTGATAGAACTTCTCTTTGACAAAGCAAAGTCTATCAAAGATTATTTCTAAACCCATTTCTGATTAACTCTCCAAAAAGGTTATTTATTTATAACTTTATTAAAAAGTAATTTCTGTGTTTCCCAATGCTAGAAATGATTTCCCCAGGCATTCTCAGCTGGGAAATGCTGTAGAATTTTTCCTCACCACCACATGTCCATATCTTCTGTTAATTTATTTATTTCCTCCCCCTCTCATTTTATAGATTTAATTGAGGTGTGGAAGCGTAAGAGCTTCTGGTAATATTGCCTGTGCTGTAGGATTAGTGAATTATTTTGAAGAGCAATTTTGTGAAACGTTGAGGGTTGTTGGTAGTGAAAACGGGTTGCAAGTTGTTGGTTTTTGTTTTTTTTTTAAATAAAATGTGTTTTCTTAAGAGAGGAGACATAATTATTTCATTTGCAAATGTATTTATAGAAGCAACCTCATAGTTAACGATTTTTGAGAACTGGCTGAGGTGGTAAGTCAAGATTTGTTTTTCTATATGCGGAACAGAGCACTGACAAATAAAACTCTTGAGTTGATGTATGTCCTGATTAATTTCCACTGCCATCCATTTATAGAACAGATAGTGTGGCCCTCTACCTGAGCAGCCTACCCAGAAGAAGGCTGTTTGCTATTTACATTACAGAGGTCCTCAGTAGCCTTTGCATGCATAAAAGAAGATACAACTCACTGCCACCGTGCAGACTTGTGTCCATGGAACAGCTTTGCTGTATCTCACTGTGCCTGTTCAGAATGTGGCTGAGTGGTTATGTTGTTTAAATAGGATGAACTGAGCAAAGTAAGTAATGAGTAGATGCAGATACCCTGACCTTAAGTTCCAGGCAAGCTTGTAAAACAGTTCAGCCTTTTATCAAGTAGCTTCCTTTCCACACTGCAGCTGGCCGTATCCTCAAGCTGAAGCACAGCCCTTCAGAAGCACCAGTTGTTACCACTTTTGGGCAGAACAAAAAGCAGGGCTACTCTGCTGGGTTCAGGAGGAGTTCAAGTAGCTGAGTTTGAACCTTGATGGCTTTGACCATGGCATCACAACCATGTGAGTTCCTGACTGCCACTACAGTGTCACAATATCTTCAGCAGATCTCTGCATGGCTGTGTTGTCTCTATAAATACCTTTGCAGATGTTATCCTGGCTGTTACGACCGGCTGCACGCTTGATTGACATGGATGCTGATCAGTGCATCAGTTTGTGCTGTTGTACAGGTGATAGTAGTATTGCTAATGTCATGGTTAATGAATATGTACAAGGTACCTTGTGTTTCGCACGCAGCAGAGCCAGGGGTGATCTCACCTCCTACCTGAGCCTGGTAACAGAGCTGCTTAAATTAGGAAGGCAGTGCAGATGGATCAGTTGTTTTGTTGTTTGTTTTTTTTTTTTTTTCCTGGACACTAATTTCTGTATGTCTGGGAAATAAGGGCAGTGGTGGGTGGCACCTTAGCTACATCAGTGTCTCCTTCAGGGTTTTGGTTGGCTTACTTGGGTTTGTATCAGATAATAATGGAACATGTATCAGAATAACATAACTGGAAGAGAATCTTCCAGTTTGCAAGCAATTACTGGACCCTGAGCTGTCAAATACTTCCAAATATGGGACATTCCATGGGGTTACTCATCCCCAGTGGGCAAATAGACCATAGGATTTTAAAAATACCAGAGAGAAGCTCAGGTAAAAAACATGCTGAAGCCAACTCAGCCAAATATTCAATTTCATAGATTGTTCGAGTTGGAAGGGACCCTTAAAGGTCATCTAGTCCAACTCCACTGCACTGAACAGGGATACCTACAGCTCAATCAGTGCCCAGAGCCCTGTCCAGCCTGACCCTGAGTGTATTCAGGGATGTGGCACCTACCACCTCTCTAAGCGACCTGTTCCAATGCTTCACTACCTCACCATAATTTTTTTCCCCTTGTATCTGTACTCCATCTCCCCTCTTCTGGTTTGAAACCATTTCTTGCCTTCCCTCCCCAACATTTTACCTCCATGCCCTCTTGCTTGCTTTCCTCCCACTTCCCAGAAGTCTGCAGACCAAGTTGCTCACCCAGTTTACAAGATTCCCAGCAAAAACCATGTTATGTGGACTTGCCCATTGCCCACTGCACCCTGAAGCGTGGAACATCTGGCCCACTCAGAAGGCAGCAGTGCTGTTGGATTGCCAATATGCAATATTTACGTTTTGTTCAGCAGATTGTGAAGCTTTGCAGTTCAGTGTTCTTAGTTTAGAAGGTTTATTTTTGGCTGAAAGTGCAGAACTTGCAACTTTGTGCCTTTTTATTTATAGGCTGGCAGATAAAAGCAGGGCTGTTTTAGGGAATTCTCTTTTCATTGGCAGAAAGCGTGTTTGGATTGCAGCAGAGTAACACCTTAAGTTAGTCATAGTCAAACAAGTCTCCGAGTCCTGAATTTTAGGGAGAGGAGCATAACAAGCTGTTTAATTTCCCTTTAAAAAAAAAAAAAATAAAACATTCAGCATCCAATAAAATCCATATTGGTGCTTTTTGCCACATGAATGGAAAAGGCTTTACCAGCCTTTGCTCAAAGGATGGAGTGTTGGATCTTTGAGATGAAGCGGAGAAGACTGGAAACTTTTGGAAAGTTGAAGGCAGCTCTTCAGATTGGATGTTGGAGGAAAACTTTTCCAAAAGTGTGACTGGGCACTGGAAGAGGCTGCCCAGGGCAGTGGTAGAGCCTCTGTCCCTGGAGGCATTCAGGAAATGTGGACTTGTGGCACACTGAGAGACATGGCTTAGTGGGCAATATTGATGGTAGGTGGATGGTTGGACCAGATGATCTTAGTGGTCTTTTCCAACCTTAATGATTCTATGATTCTGTTATCCCCATTCCTCCACCAAGCCCATAGCAACATGGTAGGAGTAACCATGGGTGGGGTAGGACCATGTGGATGCTGTACAACAAGGAGTTGCTGAATTAAGGAATGATGAGTGTGTCGGATAGACATCAGGTAGAGTGTATTAATTCAGATCTCCTCCCAAATGAGGGGATATGAAATTTGTTGGCTAAAAGTTTATTTTACACCTCAAGAAAGGCTTCCAGAGGTCCATAAGTGTTTCTTCCTGCAAATTGCTGAGCACATTGAGTGCTAGAGGTGGAGATGCTCCGTGGACCATGAGAATGTAGACAGCCAGGGCAAGCAGCTACGGGTGGAGACTTGGTGGAAGACGAGAGCAGGAGACAAGTGCTGGCTCAATTCTCCAGCACCCACTTCCCAGATTAGCCAGTTGGACCTGGGAAAAAAATGGGCACAAAATTATTTGTTTTGCTACTTTTGGACCATCACTGCCCTGCCTCCTCCCCCACTAACCTCACTGATACAGGTTGGTAGAGGCTTGACGTGAGAACTACTGTGAAGCCAGCAGCTACACCTTTTTATTTTTCTTTTTTAAAACATTGTCTGGAAACAGATGGTGAAGAGTTGGTTTGGATTGACCAAAGGGATCCTTATTCCTCTGCCAAATGCCCACATCCATGTCTAAAAATACCTTACTGAAGCACTGCGTCGCATCCCAGCAGCAGCTGGCTGCCCTGCTAGCTCTGCCTGCTCCCTCAGGAGCTTGTCTAATTGAATATGCTGCATAATATGCTGCTAATTTGGCAGCTGTCAAACTGAATTACAATTTTTTTTTTTAACAGTAGAGCAGTGGGGGTGAGAGAAGTTGTTGCACGGTGTGATTACACCAACTGACCGCGTTTCTCTTTGCATCCCTCATTTAAGGGAGAGCCAAAAAAGGGTTTGAAGAAGGCCCATGTGGGTCCTTTATTGGTCTCACCCCACACACATTCAACAGCTCCAGCTCTTCCAGCAGTGTTGGGTCTGTTTCCAAGCCATTGTTGCCACATTGCTGCATTTGCAAACCCAACTCAAGTGCCCATTCAATTGGAGCTGGAGCTTAAGCAAACACTTCTTGGTACCCACCACGGGCTCTGCAGTAAATCTTACTGCTTGGACATACCCTTTTGGTAACCCTACTGAAATATTTCAAGCTTCTGAGATATTTGTTCTGTCTCCTGTAAGGTGGAGAGAGAAGAGCCCACGTTGCTGAGTCTGAATTTCTTTTTTGCTGTGGGGAGGAGGGGGAGGCAGTTCCTACATTTTTATCATTCTTGCTTCTCCCCGCTTATACCTCAGAGCAAGTAGAAGCATGAAGGTTTAAATCAATGTCCATCAGAGGCACGAGAGCTCCATGGTGAAAAATCCCCTGTGCCAAAGGTACTTCTAGACATGATATCTTCTCTTTGGACCCACATGGCAATCCTGTGCTTCCCTGCTGGTACCATCACAGAGGCCACTCCTGTCCAGGGGACATCAAGACAAGGAGAGATTTCCTTTGGTTCAGAAGGAGCCTGGAGTGTTTTTTCCTGCATTAATCCTATGTGTTGTGGCTTCCAATAGTCAACCATGGAGACCATGAAGGGCTGTGCTGCTCTCCTTCCTTTACTTTTAATATGGTCTGATAGTGACAGGACAACAGGGAATGGTTTTAAACTAGAAGAGGGGAGATTTAGGTGAAATGTGAGGATAAAATTCTTTTCTCTGGGGGTGGGGGGCCCTGAAATAGGATGCACAAAGAAGTTGTGGATGACCCATCCCTGGAGGTGCTCAAGGGCAGGTTGGATGAGGCCCTGGGCAGCCTGATCAGGTAAGGGTAGCCACTCCACGGCAGGGGTTGGATCTGGGTGGGCTTTAAGGCTCCTTTCAACCCAACCATTCTCTGGTCCTGATGGAAGACATCTCTGCTTTACATCACATTTTGTTGTCCCTGTGTTGGTTCAAGGAGTCACCAACCATCACCTCTGCGCTGAGCTTTGGGCAGCTATCAGCCCAGGGATTATTTCCACCCATGGTGACTCAAAGCAGGGTTAACCCTTTGGGCATGGAAGACAACATGCATCTTCCCATGGCTGTTCCCAAGCTCCTCCATGGGAAATGCAACTGTGTGGCTCTGACAGATGCTCCTACTTTGCCTCCTCTCTCTCAGGCTTTCAAGGGGTAAATTAACATGCATTCCCTGCACTGCTGTCCTTTGGTCAATGCAGGGTCAGAGCATCCCTCTTCCAGCTGCTCAGAAAGAGCAGCGGGTGAAGGGTGAAGCCAACTTGCTTATGATTGTATGGAAAATAATAATAATTACAAAAATTTTCCAGCACATTTTGGAGAAGGAAGGGGACCAGAAGAGATCCACGACCCTGGGCCATGCCGGAGGCAAAAATAATGGCTCTATATCCTCCGAGCTGTTCCTCTCCCAGGTTTCCCATGTCAATAAATCTCACCTTCATACTCTCTTGGGCTTCAGCTGCTGATTTATGATTGCAATAATGAAAGATGCTGAACAGAAACTAACTGTGTGGCTCCAAGTGATTTACAGAGACATCTTTATCCCTCTCCTTCCCCTCTCATTTAATTTAGTGTTGGGAGTAAGTGTTTTACACCTTGGAAGTGACAGAGATCTCATGGAGGTTCCCAATGGAGTCCAAGACTTTCCCTCTCACTTTAATAAAAAAAAATATCCCTTGTTTTTCTCCATCCCACCATGGCGAGCCATGGTGAGGACAGATTGAAAGTATTAATAAACGCAAGTCTGAATTTAATGAAAGGTAAAGATTAGTAACAGAAATGTTGAGTTGATGAAAGCAGTGCCCAGCCAATGAGGATTTATTAAATGCCAGAGTCTGGGGAAAGATGATTTGTTGAGTTAGAAATGTAAATACTTGGTAACTGCTTGGGAGTTGTACGCCCATTGATGCAGTGAGGTGGGGAGGTTTAAGGGGATAAAACCATGGCAAGTGAAGCAGTGCAGCATGGACAAGATTTCCAGGAGCCTGAAGCAACCAATGGGTCTTGTTTGGGGTCTTCAAATCCTGTTGGTGTCCTTAGCACCAACTGATTTGGGGTTCCAGCTCAAACTGACCCATGCTCCCAAGTCCAGAACATGGGTACCTCAGCTGCCCAACTCCGCAGGTCCAGACTTGGCTGCCCAACTCACCCACCTGAGTGCAATTAGGACTGCTAGTGGATATCATTTATTATAAATGCAATTAAATAGGAGTCTTCTCCATGGCCACCCTTTCCCTCTCCTGCCATCTTCCTGCACTCAGCCCCCAGATCTCAATTTCCCCCACAGTAGGAACTAAGGCTAAAAGGGATTGACACAAGGGGACAAGACAGGTGGTCACGGATTAGGGCTGCAGAGGAGGAAAACAGCCACCCCACCATTCTGTAGGCACCACAGATTTGTAGCTCATTATTGTTTTAACTGCATTTCCCTTGTGCAAGATGGAAGTGCCCAAAGTGGATGCCCCATCCCCGAAGGTGCTCAAGGCCAGGTTGGACAGGTCCCTGGGCAACCTGATCTGATGGGTGGTAACCAGACCATGGCAGGGGGATTGGAAGTGGATGAACTTTAAGGTCTCTTTCCAACCTAAGCCATTCTCTGGTACGTAGAGGAGAGGGCAGTTGTCCCCCACGAGCACCAGTCTTTCACAGTAAGCCCACGGGCACTGAGAAGGCAAACAGGGCAGACACACAACTGGGACTGTATTGATGGACTCATCCTATGAATCGTGGCATAACCAAGAAAGTCCTACAGCACACTTTGTCACAGGACATCTTGTTGCTGGCATTGTTCCATTAACCATGGCATAACCACTAGCTCAGGAACATCCCAACCACCTCCTTGCTGCAGGGGGTGGATTAGGGAAAAGGGTCCTTTATTGGGCTTTTCCTTCCAGCAGCGTTGCCAAGAAAAGCACATCTGGTGTGTGCCAGTGGCAGGGAAAGGAGATAAGGCTGAGTTCTTCTTTTGAAGCTCAGCAAGGCTGCCATTCCTACCTTTCCTCATATTAAAGGGAGGATAAATTGTGTGTTTTCAGAGCCCCAGTAATTTTCTGATCGCCGTCAGCTGACTGCCAGAAGCAAAGGATGCAAGGAGAAACAAAAGGACCCCCGTGCTTTGAACAGGAGCTATTTATTTTGTTCAACAAAACAAAACCCCAACAACATCGAAAATACCCTCAAACCCAACCAGCCAACCCAAAAGCTCTGTCAATCCAAAGTACTGGTCTAAAAGCACCTTGGCTCATTGCTTTGCCTGCCTCTGCTAAAAAAAAATGTGACCTATCATTCTATCATTTCTATTGCAAATGTGAAACCCAAACAAATCAGTACCCCCATTCTGGGTGGGGAGGATTTAAATACTACTTTTGGCTATTGGGGCACTTCTGCACGGACCTTCCCTTCACCTCACAACCAGGGGAGCTCTCCCACAGCAGGAAGGGAATGGCTGACACTTCTACAACAATAAATATTTGGAAACACACAGAAACACGCTACAGACAGTTAAAAAAAAAGTATGGGATAACAACAAAAATATAACCCATGACTGATATCTGGTCTGAGAGAATTACAGGTTAAAAAAAAAAAGGAACCCAAACATCCCCAAATGTACCATCATCACACAGAAATGGGAGACAACATGCAATTTTGTTGATACAAGGGCAACAACCTAGAGAGTAGGCTATGTACAGTATGTTACAGGCACTCAGGCACCTGCTCAGCTGTTGTTTTGCTAACTCCTCAACCCTGGCTGCAAAAACCACAGCCACGAGCAAGAGCTGAGCTGCATGAGATGCAGGGAAGCTGTTGGGGAACAGTTGCCACGTCCAGAAAATCCTTTGAAATATCCCATTTCTGATGCAAAATACAAAAGGTTTCTTCAGGCTCAGGAGAAATCAAACCAGAAGGAAAAAACCTTCATCATTTTGGGACCTGAGCTGCAGGTCCCAACAGCTACTGGTTCTGGCTGGGATGGAGTTAATGCTAACAGTACACCAATGTTTAACCTATTGCTGAGCAGCACAGGGTCAATGCTTTCTCATTTCCCCCCCCCACTCTGCCCTCTCTATGAGGGTACTGCAATAAGCTGGGGGACAGCCCCACAGCTGCTCTCAATAAAAATCAGCAATAAAATGGAGGGGAATGAGTTTTGGGATGGTAGCCATTGCTTGGGGAGTGGTTGGCATTGGTTTAACTGGGAGGCAGTGAGTGACACCCAGGGCTGTGTGGTGCTTTGTTGTTGACAGGAGCAATGCACCACCAGCACCACCACACCTCTCAAGTTGGAGGGGGTGTGAATACTGAAGTCAAAAGCCACGAGGATTTTGGTGATATCAGAGTTTAAGTGCTGTCTTCCCTCGACCAAGCTTGATGTGATCAACTTGACACTACCGGATGCTCTCATGGCTGAGGAGGGGAAGCATCACAATGAAGTAACCATGGTGCTAAAGGAAAATCAAGACAATAAAATCCATGCATGTGCTCCCCTGCTGCTCCAAGCCCAAGAAAGACAAGGCTGCTCACCAGCCTTTGCTCTGCTCAACCGTGAACAGCTCCTAGAACAGTACTGCTCTTTGCCTTGCTGGAAGACATGCATCCAAAGCTCTTGCAAGTTTTCCACATGTCATGCAAGAGGTGATGCTATGGGACACCTGTCCTGCACCAGGTGGATGCACAGAAATGTCATCAGTGAAGCTGTTCCCCAAGGAGTGGGAGACTGAAAGAAAAGGGGAGAGCCAGGTGAAGGGACAGAAAAACCAGCCCCTTCCCAGCAACGGAGGTAAGCTCAGCTGTTCTGGCTCTTCTAAAATTCCTTGGCAATAGTTGTACCCTGAGGTGTGTAGTGATAGGGCAAGGGGTAACCATTTTAAAATAAGAGTTAGATTTGGTGTTAGAAGGAAATTCTTTACTCTGAGGGTGGGGAGGCACTGGAACAGACAGCCCAGAGAAGCCGTGGAGGTCCCATCCCTCCAAGTGCTCAAGACCAGGTTGGATGGGGCTTTAGGCAACCTTTCTAGTGGGAAGTGTCCCTGCCCATGGCATGGGGTTAGAACTAAGGGGTTCATAAAAGGTCCCTCCCAAGCCAAATCATTCCACGATTCTATGCTGGCAGGTGGTTCAGCACAACTCACTGCAGCTGACTGCAGGTTACAAATTCCCCTCTGACCACGCTTGGGATGATGGAAAAAGGAGGAAGATGTGGCTGAAAAGTGATCCACACTAAGGACTAACAGAAGCAGGAACCCCTGACACCCTCCACCTCATTAGGTATCAGCACAACATCATGATATTATAGTGACAGGAGCTTGGTAGCTTGGAGGTAAGTCCCCAAAGCCACCCCCTGGTAGAGTCTACCAGGCAGGCTGGAGAAGGTGGAAGCTATGGGTTGTAACCAATGTCCTCCCAGCAAAAGTGGTAGGATCAGGCAGCAGAGACTGTTAACAGCCAGGCCTGGCATTTCCAGTATAACTAAAAACCTGCTCCTTAAAACAGCAGTGTCTGATGGCTCCCTGGGGCTCAGCCATCCACTACAGTAACCTGGCTGTTAAAGGACAGCACCAAACGGGCTCAGGGTTCAGCTCAACAAAGCTGGGAGGACTGGAGAAAAGCACAAGGTTGGGATCCTAATCAAGAACCGGGTCAGCTTTTAATTTACTTTAAAAGGGTTATTTAAATGTGAAGAGAAAAAATAAAAAGTGGGGGGAAGCAAAAGGGGCTGCATAACAAAATGCACCCTCTCAAAAGTAACCGTATCCTCCCACCACGATCCATTATTCCAGGCAGGTTCCCAGCAGAGGCTCCATGTTTCCCAGGAGCATGGCACAGCCAACACCTCCCCTGTGTTATAAAAAGGACCCCCCCTTCAGGGGGATTTCCTGCTGCTCTGCTCGATAAAACAATAAAAAGGTCCCTGCAGAGAGTAACCAGCTGCTATTCCTCCTTTGGCCTCTTCCTCCAGCGGGCCAGGATGGGCCCGAGGCTGTTCCACACCTCCGTGTACATGAGAGTCCCCACAAAGACGAAGGCAGTGCCCAGCCAGTGCCAGGCCGTGAAGGGGTTGCGGAAGTAGAGGATGGAGAAGATGAGGCTGACGAATTTGCGCAGCGTCACCACCAGCGTGACGGTGAGGGAGGTGCACTCCGTGGTGAGGATGAAGACGCCCCGAATGCAGACGTATCTGGGTGGGTGGGAGGTTAGGGAGCATCAGAGCTGAAAAGGGAGGTTCTCCTAGCCTCAGGAATGCAAAGGCTTGGGCAACGGATAACCCCAGTCTGGTTATAGAGGGAATAAAAATCCCTTCTCAGCTCAGCTGTGCTACAGCTCTGAACCTCAGGGACACCCTGGATTCTCAAAATCCCCTTCAGCCTGCTGTATGGGAAAGCAAAACTCCTCCACTAGAGTAGCCAGAGCTGATGTGCCAGCAAAAGGTTAATGGCACATAGGGTTTGCAGTTCTTGCAATGGAGCTAAGGGAAAGTAAAATCAGACTTCTCCATCTGTAACTAGCAGTAGATCAACAGAAGTCCCCTTTCCTCCCTAAGCAAAGGAAAGGCAGATAAATGGGGTGGTCTCATGGAGGGGCATGAGCAGCTGTAAGGCACATTAACCTGTCAACAGTGAGAAAATTGGTAACTGAAGGACCCCGTTTTCCAGGGTATCTTGGCTTCATCAGACTTGCAGATCTGCCCTTGCTGCCTGGGAGATTGCACACAGACATGAGTGGCTGTTATCCCTCCTAATGGCTGGCAGAACCACTGTGAGCTTTTACCAGCCAGCCTATCCCTAGGGAGGTGGTGGCAGATTTCAACCACCCTGGAAAATGCCGAAGTTCCAGGTTGAATTCCACTCTGTATTTTCCAAGAGTTACACAAACATCTGCTCCCAAAATGCAGGGAAGGCATCAAGGGCTCAGCAGCCCCACCTCATTTCACCTCTCCCATCGTGCTGCTGTCTCCACAGCTTATCTCAAGCTGCACATTGAAAGGATACTGAGTGATGACATTCATGAGGAGGTAGAACCACATGATTGGCATGGTCAGCCCAATCACTGGGATCTGGAATGGCTCTGTGGGGAAATAGGACAAGGAGGTCTCTCAGCATCAATTATTTCAAGAAAAATGCATCTGCTGTAGGCACACAAAGTGTGGGCCAGGAGGGAGCAAGGCTTGCTAATGCTACAAGGAGATGCAAGGAGAGAGAATGTTTCTCCTGTCCATGAATGACAAAAGCTTCATCCAGCATTTTCCAGAGGACAGAAAGGTACAAGAACAAGGCTCCATCTATGCAACACTCACCAGACTGGCTGAAGAGAACTGCATGGTGGTAGATGTTTGGGGCCAGGAGGACAAAGCCAGGGAGTGGTAACGCATGCTGGAAAGAAAAGGTAAAGAAAGACATGATGTTAACAGATCGTGTGAATCCATTCACTTCTCATTCTGAAAAGCCAGCCTCACACACTCTGTGGATGTAAGTGCACGCTTCACTGCTCTGTCCTCACAGAATGTGATCCTTTGGATTTCTGCCCCAGGAATATTGCCTGTTTTTAATGTGCGCTGTGCACCTACAGAAGCAAAAAAAACTCCTCCCTCTAGGAAGCAAAGGGGAAAGATGGGTTCATAGAATCATAGAATGGCTTGGGTTGGAAGGGACCTTAAGGACAATGAAGCTTCAACCCCCCGTCACATGCAGGGCCACCAACCTCCACATTTAATACTAGACCAGGCTGCCCAGCGCCCCATCCAATCTGGTCTTGAACACCTCCAGGGATGGGCATCCATAACCTCTCTGGACAGCCTGTTCCAGCACCTCACCGCTCCCTATGTGAAGAACTTCCCCCTGATGAAGAAGGATCTACCACAGCTCAGGTATACAGGCTGTGAATTCCACCATGCAAAGCACTGTTGTAGAGAAGTCACCAGTCCGTTGCTGAGCAGGGAAATTCAGACAGCTTCCCCTCTTTTTAAAATTCACTACGTGGGCTGCACCTCCAAAGGAAACTTTTGGGGTCTGAGGACTACACATAACTGAAACCACTATCCTTTGAAGTAGCTCATAGGGCTGCCTGTATGAATCTGAGTGCTGGATGGGAGGGAAAGGGTCTCTGAGCAGCTCTCTCTGCCCAGTAAAAGAAACAGAAAAGATGCAGTGACTCACATTGTAAAAAAGGGCCTCTTTGGAGTGCTTCCCAAACTGCTTGTACAGTGTCTCCTGGAAAATTCCCATTCTTGCAGACATGAGGAGGGCGAAGGTGAGTGCAGCAATACCTGGAAGAGAATCACAGCCTGGTAGCATTGCTTAAGCTTGGCTCAGCTCAAGTCAACCAGCCTGAGGACTCCTCTGATATGGCTTTCAGCGAAAGAAAACACTGAGAGAAGATAAAACTGCCAGACCTGGCAAGATGGGCAGAAAACTATTAATGGTCCTTGGATACGGGTATCTTATTTGCAAAGCTTGAGATACCAAGACAGTCCTGAATACATTAGCTCTTAAAAGCAGGGACAAAGCCCTGGAAAGCAGTGTTGGTGGAATATACAGTTACTTGTAACTATGGATGAAATATCAATCCCAGGTTCCCTGAAAAGCCATCAGTAAATGTAGGCTGGAGAGATAAAAAACTCAACTGCCAGACTGTAGAGTGTCCTCCATGAAGCACTGTGCTGAGTGAAAACCTGAACTGGCAACTGCCCCTCTTCCTCACTGCTGCATAGCTCAGAGCCTCAGGTACATCAGGCAGGGAGGAATCGAGAAGGTACCTGCAACCATGCCTGACTGCAGTCTCATTCTCTCACTACACTATTACCTTGCAGAAATCCTTCAGGTGCTATATTTGACTTCTTGGCCAAATGTAGAGCACCTCCTTGCACAAAGCTGTTAATGAGTGCCACAAACTCCCACTCTTTGCAAATCAACATCTACTGGAAGCTCAGCATAACAACATCAGCACACGGACTCCCACCACAGTCTGCTCTGCCCAATCCACGTGGCCAAGGATGAGACCTCACAGAGCTGAGCCTTGCCTGCATCTCAGCAGGGCTGGCTGGAGATGTGCTCACATACCTAGAAGCCACCACAAGAAAACGTGGAGTCCATCCTCTTCATTCAAGCTGGGGTCAGATGCCTGGTGGAGAGAGACACAGCAGTGACCATGAGCTACCACAGCTCTGCATCCCTTCAGGCCTGCCTCTACCTCATTCCTGGCTTGTGTTATGCTTCAAGCAAGCCCATAAAGGAAAGAATGCCCACTCCAGAGTCGCTTCCTCAGCTGAATGGACGTGACAGCAACTACAGCACATTTTGTTTTCCACTCTGCTTTGAGGAATTAACAAGATTCCAGTTAAAAGTATAAACATCTGATCAAGAAAGGCATTTTTCTTAAAGAAATGCCCTGGCTTGGCCAGAGACTGAACTCTTCAACAATAAAAATAACCAGTGCTGCTTAGAAATCTCTCAGATGGCCCACTGGCAGTCTCTGCTGTCCACACGTAGGATTGGGCATAGAGGAAACAACAAGAGCTCTGACCAAGTCCCACTTAGGTACTAAAACTGGCTTATGGTCAAGGCACTGAGGGAACCAGACCTGTACATGCTACTAGCTGATGGTAAAACACTTGGTGGCATGACTTGTCTAAACTCTTCTGCTGTGGTTTAGGGCAAATTAGATTACACACGTTTTCCATACCTCTGCATACCACACGTCATCGTTTCCAAAATCCCAAACCCATTAAAAGTTAATCTGGACTAATATAGAGCAAGGATGTAAAGCACAGACCTTCCTCAGACAGCCTGAGAGTATAAGTAGCTATGAAACAATGCCATTCTTCGTGCTTGACAGCTATCCAGTCTCTCAGAGCTGAATGAAGTGAAACAAGTTTTCACTTGACTGCCACTTTATACCACTCTTCTGTCTTCAGCTGACAAGATCAGCCTGTGGACGCTGACCCAAATAATGCCCAAACTGGTGCTACCCATGGATTTTCTTCACTGCCTCCTGTTCTCCAAGCATATGTACTTTATTTCAAGGGTCAGAGAAAGTCATGTTGGATGACAACAGATTTGGAAAACTGTGAAACCTGACAGGCTCTTCCGGGATAAAGAGAGCAAAGAATAAAAATGGCTCATTTTTGTTAAGAATTTTCTTGCTCCTAACTGTAACACATTGCAACAAGGGCAAGAGAAAGTAGCTCCTAGCTGTTATCTGTGTGGCAAAAAAATAATGGATTACTCTCAGCAAAAAGCAACCTGAGTAACACAGGGTAAGGCATCTGTAATTAAGCCATATGCACGTGTTTTCCTTCCCTCTGGCCCACTGAAAAATGAGGAGACTGCAGGGACAAATCATTTCAGGGAGCAGATCTAGGAGACATCTTGCCTCTCCATTAACACTCAAGCAAAGGGAATTACTGAAGAAGGTGCCCAGGGCAGCTCCTCCTGTCAAAAAGGTTCACAGCTGTGACTTCAGGCCCTTCCAATCCTTACCACTTGCTTTGCAGACATGAAAGTGCAGGTAAAGATCCCCATGGAAACCAGGGCTATGGACGTGTATTTTGACAAACTGTATCTGCAGACAAGAGAAGAGAAACTTGAGTGATCCAGCTCAGATTCGCATGGTTCATCTATTTCTCCTTTGCTTTGTATTTTCTTCTATTACACTGTTATTGACTTGGCACAATGGGCACAAACCCTTTACCCATTGCTGGACATTGCTGGGGACAGAAGGCCAACTTACTGAGCGGAGGGGCAGGGTTCATAAAAAAGAAGCCTGGACACGTTGGTGGGTTATCAACACTTAGTCAGAACGCCAAAACACAGAACTTTTATGGGCTGCTATGAAGAAAGTTAACTCCATCCCAGCCAGAGTCATTATACCAAGTAGCAGAGAAGTAAATGTGGGATGGAAGACGAAAGAAAAGAGCTAACGCAGTGGTCTGCAGCCATGTTTAAAAACTCTCTCTCCAGTCTATACCTGCCTTTAGTGTAGGAGTGAGGGGCAGTAGAAGTGTTGAAAAGGACCTTTAGTCCAGGCATACCCTGTACCTCATCTTCACTATCAGTAAAACAAGGATATTTATGAGGAAAGGGGAAGGGATTTAACATCAGTCAGGATTAAGTCAATGGTAGTGCATTGCATGATGGTGTAAGGAAACTGCTTGTGATTTACCTTTTTTTCAAAATGATGATACCTAGAGCCATGCTTGCTATGAGAGAGCCCTGGGGAAAGGAAAAGAAAGAAAGAGAAAGACAAAACAGAAGGTCAGCATGATAGAATTCCTTGCACTGGGGCACCTGCCCCAGACAAATAACCTTGAGCTCAGTACAACTACCACAAAAACACCAAGTGAAATGGCAGAACAGGATCAGGAAATCTGAAAGGGAGTCTCATTTCAACTATCAGAAAGGGAGAAATGAAGCCAGGTGTTTTGGGAACAAGGATGCAAAAAGACTATGAGGATCCCCTGACCCATGGACCTTCCCTTTCTTGGCCCACTCCCAACATTCCATGTGCTACAAAGCAGCACGTAGCCAAACCACTGTGTTTTTAACTGGGAACAGGAGTGCAGCTGCAGAGATTGACTGCAGAGCTGCAATACACAAATCCCTCACGGTTAATGCAGCACAGGGCTCCTACAGCACTGTCTGTTTTTCTTCTTTTTAATGTCTCTTGACTGCACGTATGTCAATGCTTTGACAAGTTGTGGAAGAAAAGCCTCCACCCAGCAGATGTGCCCAGCAGATTTTGTTATTCCCAGCAACCAGGGCTCTATTTTCTTTGGTTTTCATTGATATTTTTAGCCAGACACTCACGTGCAAACACTTGAGTGAAGATGCATTTTAATAGCATCTTCCAAAGCAGAGGCCCAGGGAGGAACAGTACCTAAGGCCAAATCCATCCTCTATGACCTAAGGCATTTAACAAAGGCACCTACTCTAGAACATTAACCATTTTGTTTAATTACGAGGTGGAAAGGAAAGCTGAGTCCCTCTGGCCAGCAAATGAGCCCATGCAAGTCTGACAGACAGAGCAGAGCTTGGGCTTGGTTTTGTCACTCTTACTCCCTTACCACCTCAGGAAAGATGAAGTATGCTCCAGTTTCAGTTTCCTCATCTGTTTACGGACATTTCATGGTTAACATTATGAAAGTAAGACTTAGAGCTGAGCCATCACAGCAAGGTTGCTCTCCCCACAGTTAAGCTGGAATTTAGTTTTTGCACAGGATTTTGTTATCCTCGGGGGGGGGGGGGAAAAAATGATGGAAGAACACATGCACCAGAGACAGTGCTTGCAGAGGTGATGGGAAGAGATGTCACATGAGGTAGGAAAGGACAGCATGGCAGTACTCACTGATCTGAAGATCATGTGCAGTGGCATGGCAATATTTAAGTTCAAAGCATAGTTATTCACCACACTGACAGTGAAGAACATGGCCACCATGATGAGGTAGTACCTGGAGCACAAAAACAAAGTGGTGGTCAGCAAAATCAGCTCATAGCTGTGCACGCTGGGATGCACCTTGAGAAGAGACAAGTGGTACAAAGAGAGGCCTGGAGCTGAGCAGGAACCCACCTAACTCTTGGTCTGTGGCAAGAACAAAGAGATCAGTACAATTTGGATGCAGCAAGAAAGTCTTTAAAATTGGAAGTGGACTGACCTACACCAGCTCCCCTGTGCCAACTGCAGAAGCAAAGGAGGGCTGAGGATACCCCAGCTGGAATCTCTTAGCATGGTCTTCATCCAGACCCCTTTCACCAGAGGACTATGGTTTAAGACAGGGCTTGATTTGAGGAATTCAATTTGTGCCAGCAGGCATCGCTACCCTGAACAAAAGGAGAAGCCATTCAGATCTAGGCTGAACGCTTCCATGGTCCCACACCTAAGCTAGGGAGCTCCTTGCTGTCATGCAGCAATGAATGGTGCTTGCCCTCAACTTTGGTATGAGGATCTCCAGCCCAAGTGCTGAGCACAGTGTTCTGCTGCAGGATAAGCAGTCTGCTAAGGAGCCCCACAAAACCTCCTCACATCACATCAACCATAGAGTACCCAGAGAGGAGAGCATGAATATGCCAGGCTATACCTGGGACAAATTAAGCCCTGATGCAGAAAAGTGAAAGTGAATCCAGCTAGATTTCTAGCAAAGCTCTCCCTTCCACATCCACTGCACGAAGCCCCAGAGAGACAGTGAGCTCTTCAACCACAACAGATTCTTAAATGTACAAAATATTGCCCTGTTTCTCAGACAGGTGCATATCTGACAGCAATTTCCTATTAAGTATTCTCAATAAAAAAGGACTTTGTATTTTACCAGGCATGACAGGTTCTCAATGAGGCTTTGCAAATGCTGCAGAATGGACAGGATTTGGACAGGATAAACGGATAAGCCATTTTATTAAACACTTCTTGAGATAACAGAGCCAATCAATTTGCAGCCAGTGAAAACATTCAGGTCCACTGTACCTCATTGGTATGGCCGGCCGCTTCCTCCCAAAGTTGGCTTCGAAGATAAAGCCTTCCACTGCAATAAATAGGAACTGGGAGAATGTCACTATGTTCCCACATCCTGGAAACTGCCTGCAGGTGTGGAGAAGAAAGACAAGCATAAGAGCAACATCACAGAGCACAGTGCACTGGGCTGTAATAAAATCTGGCTAGCAGTTCACAATCCCACAGTGAGTATCAACCTGGAGGGACTCCACTGTTTCATCTGCCCAAATTCTCATATTGCTTTTGTTAAATGCTTCCCTGCAGGCACTGACTCACCTGTATTTGTGTAGGTGAATGTGCAGCAATCCCTTCTCTTTCCATTTCCAAAGATGAAGGAAGCAACCACTCCCTTCATGGAGGACACAGTGAAATAGGTCAGGGAGTGAAAGAAGAAACTGCTCTGATCTGGGTCTGCATAGTGTCCCACCATGGTACAGGGCGTGAATGCACAACATCAAGCACTGACACAACCATACTGAAGCAGGGTCTCCATTCTCATGGGGAAGAGGTTTTGACACGGCTCCCTCACTACATGCAAGCTGCTGTGTGTGCTACAGGCCAGGTGAAATGATGACTACAACTGCAAGGAAGGCAGCAGGATTTCTCAAAATCCCTACTTCCACCATGGGAAGAAAGAGCTGAGGTGAGGTCCATGTCAGCACAGCAAAGCTTTGTGGCCTTGGTTCTGCATGTACCCCATCCCCACAACACACACACATCAGCTTGGAGCTGCTTTTAACTCACTCAGCAAACTTCAGCTTTCTGCCCTGCTGCATCTGCTGTAGGCAAGGAGCCTACAACAGCTCATCACTGGAGTCCAAAAAGGTCACAGCACTAAATGCCACGAGACAGTCAGCAAGACAGTGAGTTTGCTAATGTGATGTGCTTTGCACTGAAGTTTTCAAACACCACAAGGTACTGAAAGGTACAAAATGGTGTCTGACCTCAAAGAAGACACTCTGGTAGCTGAGCACCCTGGTGGGTGTGCCTGCTGCAGGCTCTGCCTTCCTCCTAAGAAGCTTACATGGAACAGGAGAGGATTTCCCAGCAGGCACACTGTCAGCTGTTGAGAGGCTATGAGATGTCATATGATCAGAAAGCTTCTTGTTATTTGCAGCAGGAGGCACAGGGAGGACTTCTCCTTCCTCTGCTGCAAGACAGAAACTGAGGCCAAGGACTTAATGGAGGGAACACATGCTGCCAAGTCCCTGCTGCACCAGCATGCAGCTTGCTCATATAAATACCACTAAACAGCTCATGGAAAGGCCATCTTCCTGTATTTTTCATGGCACCAGCCTGAGTGCCTCCCCTCTACCCACCTGCCAACTTCCACAGTTTTCAGAGGGTAATGATCCACAGAACTCCAATCCCTGCTTTCCAATGTGATTAAGAGGTTCAAAAAGTACATGAGGGAACAGAAAACAGAGTGAGCCTGAGACAGAAACCAGGTTGCATAAGGGAAAAGAAGAGAGACTGAACCACAGACACAGGCCAAGCGACAGGATTATAAACCATATCTCTGCAGGAAAACATAAAGCAAGGGTAAACCTGGACTGAAAACAAGACTGTTTTCAAGCACTAGCCTTTGTTTCTTCCCAATTCACAGATCCTTGCATCCAGTCGCTTGCTGTACATATGACCTTACACTACCAATAAAACGTTGACAGGGGGTTATGTGTTGACAGATAAAAGGCAAACAAAAAAAAAAAACAGAATAAACAAACCCAGGCTGTATCCACCCATATGCTTGACTCACAATCCTAGCATACTGATAGACTGAAAAGAAACAGCAAGTAGTCTGCGTCTATCAACCAAAGAAGTTCTTTAGCTGTAGGCAACTGATGGAGAGACCTTCAGAAGCAAAGCATCGTCAACCTATGATGCTTCCCAGGATTGAACAGCCTGGGCTATCAGCATCTAGCAGCCTCAGAAGACGGTGCATCACAAGGGGAGAAACCCTGTTGAGATCTACCATGCAGTGCTTCAAACATCTTTACAGGGAAGACACCTCCCAAGGACACGACTTCAGAAGGTCACATGCATATCATGGGCTTTCTAACCAAATCTGTATGGCTCAAGGACAGTCTCACAGCATCAATGAGGAAAGGACGCCAGCAGAAAAGGCTCTGAATGTAGGAGATGGGAATAACTGAAGTGTTTCTTGCCCTACTCAAGCTCCCTTCCTTCAGACAGCAGATTGCTTAACATGTTCTTGAAAACATCCAACAAGGAGTTTCCCTGCCCTCCCTCTGAGGGACCCATCTCACTACACCGAGAGGGAGCAAACCTGTTTGTTTGGCCTGCTTTACATCACTTTCATAGCAACTGAAGCCCATTATTTCTTGTCCTGTCTCCTCTTCTTCACAGCCATTTTCCACGCATTTCAAGTCTTCTGTCTGTCCTTCAGCATCTTTAGACTAAACAGTCCTCATTCCTTCACTCTTTCCACATAAATCCTAAGCAAATTTCTTTCAATCACCTTTGTCAATCCCCACTAGACTCTGTCTGGTTACTGCATTTTCCTATTGTTCAGCTCCAAGATCTCCTTTGCTACGGGCAGGTTCATTTTCAAGAAGGCCTCTTCCCTTCAGACAACAGCAAGACCCAAAGAAACAGCCAGTATTGCCCCAATTTGGGGAGTGAAGGTGAACAGGGGAAGGGAGGACACAGGAACTGGACTGCTAGGAACAGGATGATTTCTACAGTGGTGATGAGGCAAGGCTCAAGAGAAGCTTACTTGTGAAAAGCTGCTTTTCCTAGATATATGTGAGCAGCCTTTGAGCAGGGCCAAAGGGCTGGAGGAAACACAAGTCTGGTGGCAAGTAAATAGAAAAATCCCAATCCCAAGCTCTTTTTATCTTCGGGGTTGGGGAGGAAGGGTTGTTCCTTCTCCCTCAGTGATGCTGTAGCACAGATTAGAGCAATCCTCAAGAGGAAGGGCACATTTTGTTATGCAAGGTCTCTCCCTCCAAGAACTGCTTCTTGATTTATCCAGTGATTGCTGAGTGATTGTGTAACCTTGTGTTACCGGCCTTCCACTTTGAAGCAATTAACCCTACTACTGGAATTAGCCAGGCTCTCTTTCCCACTCCCTTTTCTCTAATAGTCTGAGACAATGATGGGTGGGGTGGAAGTAAGGACAGATTTTAAGGCTTGCTATTTCTAAAGTCTGGGCACTATTACAGTGCACACAGTATCCAACAGTCAGCCAGGGAATGACTTCATGCTGACTAAGTATGATGGTAGACACACAACCAGTTCAATCCTTATTTTTTCCAGTCAGATCTAGCACTTTTGCTGGTGGACTTGACCTGGAAACCAAACCAACAGACCAACACTACCTCCAAGCTGCAGCAGCCTTCCTCCATCAGGCTGAGGAAAGTGATGCAGTGCTCAGATGTATCCCAAACAGCAGCCTTTTCCCTGCCACATGGCAGTCCACCTTCACCCTGAGAGCTCTTCATCCTCACTGCCTTGGATTTCCAGCCATGTGAGGCTGTTGAAGATGGTTATGTGCAGATGGCATTCCCTTGGCTTTGCCTGCTGTCCCTAGCCAGCTCCTGTGCATCTTCTCTTTGGGATTTCCACTGTATGAAGAGCTGGGAGCGGAGAGAAAGGGCTGAAGGGGACATTTAGGGAACAGTGTGTGGTTGTCCCCCATATCCATGATGGGATGCTGAGGTGTGCCTGCGCCAACAAAACCAACCCGGGCACCTGTAGAGATGTACAACCCCCAGAACACCATAAAACCCATCACTGCCATTGCATGGCAACGTGCATCCAGGCTCTGCCGGGGGGCCCTGAGGATGCCACGCATCTCCACGAGCAGCCCTCGGGTCTGGAGCTGCCCCCAGAGCTGTGGAGGGTCCGACCATCCTTTCAGGGCCTCAGAACCCCTCAGGGCCAACCTCAGGCCGGCTCCCAGCCCCAAGTGCCCCCCAGACCCCCTCAGAGCCCCCCCAGATCCCCCAGAGAGAGCCCCGAGGGGCAGCTGCCGGCTCCCTCCCATCCCAAGGCCCTAAAGCTGAGGTGGGTACCGCTGCGATGCCCAACCCCAAAAAGGGCCGTCTCTACGCCCGTCCATACCCCTCCTTCTGCCCCTAAACCCCCCCCCCTCCCCCCGCCCTCACCTGACCAGCAGCTCCAAGAACACCACGTTGCTGCAGCAGCCGCAGAACACCAAACACACCGCCACGGCCGGGTGCATAGCGCAACCCCAAGCAACGAAGCGGCCTTCCCGGGCCTCCACCGCATCCCGCTCCCGGGCCTCTGCCCCGCTGCCGGCCCCACCACCCCCGCTTCCTCCCGGGCGCCGGTAGTTCTCTCTCCGCCCGCTGCACGTTCGCAATCACCGCCGCTCCGTCACGGTCCGAGCTACAACTCCCAGCAGCCCCCGCGGCGCCTTCCCGTCTCCTCCCGTGGGGGTGGCCGCGCGGGGCATGATGGGAGTTGTAGTTCCGCGCTGGGGGGGGGGCGGGGTGTCATGGCGGCGCTGATGTGGCCGATGAGAACGAGTAAAGGGAACGGGCTCGAACACCGTTCCCCGCCGGGGAGCAGCTGCCCGTGGCCGTTTTTGGGTTGTAGATAATAAAATTCTTTGCTTAGATGTGAAATCGAGCTGACCCGATGCTGGTGGTTTGGTCCTCTGAGTGTGCTTTGGGGACCCACCAAACCCAATAGCCCCATGAGGTGCCAACTGCTTCACGGAGGAGACAGAGGAAAAAATAACGTGTTCTGCTTGTATTTCTGACCGTGACACATGGAAGAACCTATCCACAGTGAATTATTTACCCTCAGGTCTTTGTGCTTTGGCTTTCCTCACCGAGGGTGAAGACACTGTTGTGTCAACGATGGGAGAAACACAGATCAAAACAGTGCAACTGCTGATAAGGTTGGAAAAGAGCATGGAGATCATCTACTCCAACTTCTCCAATCACCACCATGCCCACCAAACCACAGCCCCGCTCCAAAGATCCTATGATTCGGTCATTTTATGATCCTGTCCCAGTAGATGGACTCTCCTGGTTTTCTGTCTTTCGTGATCCTCTTCAGAATCTTCACTGCTTGATAAGTTGTCACCCCGATGTCCTTCTTCAGGTTAGAAGGGAATATCAGGTGAGAAGATTGCTGGAGTTTTAGGTGAACCAAACACCAAGCATGAGCCTTCACTAGCACATGAGAATATCCCCTTCCCTTCCCTTCCCTTCCCTTCCCTTCCCTTCCCTTCCCTTCCCTTCCCTTCCCTTCCCTTCCCTTCCCTTCCCTTCCCTTCCCTTCCCTTCCCTTCCCTTCCCTTCCCTTCCCTTCCCTTCCCTTCCCTTCCCTTCCCTTCCCTTCCCTTCCCTTCCCTTCCCTTCCCTTCCCTTCCCTTCCCTTCCCTTCCCTTCCCTTCCCTTCCCTTCCCTTCCCTTCCCTTCCCTTCCCTTCCTTCTCTTTCTCTCCTTTTCCCCTTCTTTCTCTTTCTTTTTCTTCCTTTCTTTCCTTTCATTCATTCTTTATTTCTTTTTTCCTTTCTTTCCCACAAGTGTGAAACCCCATGAAAACATTGCAAAGAACTACAGTGAGTCCAAAAATGAAAGTTTTTTTTTTTGTTAGTTTTGTTTTTTAATAATGAATTCCAAATCTTTGAGAAATGACAGGCTTGGCAGGTTTTCTGTTGTCAAAATCAACTAATGACAGTGGTGAAATTGCCAAGATTGCCTATTTTATTTGCTCACTGTGAGAGTTTCTAGGTTCCTTGGCTCCAAACTGATGATCTCAGGGCTTCCAAGCTCCTTATTAGGGGCTGGAAACCAAGACAGGTTGGAGCATGGGTTTGATGAGTTGATGGTTGGACTAGATGATCTTAGTGGTCTTTTCCAGCCTTTATGATTCTGTGTGACCTCCGGGCTTGCACAACCTCTGGCTGAAAGCCTGAAAACTATGGCAGTGACATCCAGGAATCCTTGGGTACTTGCTGGGCTTTGCCTACAGATAGATAACCCTGCATTTCTTGATAAGAGTACCAGAGACCCACGGAATCTGGGGCCTCTCGTGATGTTTCCAGTAATCCTGGCTGATGATATGTTCTCTAGGAGAACAGTCTGCCAGAAGACAGCACTCTGGGGATCCAACCACCAGACCCTTTGGGAACCCCTGTGATTTTACTTAGTTCTTTGCTCTGTAGTTGGCTAAAGTTCATTGTTCCCCATTTTTACAAAAAGATATCAGTGTTTTCTGACCTCGCTCCAGGTAGAAATGCCTCGGCTTGCTTTCTCAAGCTTCCTATCAAGTCCTTCTAAATGGCTTATATATTATTAAAAAGCACCATGGTTCATTAGCAACAAACAAAGAAGATTGCTCAGGCTTGCTGGCTCTCTGTAACGTCTCCAGGGTTTCCTGCTTCCACATCCTCAGCTGCTGCATAGGTCAGAATGATTGATTTTTATGTTCCCTTCACTAATAAGATTTTGCTACCGTAGGTGCTCACTTCTTCGCCTTTCATTTGCTTTCTTTGTGCTTCAAAGAGTAGGGGGGGGCTGAGGTTGTTTTCCTGCCACAATAAATGTGCCGCACCTTCGTTGCTAAATGCATTAAGCCACAGAACAAATTGCTTCTTTTGAACTGCTCCAGTGTAACAGTAAAACCCAAATCTCAGCTCATAAAGCATTTTGAGCTGTGCATTGTAGCCTGACACCTCTGGGAGGGCAGTTCTGTATGGCTTAGTGAGTACTCAACATCCTTTCTAATGTTATAACTACAGGGTAGGTTCTGGGATGAATTGTCAGGCTGAGTTTATGCTCTAATTCTTCAGGGATGGAGGCTCACATCTCTGCAGAAACTTCGAGGTCATCTCAATACAGGGATAGAGGGTGTCATCCCTGGGCTTGCTTTTTTCCCTTGCTCATTGAAATACTATGTTGTATTGAAAAGGCACGTGTCCAGTGATGTCAATGGAAGCATCTGATGATCAGGAGTGATTTTTCAGCCCCATCTCTCTACCAGGAGCACATAGTAGCTTATTCAATTCTTCGAAATGGTAGATAACAGCAGGACAAGGGGAAATGGACTTAAGTTGAAGGAGTGAAGATTTAGGTTGGATATCAGGGGGAAGTTCTTCACAGAGAGAATGGTGAGGTGCTGGAACAGCTGCCCAGAGAGGCTGTGGATGCCCCGTCCATCCCTGGAGGTGTTCAAAGCCAGGTTGAATGGGGCCCTGGGCAGCCTAGTCTGGTATTGAATATGGAGGTTGGTAGCCCTGCGTGTGGTGGGGGGGTTGAAGCTTCATGATCCTTGAGGTCCCTTCCAACCCAAGCCATTGTATGATTCTATGATTCTATGATTCTTGCGTACCATGATTGGACAGTATTGCTCTCGAGGCCATATTCTTGCAACTGGAACAGTCTAAACACACAGACAAGCTGAGGTTTGTAGGTCATAATAATACAGCTGGAAAATTAAATAAGCTTTCAGCTATAGGACAAAAGCTTTTCTTTACTGCCCAGGGCTTATCTGTATTTCTTTTTTCCCAACAACAGCAGATGCTCTTAGAAAAGATATTACTTCTACCTACAAACATCACCTTGCTTCTCCCACTGTTATTTGGATTTCCTTCCGAGGTGGCTAAAATAAAACAAAATGTGTTTTCACATCATGGAAACACTGGGGAGTCTGTTTCTGCCTGGAAAGCAGGCAGGCCGAGTGCACAGCAGTGTTTTCTGTAGTACCAATCTGCAGCACTTAAAGGTTTGTGTAAACATTTTGAATTCCAGTCTTTTGAAACACAGCTCAAAGCAGAATTGCGGACTCTTTACTGGGGGAAAGAGTCGACTCTTTGGTGTTGACTTGCTGAATACATCAGAAATCTGTCCTTCAGCTCTGCCTGGAAACTACATTGGGAGTGCTTGCCCGTGTTATTAGCAAGAAAATGAAAACAAAGCATGTAAGAAGCCAGTTCTGTTTGGTAGGTTGTTTGCCCCAATACACAGTCAGTCCTTGACTCCCCAAAGGGACATAGATATTCAGTCTTTGCTTTAGGAACAAATGCAGTGATGAACAAAACCAGACAAAGCTGCAAGCTCCAGCATGAAAAGTTCTTGTTTCATTTCCAGGAGGAATAAAACAACAACAACAACAACAACAACAACAAAAAAGTAGACTGACTGCATTCTCGATGTGTGGGCAATAGATCAATCAAAGCAATTTTTCATGTTCTGCAGTTGATGCATACGGAAAAGCCAGGGAAGGGCACCTCATTCCGACATGGACACTGCTCCGTGGAGGCTGCAGGGCACAAGAAATCCATGAATCCATCACAGACCTCTGGCTCAGCCTGAAACTGTATGTTCTTTCAGTGCTGCAAGTGCCCATTGGAGCCCCAGGATACCAGTAGTGGTGGGGCTGTCACCAATGGGGGTGTTGTGTGTCTATCTGTGAAGTCTGTGTCTATCTGTGAAGACCTGCCAAGGCAGCATAGTTAATTGAAGCATCTCTGAGACAGTGAATTCTGCAGTACTGGCCAGTCATGATTTCATGGAGTATTTCACCTTTGACTTTGTGGTCAAATGGAGATCCCATAGGATGCACCATTTAGATGCATAGGATACATAAGAATATGCCATTTATTAGACAGAGCTTCTGCCAATGGAGACATTAACTGGGCAGCCTGGTCTGGTGGCTGGCAACCCTGCACATAGCAGAAGGGTTGAAATGAAATGAAATGAAATCATTGCAGTCCTTTTCAACCCAGGCCACTCTGTGATTCTATGGTTCTATGATTCTATGATTCTGTGATTCTGTGAATCAAATCCTGCAGTTTGTCATACTAAAAGATGAAGAACTCTTGAGGTATTTGGCTGTGCTAACAAGGCTAGACTCATTTTCTCTTCCAGGCAGTTATTTCATATAGTCATAGAATGGTTTGAGTTGGAAGGGACCTTCAAAGGCCATCTAGTCCAACTCCCATGCAATGAACAGGGACACCGATAGCCCGATCAGGTGCTCACAGCCCCATCCAGCCTGACCTTAGATGTCTCCAGGAATGGGGCATCCACCACCTCTCTGGTCAACCTGTTCCAGTGCCTCACTACCTTTATAATTCTTTTTGTCTTTATTTTCAGTCTATATCTCCCCTCTTTTAGTTTGGAACCATTTCCCTTTCTCCTATCACAAGGATTCAATTCCTCTTGTTTCCTATAACTGAATTCCCTGAAAGGTAAAGAAGAGATTTCAGATTTTAAACCAACATCAATTCTGCCAATTTGGAGAAGAAAATGCAGATTGTGAAGTCATGGGTTTATTTCGTCCATTTTTCATCACAAGCATGTTCTCTGAATAGTGTGTTGGCAAAGTGAGAGAGTGCATTTAGTAGGATAGCAAGCAGTGGTGTTGATGTGTTAAGAGTTTCACTCCAAGAGGAAGCATTACTTTCATCTCCTTAGCACCTGTGAGCAAATACGGTCATCCTATGACCAAGATTCCATTACTGCTCATCTGAGCACTTCTCAAAGGGCAAACCCTTCTAGTGTAACCCACTGTAGAGGGGGTTGAGCTGCATCTCTGGCTACAGACTAGGAGCTTTCAGGATATAGTAGTGGAAACATTCAAGAAGTGCTACTCTACTTTCACCAGTTTTGTTTGAAATGCCCTCAACCTTTGGGATTTTATAGCTTTGGCCAGGGGAGGAGTCTTCTCCTCCTCTGTTGGGAAGGTTTTTGCAGTAGTCAGGTTAAAATTTATTTTTCCTTTGTGATATCACATCACTTCAAAATAACTAGAATAAATCACTGATGCATTTTTATGTGCATTAGAAGAGGCAAGACTCTCTCCTTTCCTTAGACTGTCACATTCCTTGGATTTATGTGTTTGATCAACTTCCAGGTCCCCCCAGCATTCCTCCCTTCCCCATAGCTATATTCTCAGCAATTTCAGGTATTTGCTAAATGCATCTCAGCTCAGCAACATGCACATTCCTGTACAGATCAGAAACAATCACCATTTCTCTGAATAGAGCCGGAGACATTCCTGCTGGCTCAACCATTTCATTTTCAGTGAGTGACATGAGCTGGTTTGCTCACAGATGGTTTTCTGCATGCTCAGAACTTGTCACTTGTAGTGTAAAGCAGCAAGGCTCCCTTGACAAAAAAGAGATGCTCAGCTGAGGATCTGGTCCCAATTCTCCTCTTTGACACTTCTTAAACTCCCCCTCCCTTCTTTCCTTTCCCTTTCCCTTCCCTTTCCCCTTTCCCCTTTCCCCTTTCCCCTTTCCCCCTTTCCCCTTTCCCCTTTCCCCTTTCCCCTTTCCCCTTTCCCCTTTCCCCTTTCCCCTTTCCCCTTTCCCCTTTCCCCTTTCCCCTTTCCCCTTTCCCTTTCCTTTCCTTTCCTTTCCTTTCCTTTCCTTTCCTTTCCTTTCCTTTCCTTTCCTTTCCTTTCCTTTCCTTTCCTTTCCTTTCCTTTCCTTTCCTTTCCTTTCCTTTCCTTTCCTTTCCTTTCCTTTCCTTTCCTTTCCTTTCCTTCTATTTTTTCCCTGCCAGGTTTTATTTGGGTGATTTCCAAGGCAGACCCACTCAATCAAACAGTACTGGTGCTGGAAGTGCCTATGTATGTTTCTACATGTCAAAAATGGTAAAGGCTATAAACTCCAGGCATATCTGGGGGACTGCCTGGGGAAAAACTGGAAATAGCTTCTTTTTTTTTTTTAACTCTCTCCCCCTTCCTCCTCTTCATTCCTTAGAATCATTAACTTGACATCTCTTTACATGAGCTGGAAGAACTTCAACCTGAAGCAGTTTTGAGAATCTCCCCGCATTGAACGTGTCTCTCAGTGCTGGAGGTGAATGAACATGACCTTCCAGACGTGATTGATGGGACCTCGTAAGAAGTGTTCTTTCAATTAAAATAACACATCCTAAGATGGGGGAAAATACTTGGGTTTTCACTATTACCTAAGAAGTAAATCAGAATTAGCTGCATCAAAACACTGATACGTTTTCTCGTCTTGTGGAGCCTCACATTTAACTGGCTTCCCTCCCAACACCCAGTCCTGATCCCCACTACCATCTGCTTTAACACACCTTACCACTGGAAAGCAGCACTTGAGTGAGCTCAGCTTATCCTCTCCATTAAGTCGTGCCAATGTGTCTCCTTGCACACAGCTGCTCCCTTTCTGCAGCAAGAGGGCTGGGTGTTCATAAAGGGTTGCAGGCACATGACCTTGAGTGATAACTACAGGATTCATTTTTTTTGTATGATTTAAGGCCAAGTTTGGCCCTCCTCATGCCTTGAGATGAAGAATGAATGCACTAATTCACTTTACCCTCAAGGCATCAGAGAATCATTATCATTAAACATCTAAACTATGCGTTCACCCCGGGTAGAGCTTGTTTCTTTAAAAGCCTTTAGTGACAGGGAAATTAAAGTGAATACTTCTCTAGGTACTAGGGAGTTGTGCAAGCTGTGGCATTGCAGTCCACTGCTCAGACCTTCCTTTCCTAAGTGTGCTGTAAATGGTTGTCCCAAATTCACTTTTTCTTCAGTAAAAAACATAGAAATCACCACCAAGTTGTCTTTATCTAAGTGCTGTGCCCATTATTAATATACCTTTGTTGTATTGCCTCCAACACTATGGGAATTAGATCTTCCCAACCTTGTGTTACCAGTTTGTCATTGCAGTGCACTGTGGGACATGTCAGATTTTGAAGATTGGACCTACCACCTATTCTGCAGAAGTTTTGTGGTCTAGCAAAGCCCTTTGGCACCATGATACTCCTTAAGCAAGCTGATATGACTTCATGTGAGCTTAAACAAGGCAGTGGGAAACATTTTACTTCCCTGAATTTTTCCCTTATTCAATATATCCTTGTCTGGTTCTTACCTACGCACTCCCATGTATTGGTCTTCCTTCCCCTTCTGTACTTTCTACTGTCTCCAAGAGTGCATTCAGAGAACAGACATAGTGTGTAGGTCTTCTCTAGGGAGATGGGTTAGTGAACATGGTGGGGATGGGTTGACAGCTGGACTTGCTGATCTCAGTGGTCTTTCCAACCTTCATGACTCTATGATTCTATTTATTGCTCCACCTGTGACTTCTGTTCACTCCTGTGGTGTGAACACAACTGGGGCTTCTAGGTTAATGGATGGACAATTTGTTCCATGGTTAGCACAGTCCTTGGCGTGCCTTCAGTCAAAGTAAACTATCACGTTCCCAAATAATGCACACCCTAGCATGTACCAAAGACTAGGCAGTGCCAATACGACTCCTATTTGAGGTTGGTAGGATTAAGATAATCTGGTTCTATGGATAGAAATGATATTGTGTCTTTTGGCCTCAGAGCTGGAAGACATTCCCTTACTCCAGTTTCTTGATAACATAAGAATAGCCTGAGGGTTTTCTTTAGTTGGCCATCAGTAATCTCATGTTCTCCTTGTGTCTCCCACTGTCTTATGGTAAGGCTGTAAGGCACAAGTCCTGCAGTCCAGGGTCCTCTCATCAGGAGCTTCTGCAGTTTAGCTTTTCTGTAGGCAGGCATGCACAAGCTGTAATAGCTGAGCAAAGTTGTTGCAGCAAAGACACAAGCTTCCCCCATGCTGTCATAACCTAAAAACAAAAGGCCTTGGAGGCAGTAGATTACAGCAAACTTCATGAATATAGGTCAAGGTAGAGAAATGAAACGTTCTCTGGGCTCCTATTGACAAAAAGATGCCAGCGTCTCAGCCTCTATTAGACCCACAAGAATCCACCCCTGAAAGAAAGAGCTGGGGAAGACCTGGATCTGTTTCCTCTGAGAAAACTCAATTTATTCACTTGCTGCTTTGCTGCCTTGAATTTCTCCATGCCTGGGCCCTGAGTTCACTTGCGTGGGTGGGGGTAACAGAAAGGGGCCATAGGCAGTCTAGACAGAGGTGGCCTCCTGAAGGCAATCCATCTTCATTAAACACTACAGAGCCCGGCAGCTGGGAGATGAGCCGGGAAAGGAGCTATCTCTGGGTAGCACTGCATTTAACCCTTCAGCAAGCAGTGCAGCAGCTCTCTCATAACTTTTCTTTATGCATTTATTACCAAAATGGACAATTTTAGATATATTTCCAGCATACAGCTAGGAGAATACATAATGCAATGAGTGAGTCATTGGCTCAAGGGGTTATACCAAATGAAACCAAAGGTTGGACCCAATGATCCTTGTGGGTCCATTCCAACTTGGCGTATTCTATGGTTCTATGATTCACATGGGATGCAGCTAAACCCACCTCTTTTGGGGCAAGATGGAGCTGTCTCCATGAGCTTGTCCTGTTCTTACACTCTTGTTAGCGATCTAATTTTGGTCACTATAGGCACACTATATAGCACATGCTGCACCGGTTGCCCCAACCTAGGACTGCTGCTCCCATCTCTTTTCTCCATACATTGTTCACAATATTTGCTGTCTTTGCATAAATATTTCACTGTCACCAGCTGCAGCTCTCGGGCAGAATGAGAGCCAGCAGGATTGACACTCAGCTCTCTTAGCTTTCCCAGACTCTGCAGGATTTCCATAGTATCCTCCAGAGAGGTTGGAGTTTTCATCTTCTTTCTCCAAGTTTTGTCTTTGGTGGGGTTTCAGAGGGAGAAGCAGTCTGGAACACATTACAGGTGCATTCAGTGCTCCCTTTTCATTTTGTCTCTTATTGACAAGGTAAGTGAAAATGGGCATTATATTGTAGTCACTGTGAGTCACAGTCCAAACACTCTGGAATAATAAAATGAGGAGATGAGATGATGTAACTCTCTCTGTGATTCCGAATACTGCAAAAAGTATTGCAGAGGGGGAAAGTGAGGGGAATTCTGTATATTGTTATTGCCACTGTACCGGAGTGTTATTCTGTGACGTTGTAATGAATTTGCAGTTTGGAAAATCCTACTTTTAGCAAGACATCTTTGGAAAAGGACAAAAATGAGGAGAGCTGTGAGGTCCACCTTTGGAAACTTGATTTCAGGAGATGTGAGCTGGTTATGATGCATTATTTGGGATAACTCGCCCCTCAGCATTAGATCCAATCTTATGGTTTAATATTTGCGGAGTAGATACAATTTGAAGCAGAGACTTAAAATCTCACAAGTAAGAGTAGCTTTAAGTATTTTTAATAATCACTGCTTGTTATCTCCATCTGTATAAATGAGAATTGCAACCTATACACAGCTGAGATCCGGTACCGGGTCTGTGTTGGGTCACTATCACCAAGGCTATGATATCACAGGAGCTAGCAAGTAAACAAGGGCCCCATTTAGCCCTGGAGCCATTCAGCATTCCTAAATCCCTGTGCTATCCTAGGAAGCCTGCGAAGGTGATGTCGTCTCCCACCCTTCAGCCATGTGGGTTATGTGGCCAAATGACTCTTGATGATGTGAATACTTGGGTATGTGGCACCCAGTGTTATCCTGTCCCCGTTTCTTTCTCTTTTAAAGTATGGTGTTTAATGTCATAAATGGCTGTTATTCCTAATTTCACCTCTACTGTCCATTTAATTTCCTTTAATGCAAACACAATGGCTTCTTTCCCTGGTACTAAAGAGCCATACGGTGATCTCAGGAGGGATCAAGAAATGCAGACAAGAGTCCTTTCCCTCTGAACTTCTTTATTTAGTTCCTGATAATTTGATCCATAATGAAGGGAGTTTTGACTTGAAGGAACGTCAGTTTGGCTGGTGGGCTTTGGAGTCCTCTCAGACTGTGTCCTCATTAGCCTCCGTGCTAACACATCACTCCTTTTGCCCTTGTTAATTTATTTACTTGAAGCTGTAGATGTGCCAGTATCCTGACAAGCTTTTCAGTCATACATACAGGAGCACAGCATTGGTCAACCCACTTGATATCTGACTTGTAGCCCTCCTTGCCATGGTAAATACCTGTAGACTGATCACTTTGAGATTACCATTGCCTTTCAGTGTTTCCACAGGTCCTGCAGGACCCTTGTATACCACTACAGGTGCTTTTCACTATATGGTTGAGCCTTTACGTTTAAGTGAGACATCTACCAGACTCTCCCTGGTTGCTTGCTTCTGTGGAACCTGTAGAAATTTGGCTTGGAATTTTATGCAAAAGATAGCAAAACCCCAAAGATATAGATGTACCAATGGGTAAGCCTGGAGGTCTGGCTTAGCATCACAAGACATAAATGAAACCATTTCCATATATTTAATATGTGGCTCTAAGGGTCTGCTTTCGTCTTTCTTGGTGGTCAGTGCTTGTTGGATCAGTACTGTGGAATACCAGAGAGGGGAATGTCAGTTCCCAAAGGTGTGTAATTTGTTTGGTACATCCAAAGTTTCAACAGTGGTAGCCCACAGGCTACAATGCATGAGCTGAAGCAAGACATGGATCGGTGCTCTCCAGTTCAGGTTGTTGGTATGGAACACTGGGGCCCTTTATATCTGCATAGGGCAAATCTGGGACACTATACATATGACGCTGAAAGGCAACTGATGAACATGACACAATATGCTTTTGGCCCTTCTCAACAAGGTGCTGCACAGCCCACCTGTGAATAGAGATAGGAGCAAGAGCTCTCTTCTCCATTCAGTGTCCTTCCTATCAGATATTGGAGGACAACTCTTCCTTGGTCCATCACTGTATACAGGTGGTCCCTTAGCCACATGGTGCATCAAATAGCTGATAGATGCTCATGGAGCTCAGCTGTGAGCAGAGATGGATAGTCCAGAGGGGAGATACTTCATAACCCCTTGGTAGCCTCCAGAGCCATGCTACTGTTGCTTTAATAACTTGAGCCTAAGCAGAAAGATTTTGAGAATGCCTGTGCATGTGTTTTGATCACTGCCTGTTGAAAATGCCTCAGCTACTTTGTGACCACAGGCTGGAAGTGGTTGATTTGGTTCACGTACTCCAAACAATGCACAGGGAAGATATGAGATATTAAAATGTTGAACCTTTCATTTTTGCTGGGTTTTGTTCTCTGCTTTCATCTGTGATCTTGACTCTCCTCCCTTTGTGTGCAATTTTTTCTGTAGTCTGGAAAATGTGGTGCGTTACCCTGAACTGAGGCTGGTGCCTCCAGCCTTCTCTCCATCAAAAGTAGAGCTGTGACCAGGGATTACCATAAAACTTGGCAGAGGAATAGTAGATTTTTTTTGATAGTGCTGAATGAAGTGGGACACAAACAGCTGAATGTAGTGTAAATTGCTGGGATTTGGGATTTCAGTTGCTTCCAATGGGGACCAAATCCTCAGGAGATGAAACCTTAGCATCTGTTGGTTGCAACATGATTGCAGTGTCCTCAGACATAGAAAGCTCAAGAACGTTGGAGAATGTGATTCCTAATCCAGATTTGACCTTCTGGCCTACATCCTAACCCAAAAAGGTGCTGGTTGGACTGATCTATGCATCCTTTGTTGGACTGAGCATGACCATGGCTTCACTCAATGCAAGAACACATACAACAGTGGTAACTCCACTGGGAACATGATTAGATGTAGACCATGTCCTGTGGGAGATACCTGTGCGAAAGGGAAGTCTATGCTGAAACTTTATGCATACAATAGATCTGCAAATGTAGGGTGATGAGAGTGGCTATATGAGAACTTCTAGGAGCTGAGACATTCTCTTCAGATGTTGGGATCTCAATTGGAATATGTTCTGGCCTCCATGTACAACCATAGAGGCAACATGAAATAAATCTGGGAGAGGACAATGAGAAGAGGTTCTTCTCACAAAGCTTTGGCAGCCTATTGCCAAGAGCACCTGTCTGTTCCTGCATGGTCTGGTCAAGGGGGCTGGGGAGAAAGGACTGTGCTGATGTTCCACCTGAGACATGCCAAATCCTCTCCAGTTATGATTGTATTGCATAAATTTGAGGGCAAACCAAAGTCATCAGTTTCTCTATGAGTCACTTCCCAGTCCTTCCCAAGGGGATAAGTGAGGAAAGTGAGATGTGCGACCCTTCCTACCACTTCTATCCATGTGCCCTAGAACAAGAGGAGGCTCTGAGACCTCAGAGTCCCTGTTCATTGCTTGGGAACTGGACTACATGACCTTTAAGGGTCCCTTCCAACTCAAACTATTCTATGATCCTATAAGCGAGCAGGTGTTTAATTCTTTCCTCTCAGGTGCAGGAATGGGAAGGACTGTGGGCTGCTGAAACATGCAGTTTGACAGGGAAGATTAATGGACTTGCTGAGCGACATTAAATATAAAAAATCCCAGGAGGTCCTGTTTCTTCTCATGTCTCCAAATTGAGTTTGGAAGCTGTAATTTTAAGTTGGCACGGGACAGGAATGAATGGGAAGGTTGTCAAGCACAGGCAGCGTCTGCTGCTTGAGGGGGAAAGAACTGATGTAAAATGTGATCTCAGTGAACAAGAAGCCCTAGGCTGAGCAATAATACACCAACACATGCCTCCTTTCCAAGAAATACACATTAAAAGGTGGAAAAAAACCCAAAATCGAGTCAGATGGGTGCTGTGCTTAGCAGTGTGTCCTTACAGCAAATAAAGCCAACCCCATCTTGTTAGGAAAAGTGAAGGCAACAGGACCAGGGAATTGTCCACAGGAGTTTAGGTGCTACAAAAGGGCTCATGAATGTGAAAGAGCTTTTTGTGGTTGCTTGCTCAAAGGATCCTTTCTTTGGTTATTTGCTTTCACTTTATTGAAGTTAGTATTCAAGTATTTTATTGTACAGGTGAATTTTCTGGATGTTGATGTTCATTAAGAAAAAATGAAATGTTTCAAGCTGTGCTCCATGTGCATTTCTTTCGGGAAACTTTGGTTTGCAGGCAGGGAAATAGCTCAAAATTTGAAACGCTTCCAAGGATCAGCTGTCTCAGCTGTCCAGTGGCACTTCTTATGGCACTAAATGCTAATATTTAGGCAAAAGAACAAAACCCACTGCACCTTAGGAAGTTGTTGGGCACCAACTGAACCTAAACAGCTGTGCACATTGCTGCGTGCATGGTCCAGACCTGTCCATGGCCATTATGATTGAGAATCATGGAATAATTAGGGTTGGAACAAACCATTATGCTGAAGTCCAACCATCAACCCATCAAATTTAAAGCAGATGAGTTTGTATCTATTCCTCTGTGCCTAAAACAAAGCACTCTTCCCTTGCATATGCTCTGAGCAAGAAGCATTTTCCTGCTGCAGTGCTTCCTCTCCACTTGGACATGACGTTTCATGAAGCCATGGCAATTTGCTCATGGATTTAAGCCCTAAATCTCCCTGGCTTTTATGAAATGGTACAACCTACAATGATTTGATGTCATTTTGGTTTAAAAACATAACATTTCAGCATATTTAAAGTGCATAATGTTGCAGTGCTTGAGCAGATGTGGGCAGAGTCAAGGGTAGGGTTTTGACTGGGTCTCCTGCCCTTCATTGTGTGGTTGGTACTTATAGGCTTAACTTATAGGTACTTACAGGATTAACCACAGTCGAGTTCTCTGAAGGCTTTCCTTCAGTTTATTTCCTTTTTCATTCAGTAAATGCTAAGAAGGGAAAAGGCAAATTTTGAACACGGTTTTGCCTAACTGCAAATGTATTCGAAATAAATGGCTGCACGTGACTTTATCCTATTACACAAGCAAGGCAGGCAAAATTGCTGCTGAATTGTAAGCAAGGGGTCACCCTGCTCTGCAATTACCTTGGTCCCTAATGCACTGAATTGCAAATAATATCCGTTCCTGGAGTGTAATACTATCTGGCTCTGCGTGCCAGACGAAAATGAGCTCACAGACCAAAGCAGCCTTAGAAAACAGCTTTCAGAAGAGATGGGAAAACAGCCATAATCTCCAGCCTGAGTGGGAAAGTAATCAGCCTCAGTTCCTCAACTCTGCAAGGAAGACTTTGTACAACAGCGAGGGACAAAGTACCACTTGCAAGCAATGCTGGGTTAACAGCTTCACTGCTGGGTGTTGCTGGGCTGCAGGAGGATGTGTCAGAGACTGATTTCCCATTGGTGTCAGGATGCAACAGCTTGCTGGGAACATCTGAAATGATAGATTTCACTGTCCTGGACTCTGTCTGTGAAAGTAATGTGTTCTGTAATGGTGAAAGTAGATGTATCACGTGGATAAAACTTTAAATGCTTCAAGTCTTCAGCCAAAGTTAAGGTGTACAAGTTGGACGTACAAGTTTAGAGGACCTCAGCAGGGTACTATAACAGCCTTTTCTGATTCTTATAAGCAAAATCTCTTTTCCCATGAAATCTTTTTCATCTTAAGATTGGAAGACCTAAAAGGTACTATTGTCCAAAAAGCAATTGTTTGCATGATTTTTCTTTCTTTACTTCCTATTTCTAAGCTAATGGATAATATAGACAAGGAACATTTAATGTTGTTTCCAATATATTCCAATAGGACACATGAAGAGGGACATGCTTTGGTAAGTGCCAGTGTTGCATACCAAACCTCTGCCAAATTTAACTTCGCTATGCACGTTTGCCCTGATATCCCATGTGAGTGGCTGTGCTCAGTTTCTTGCTGGAAATTTAATGTGGCTCATTGCCATGTAGGGGGACCATGTAGGGGAAGTCAGTTCAATCATATCATCTTCATTTTCTAATTATTTTTCCAATGAACTGAAGCAATCTTCCACAAAAAAAAAAAAAAAAAAAAAAACCATGTCACTGTTTTAAGGGGGGCTGCTGTTGTCACTCTGAGAGCTGGTTTCTTGTTGCAATCAACATTTCCCACTGAAAAAAAAAGAGCAAATGTTAGCTTGGTAATAAATAAATGAAAAGGTAACAAGTGTCTGCAGGGAAAACCATTTAAAACTGCAGCAGTCAAAATGGCCCACTTCTTGTATTACCATTTGTATCATAAAGTCATCATTAAGATTGAAAAAGAGTCATCACTAAGGTTGAAAAAAACCACTAAGATCATCCAGACCAACTGTTGACCCATTGCCACTATATCCACTAAACCATGACCCTATGTGTATGTGTATGTGTTCTGTTGTCTATAAGCAATGTTCCAGGTTTCACGCTGGTTGCTTTTTACTCAGAGACCTTATTATGCGTTCAAAGGAAGCTAAATATCCTCATCCTTGTTCTACACCTTGGAAGATCCATGTGCATGGCATTGAGATGGTTTGCCAAGATGAGACACAGCAGAGAAGCAGAGGTGTCCCTGCTGTTTCCCAGTGTTTCCCCTCATCCCCATGCCATGCACCAGGGATGTGGGCACTGATGTTCCCAAAGTGGCTACAAAGCCCATGGTTGTTGTGATCCAGCAGGATGGGCATGGAGAAGGACTGGTGCTTTCCATTCCCTTCACCGCACGCTATAATTCCATCTAGCCCTATTCCCAGTTTCTCTAGTATCTCATGGCTTCTGCCCTTTATCTCATTGCCTATGATACTCAGAATCTGCACAGGGTTGTCAGATATTGTACATGTAATGTCACCACCTGGTGAAGTCACTGTCTGCTCATGACCAGGTGAAGCTGGGCTTTAATTGCTCTGGACAAGGTGATTATAATGGGGCTATAGTCCTTCTATCAGTAGTCTTAAAGGTGTTAAGTCTCTGGAGGGTGAGGTTTCAGGTTAGATATTAGGAAAAAAATTATCCTCAGAAAGAGCGATGATACACTGGAACAGTCTGCCCAGAGAGGTGGTGGAGTTACCATCCCTGGAGGTGTTCAAGAAAAGGGTAGGTGTGATACTGAGGGACATGATTTAGTGGGCATGGCAGGGATGGGTTGATGATTGGACTGGATGATCTTAATGGTCTTCTCCGACCTTAATGATTCTATAATGACTCTTTCCCATAAATCCTTGTTTGCCTTATGCCTCAGTACAACCTCATGATTTGGATGTGATCCTACAAGGCTGCATCCATAAAGGACCTGTTCTCTGTAAGGTCAGCTTTTCTCCTTTGCAGTGCCACTTCTTCTTTGCATAGCATTAGTTGACATTTCCTCTTGAAAGAGGAGTTGAGGATGAAATAAGAAATAGGTCCAGGTGCTTCTTCAAACGTCTGTCTGTGTAGAAGTGCAAGCATCCATGAAAGGAGTGACCAAGTCTATGTTCCAGATAATTAAAGACATTTCTGGAGGGTCTTGGGGCTGTATAGGGATATTGAAGTGCCCTTGGAAGCTGAGAAAGGCAATTAAAGAAGCAGAGGAAGAGGCTGAAGAAATGAAGCTGTGAAAGACCTCTGTCAGGAGTGAAGTGGTGGATAAATGGGAACAGAGGGGTACAACTTGCAAGAGGTAGTGACGTGGTGGGAAAGCTCAGCAAGGAAAATTGTGAGGCTAACCTTGGAGAAGAGAAAAAGCTGCTCCAGTGATTTTGGGGCTGAATTTACCAAAGTTGAATGAGAGCACTTAGCTTGAAGTGGAACTGATAAGAACTGCCCTGGGAACTGGGCATTCTCAGGGCACAACTGGTTTGGATGAGATTTCATGGAACATCTTGTTTGCCTTCAGACACCTTGTCCAGGCTCTCAGCTCAATGAGGACATTGCTGTGTCCATACTGGTCCCATCACTCCTTCCCAGGCCATGAGCCAGTGAAGGACAAGGGCATGAGAAACACAATCTGATCTCTTTTCTATAGGCTTTTTGAAGCAAGAAGTGGTAGGGGATCAGAAAACACTGCTGGAGTGTTCCTGGCTTTTATCTGATGAATTATGTGTGAGTGCTGAGACATTTGGCTAAATATTAAGCCTGAACTTTAGAAAATGGGAAGTCTTTCCTCTCTGGAAAGGTTGGCATTAAGGTAAGTGACAACTGCACATGAATGATCCTCTTTGTTTGCCTTATCTTACTTTCACTTGATCGCTTTAAAATATTGATGATTGCTCAAGTAGCTGAGAAGACTCTCTTGGAAATCTACCAAATATACTTCAGTGCAGTTCTTTTTATTTGGATTTGGCCTGAGTTTTGTATTTTGTTCATATTTTATTCCTTTTTTTTTTTTTTTTTTTTTACAATTAAATAACTTATTTCACTCTATACCCTTGCCCCATCCTTTTAATGGAGGTTGTTTGGGTGTAGGATTTTGTAACAATATGCCTCACCATTCAGCTCTGGGTGCTCACATTACACCCATCTACTTCTCAATGACCTAACTCAAACCTACAACATGGCTTGGGATCATTTCCTTGGGTAGAGGTAACCAGTGACATAAAGGTTACATGGGCCTCTTCTCAACAGCCCAATGGAGATGCTGGACATCCTTGGGTTCTTCTTATTGTTCAAGACAACTCTCTGCACATTACAACCCAAACATGGATGTGATGCAGTTGCCTACAGAGATGCCTTTTCTTGTAGATGCAGTTCCCAAATTGCGAGTTGAAGCTACAGTAAGGCTTCTGAGTGTTGTGGCTTTGCTCCTGTGTTACGTGCAGACTTGTATACCCAAAGCACTTCACTAAGTCTCCTTTGGAGTGTCATAAATATGAGTTTAGAAAATGGGATTTTCTGTCCACCACTTAATTGTCTCCTTGTTTGTTCCCTGCTGCCCTATTCTGATGGGTTGTTTAGGCTGGGAGGGCTCTGGCTGCCTGGAAAAACAAAAGCTACCTGATTAAGCTGCTGTGGATACTGTAGTCACTGAGAACCTACTTATTTGCTCAGTGCATTTCTTCTGAGCAGCAAGAGGCCAAATATGCCCAGGAGAAAGCCCAATGGATCTGGTGGTCTCACACCTTGGTGGCCTCCATCATTCTGGGCATCTCCAAATGGCAGTTGAAGCCCTGCTGGAACACATTCGAGCTGCATGGCACAAATATGTCCTGACTGCCCCACTCTGAGGATGTGAACAGATTTAATTTCTGAATATAGCAATTGCAATTGCAATTAAGCCTATTCAGCCCAGTAACAAGGCACTCAGGGATTTAGGAACTTGATATGGTTCGATTAGATTCAATTGTTAAATCTGAGCCTTGTGGTGCGCTCTTTGGAAGTCTAGGATCTTCAGGCAGTTCTACCTTGGTGTAATCCTATAGAGCTTTGGGTGTTTTGAGGCAGGAATGGGGGAAAAAATCTATTTACTTGTGTGCATAAAGTGGTTATTTATTATTGAGGCTGTGATGCTCCCATAAGCCATAGCAACATAGAGCTCCAAGACCACTTAATGCACCATGTTTTGACTTTGGGTTGGGACAAGGGTTCCCTCACACTTTGCTTCTCAAACCAGTGTCCTTTCTTTCCCCAGGGAGGCTCCTGTTTTTTCACTCTTCCTCTGTCTTTCACCTTTTTAGCCTGTTTATCTCTTGGCTGTGAGGTCTGCAGGGATGGATGGATCGAACCATGATGATGCACGAACTCCGGTTGGGTCTGGAGCTTTTGGGACACACAGACTACAAAATAACCATCAGTGCAGGGACAAGACCTTGGTGATCACCAACTTCAAGCAGCTCGACTTCTTGCAGTATGAAAGCTCTGGTTCTTCTGAATGTCTTCTGAGACAAAATCTCCTATATTTATGTGCTGTGACTTCTAGGGGTGGATGATTTTCATCCTCTGGTTGAGTATCCATAGGCTTGAGCTTAGGGATGGATGGCTTTTGCACTCTGGTTGGGTTGGCATAGGATGCAACTCCTATGGCTTTGGGTGCAGGAGATGGTGGGAGTCTTCTGGGGGTAATTTCCCCATCCCAGTTCCTTTCATCACCCTGTACCTCAGTTTCTTCTTTTCTGTCAATAGCAATGCTAACATCCTCCATAAGAATGCATCTAAGAGACGGTCTTGTAGAAAGCTCTCTGGTGTTGTGCAATGGAACAAAGTGCAATCACAATTTTATTTGAGGTGTTTTGATTCTCCGCTTTGAGATGCTTTTACAGACCCTTGCACTTGAGCCATGAATTAGATTTGCACCTTTCTCCTTGGGTTTCCATCCTCTCCAGCAAGGGAAAAACTCCTTAGCTGCCCGCAAACAGACCTTCCCCCCTCCCTAACCTTTCCCCAACCCGGCCCCTTCCTTTTCAAACATCCCAGTTATTTTATTATTATTTTGTGCCCACGAGGTAAAGAAGTGTATATATATATATATATATATATATCCCCTCCCCTCCCTTTTTCTCCCCTCCTCTCTCCCACATTCCTGCCAAAAGCACGCGGGGCAGCATCCCGTGCCCGGTGCTCATCCCAGCTGTGAACAGTGCAGAAGGAGCTGGAGGTGGGGGGGATACCCACTGCAGCCCCTCCTCCTGCCTCAAAACTCCTTCCAAGTGTGCAGGGAGTTGCGCTACAGCCTGGCTGACGTGTTCACAGGCTCTGAGGGCTGCCAGCCCCCCTCACCCATGGGGAGAAGCCAACTTGCAACTGATTTGTGCAGGTAAGCGGTGCCGTCCGCCTGTGGCTGTCTGTCCATCTGCTCAGGTGTTGGGTTTTGTGCCTGGTTGTGTTTTTTTCCACTCTTCCTGTTCTCAGGTTGCAGTTCAAGGAGCAATGGCGTGAGAACGGGCTGGGGGCTGTGGGGAGGGAGAGAGGGCTGCTAATGGTAGCACAGCTTCCCAGAGCACCTAAACCAATCTGCAGTGTGAATCTGGGGGTGACTTTGGGCTCCTTATGATGGGAAGTGACTTATGGCTGGTCTCAGAGGTGGTGAAGAAGTGTTGCCATGTGCACATAGTGGATTGATGTGAGTTTTTTTGGTGGGTTTTCTTTTTTTTCTTTTTTCTTTTGGAGACTTTCTGGGGGGGGAATTGGGTTCTGATTGTGTAATTTCATGTGCTTGGAGGGTCCAAGCATTGCAATGGGCAGAACACTTCCCTGATAATCTTCCTACTCGTGGAATAAGAAACAGTATTTCTCTTGTTCAATCGGATGGTGTGAGGTGGATGCTGGTAAAATAGCTAGCACTCAAAGCAAGTCCTGGATCAAAGCCTCAACAACAGAGCAGACCCCTCCAGGACTAGTTATAACTCCAGACACAATGAATATTTTAGTGAGTTAAGGGAGAAACAGCAGAAGGGGTTGGTCTGAGGCCATTCCTGGCTGGGGAAGCTAGATTCTTTCAAGGGGAGAAGTTGTATACATCTGGGTTGGATTCTGCTTTCCTACAGCTGGACAAGGGTGGGACTGAAGAGACATAATGGTTGTAGCATCCAGTAAATTGCAATGAATGCAGTGACCAGTCAGATGCAAACTGTGTTTATAAAGTTTTACACCGTGGGTCTGCTCCTTTCCCGATCTTTCAACTGGTCACCCCAAAGGCTTTCAAGCCTTGGCAGCACCAGTGGTTATGGTGACTGAGATCCTTCAGCCCACCACTTCCCCCTGTAACCTCTGAAATTGATATCTTGCAGGGAACAGCAATGATGAACAATTTCATTTGGCTGCAAGCCATCACTGGCCCAAAATAAGATAATCTCTGCTTACAGTCAGGAATTACAAGAAAATGCCTTCCTTCCAGGGAAAGAGGAAAATTGGCCACTAGGCAGGTGATTCATGGGGTGTCTGAAAAGTCTCTGCGGCTCTGACGAGGAGACTGGGTTGTAGGATGGAGTGTGCATCTCATTCTGTATGTTGGAAGGAGCAGATCTATCCAGAAAGGGGATGAATGATGGAGTCTTTGGGCTCCCTGAAGCTCCTGCAATGTGGTCCCTTCTGTAGACCTCTTCTCTGATGCCCTAAACAACATCAGGTTGGTTATGACAGGGAGACGTGTTGGGATAGAAAGTGCTTGGGGTTGTTTGAAGGGACCACAGAATCAAAGAATTGAGTTGGAAGGGAACTTTAAAGGTCATCTGGTCCATCTCCCTTGCATTGAACAGGGACAACTACAGCTCAGGCAGGTTGCTCAGAGCCTGCACCAGCCTGAACTTGGGTGTCTCCAGGGATGAGGCATCAAACACCTCTCTGGGCATCCTGTTCCTGGGCTTCACTGACATAAATGACATAAATAAGAGGACAAGTCCTTACCTGCAGGTCCTGGCATGGTCCCACAGGAGGAGTGAACCTGACTGAGGCAGGACCTGAAGGTGTGATGTTTTATACAGTTTGAGGCTGGGAATGTTTGGGGGGGAATATTTCCTCTCCAGAGGCTGTTTAGATAATGGCCATTTAGGGGTTTCTCAATTAAGCAGTTCTGTCAGCTCTCCCTGGTCTTAAATATTGGTACACTGGGGCTGTTGTCTGATAGACAGCTTATGTGCATAAAAGACTGTCTGCTTTTTCCACCTGGCATGGCTTGTCTCACATTTCAGCTGTTTTCAGGTCCTTGTGCCCCAAATAGTTCTTCACTGATGGTTCTGTCCCTCTGACCACTGCTCATTCCAGATAGTGGGCAAGAGTAAGAGGAGAAAATGGAGGAAGACCTCCAGCTCCTTTATCAGGCCACATGGAACCCTGCTGTAGGATACAGTGTGGGCACCATGCCCCTTGGCCCATGGGAAAGGTCATCTTATCATCATGCTATGGTGGGGAGCAGACTTGGAGGGAATTCAGGAGGTGATGTAGGTGGTGGTGATGGTGAAAAGTGGGTGATGTGTTCATCTTGGGCTTCACCAGTGAGTGGAAGGAAGGCTGTAAAGAAATTCATGTAGTGATGAGAGGTTTGGGTCCAAATCTTCCCATGGACCCCATAGGTTGGTTGTTGAGGGCTCCAGGACTGGATGCTCTTGCACTGATTGGGGAATGGATGCCTTGCTCAATCACTCCACTTTATCATCCAAAAATCCTTCTCCTGCATCTTGCTGAGCACAGATCCAGCAGTGACTTCTGTGAGAGAAACATCCAAAATGGGATTAGCTGCATCTGCAAAGGCTTTGGTACGAGCACCCTGTAGCTCCCCACAGAGGGAAGATAAGTGTTTTCAGGAAGGCTTGTACAATTCACTCACCTGAGTGAATCTGATAGGGGTTTATTTAGCATAATAAAACAGAAGTGGAGATTTGTGGTGGCTCCATCCTACTCATCAGGGGCTGTCAATGCAAGTCTGTGATTGGTGTTTGCATCATGATTATGCCAAGAGATCCCAGGGAAGATTCAGGGTCAATATTAATTGTAGGGGGATGCATACAAGTGCAGTCCTTGGGGATCATCATGATCTGGGCTTATAGTATCACACTGAGGTTGACTAGGGTGTCATGGGGATTCTATGGATCTGCTTGGGGGACTGGAGGAGCAGACTGATAGGTTTGAGAGTCCTGAAGAGGAGATGGGGCATGCAAGTCCCATGCATAAGTCACCCTTCTATTGCTCCAAAACAATCAGCCACAATCTTTGTTTCACCAAGAGCAGAACATATCTGTTGGAGGCAATGAACCAGCATTGGTTCAGCAACAACAGGGAGTTTTTCCTGCCCCAAAACCAAGACTCCTCTGCTCTCAGGGGATGTGGCACCTGGGCTGGGATCTTTTTCTGTCTTTCCACTCCCCTCAGTTATGCTGAGGGGCACTTTGCAAAATGAACAGCCTCCTGGAAAGCAGCCAGCCTGAGAGTGAGCAGCATGAGCAATGCAGACCTGGCTGCCAGCCAAGCAGTCAATCCATTCATCCATTGACTTCCTTAACCCTTTTATTTTTAACCTCCCCTTCTATTGATCTCCTTGCCTGTAACATCTGCATGCCCACCTGGAAATATTGCCTTTGACACTGCTGATGTATAATCCTGCAGGGCAGAACTTTCACCTCCACTATGGGAAGGCAGACTAATGAATAGTATCTCACGAATGCCCCAGATGGCAATAGGATGGAGAAGATGCAAATACCCTCAAGCCATGAGTGCTGGGAGACCTGTTCAGTGGGCAACTTATGTCTTTGTGTCATGCTTGGGAAGAGACTTTGTGTCATGCTTCTCCTAACCTTGCAACCTGAAGCAGGGTGCCTTGTTCCAAAGCTGAGTGTTAAAATGAATGGAGGTGGCAGGAAGAAGCTGAATTGTTTTGGAGGTATTTCCTGTTTCAGCTGACTTATGCAATGATGGTTTGAGTGTTACTATGTGTCTCTCTTAACTTTTTTGAGTGAATTTTTCACTGTTTAAGTAGCATCTGTGTTGTGTTTCTTCCTAGCTTCCTAGAACTCCGCACTGGGAATCCACTGGGGTCAAGGCAGAGCCATTTGTATTATGTGGACCTCTGGTGAGCAAGGGTCTCCATCAGAACTCTCCTTCAGAGTTATCCACACCAAACCTTTACTGCATCCTTTGCATTATTTTGCAGGGAGAGGCTGAGGGCTGCCACCAAACCCTCTTTTGCTATGCAAGCAAAATTTTCAGTCCCCTCCAAACAGGACCCCTTGTAGGAGATTGGGTGGAGACGGTCTTCACAGCCAACATCCAGCTGCAGCTTTCTGGGCAATTCAGTGATTCTGCTGGAAAGTTTTCTAGATTTAGCTGAGAAGGTATTTTTACTATTGTTAATGTGAAAACCTGATGTGTGGGGAAGTCACCATGGTGTGGAAAAAAGCAGAGGAACAGTCTAGCTTTCATTTCCAGGGTTTGGGTTTATAAGATATTTTTCTGCTTTTCTCCTTGGTGCTTCTAAGCTGAAACATTCTACCCAGTGGTCCTAGAAGCTGCATGAATATTTTCTGTAGGGGGTGGAAAATGACAAAACCAGCCCCAATTGGATGTACTTTTCAAATTGTTCCATGGGAGGGGAAGAGGTATAACCTACCAGTTACCTCCAGTTAGCTGTTTGTCACCTTTTCATCAACTTTTCCACCCTCTTCCCAGAAAGGAATGGCCAAAATGTCCACTGAGGTCTCTCCTCAGTGTCGTTTTGCCCCCAAGTGGATGTTTCCACTGGATCTGCACAAATCCTAACCTGTGCTTTGCCCTGCGTTGTGCGATGCTGTTGTGAACAACTGCAACGAGTTATGGAGAAGGATATTGGAGATGCACTGATGCACAGGGCAGAAACTCCCCCTAAAACACATCTAACACCCTACAGAAAAGCTGTAGCCAGACCTTAACATGCTCTCAGTAGTCCTCCTGAGATGTTAATCTGTCCTCTTTTATTATCTAACTCTGTCTTTCCACAGTGACACAATTCCTGGGGAATCAACAGCTGTGGGGTCTGAACCATGAGTCAGTGGGTCTGGGTAGTAGGCACAACCCTTGAATGTCGTTGCCTTTAGACAAACCAGGCACGTTCAGTTGGGTGCTGAAGTAGAAAATAGGCTTCTTCCTGCTCTCACTTCATCTTCTTTTATTGAGCAGCCTCACAGGATTCCCCCCCTTCTCTCTCCATCTCTGTTAAGCATTACTAGGCAGAGCAACCCCTTTAAATCTGGAAATCAATGATATTTATATTAAAAAAAAAAATCTACAAAACACTTGCTCAAAGTTCTTGCTCTGAGAGAGGGAGGGGAGCTGCTTAGCCATTTACCCATTTTGCAAGAAGCAGCAGTTTGTTGTTATTGCTGATGCTGCTTTTTAAACAGAGTCTGTGCTGCAGTGTGTGCTCCTTTCATTGCTTTAAATTTGTCCTGTTTCACGGCAGAATTACCTGGAGCAGAGAGGGCAGGTCCTCCAGGATGGAGGCCCATCACCACCACTGGCCCATCTCCACCATGGCCACTAACCACATCCCACAGTGCCACACTTCCACATTCCTTAAACACCTCTAGGGAAAGTGACTCCACCTCTTTCCCAAGCAACCTGTTCCAAAATATAAGCATCTGCATGAGGGAAGCCTTAATGTATGCTCTCATAGCAGCTTCTTAGCTCTTCTGGTTTCCTCTGGGACATTCTTTATGGGTATACCTTGGCTAGGGATGGTGCTGAATCAGAATTTGAGCTTTGCTCTAAAAAGCTCATGTGGTCAAACACAGCCACCTGGGGTGAATGGATATGTGTTACCCAAAATATCATCTGGCAGGAGTCTTAGTAGTTCTGGGGCTGTAGAATCACAGAATCATCAAGATTGGAAAAGACCTATGAGATCATCCAGTCCAACCATCCACCAATCACCCATAGCTCTCACTAAAAGTAGGGGGTGGTTTGGGAGAACACATCAACTTTGATCCATCCTCTCAACATCTAGCTGCAACACTCTGTTCCATGATACTAGCACTGTCATGTGGCAGTGAAGGAGCTCATGGCTTGCTGCACTTTCTTCTTCTGAGAGGTCCATGCCTATGCAACATAACTGAGTGATACAGTCTTGAGTGATCACAGGCATGAGTTAATGGTTGGATTAGATTATCCTACAGGCTGTTCCAACCTCAGTGATTCTGTAATATCCTGAGCAAGGATGCAATTGGCACTGGGGAAGGGAATGCCAGTTGCTGCAAGGCTTGCAGGTTGCTTTTTGGGACAAAAAAGATCAATTCACTTCTTGACAGCCCCTTCTACCAGAGGGTCCGAAGTTCGAGGTGTTGATAACCAGAGGAGGCTTAATGTGGACTCCTAAGGGTCAATGTGCTCATATCAAGGCATGTGTTGTGTATGGCATCTGAAGTCTTAAAACAGCATAGATGCATGGGATGGAGCAAAAATCTGAGCTGGAATTTTCTCTGCAGCAAATTATGAACACGTTTGCTTGCAAAGCTGACATATCCTCTAAGTGACGCCAGCTATTGTATCTTCAACCTGCCTCCTGAGTTTTACTTACACTAGTTATTTTGAGTGAGTTCTTGTTTCCTTTTAGGAACTGGGCAAAACTGTGGCATTTTCCCTCCATCTTTGTGATCCATTAGGATTTATTCCATCCTTTGGATCCTTGTTGGTGTGCTAAGCCTCAAGTCCTTATTTTTATCTTTCATCTTGACACTCAAGATGAATGATATGTGCCTGGCCTTTGCTTTGGGTTGGGTGCACTCTGTCTCTTCATTTTCCTTCATTGTCCTGCAAAATGGTATGTCTATGCACTAGGACCTCAGTTACCTGTTAACATTGGTGCCATCTAATCTTGGGTCTTCTTCATACCCTTGTCCTGCTGGTATCTTTGCTGCTTCCACGTCCTGAAGTTCCCATGAATTCTTCATTTAGGGCAATCTAACTATTTCTATTACACATCTCAAGTGTGATCTCCCGTGGGGCTGCTGAGCTCTTTCTCAATAGGATTTTGTGATGTCCCTGATGATGCTCCATGAACAGAAGCCCCAGAGTGCTGTGACTGCAAATACAATCGTAGAGTCATTAAGGCTAGAAAAGACCTCCCAGATCAAGTTCCACTGTCAACCCATCCCCACCATGCCCACTAACCATGTCCCTCACTGCCACATCTCCATGTTTCTTGAACACCTCCAGTGACTCCTCCACCTCCCTGGGCAGCCTTTTCCAATGCCTCACCACTTTTTCTGAGAAGAAATCTTTCCTGATATCCAATCTGAACCTCCCCTGGGCACAACTTAAAGCCATTACCTCTCGAATATACTTCCTCTGCCCAGGTGGCTGTTTGCAGGAGACTTACATGAAAATATTTCCAAGATTTGTTTTCCTCTGTTAGATTTGACTGAAACTGTCAAGATTTTACTGAGTTGTGAAGTGGAGGATCTGTCCGGTTGTGTAATATGCACCATGGCAGAGTGATAGGCGTAGGGATGTGAGTTTGAGTGGATCATCTGGAAAAGGTCTGGGTTCCCAGATGTAGCACTGTGATGAAGGTTTTTTATCTGTATTCAACAGGAATAGTTATTCAGTGTATGGATCATCTGCCATGGGAGATCCTGGGATGGGAGAAGCATGGGATCCAGCTGGAGATGCAGCCAAACAGGAGGCAAGCATCAGCCAGATGAGTCTGCAAACCCACTGAGTCCCATCATTTTTAGACAGACATTGCTGACAGGAGTTATTTATTTATCTCCATATTTGCTGGCAAAGCAAATTGGAATATGAGTTTATTACAAACATGTACACAGGAAGAATAAATACAGAGGAACAGCTCAGCCTCTGGCTTTGCTGTTAAGTTTGTTCCTTCCTCCCCCCTCTTGTGCTTTTTGCTCTTCTGTTCCAGGTGTGGTAAAGGGAGAACCTGGTCCATCAGCTTTTTGGAGTTTGGAGGCTATTTGTTCTGCTGGAGAACCTGGGGACATTTGCTCCTGTAGATTATTTACCAGGCACTGTAAAAGATCAAGGAAATTGCTGGGATTGCTTGCAAAACCCTGAAATTTATGGAGTCATTGCCCTGTTCCTACCAAATCTGGTAGCTCTCTGTAATGATTTAGGAGTCTTTAACAAGGGTGATGACAGTCATTGTCTACAAGATGAGCTGAGAGCTGCTGGATTGCAGTTTTCTGATACTTAATGCATAAAATGTGGTGACACCTAAGTGATCAATGAACTGAGCTGCCCTAGGCTGGATGGTGCAGCAAATGGCAGCCCTCACTGGCCTTGGCCAACCCAAAATGTTGCATCCCGAAAGATGGAATGCATGGAAGGAGCAAGCTCGGGTGTACCATCGGAGTACCCAGCCCAAGTCCAACATGTTCAAAAATGTAACATGTAAAAGCTCAACTTGCATGCACATGAACATGTGAAATCTATGGGATCTGGATTATGAAACCCTTTTGCATCCATTCTTTCACCTTTGCAATGTGAATTCTTCGTGCATTTGTTCAGTGCTGAAGCATTAAACAATATCTAGGAGAAAAAAGAAAAAGAATTGGTTATCAAGTACTTAAAAATGTGCTTTGGCATGGCACATGAGGGCTGCAGAATCTCAGATTTATTTCTTGTTGCTTAGGCCTTTTTTTTATTTCCCATGTATGTGTGACCTTGGATAGCAATTGTTGATCATTCAGATGTGCTTTTAGTTCTGTTTTTTGTCCCTTTGGCTGTGTATTGCTCCCAGGGCATCACCATGGCATTATGGACCCCTTCCCCATGGCTCAGCACTCTGGCAAGGGAGGTTTTAAGAACAGAACAATATTTTCTTGGAATTACATGGAGGCAGAGAAATATGTTAGCATGTAAGCTTTGCTGCATGCCTACCCCATACAGACCAGCAAGTGCATGAGGGCAGACTCCAGTCTCAGATATGTGCTCATGAAGTAGATATGTTAGCTATCTTGGTGCATAGTACATGGCATTTCTGATGTTATTTTAAATACATATATTCCCAGAAGAAAGTGTTGTATTTACAAACTAAATTATCTTTCACCTGGTTTGTATTTCTGCGATGGAGTGGTGGCATCAGTGAATAAAGGAAGGTCAGCTGATGTCATCTACCCAGACTTATGCAAGGCCTTTGACATGGTCCCACGCCACATCCTTACCTCTATATTGGAGAAATGTAGGTTCTAAGGATGGACTATTTGATGAATAAGGAATTGGTTGGATGGTCACAGGTCGTGGTCAGTGGCTCAATGTCTATGTCAAGGTGTTGATGAATGTTCTTGTGCTCCATGCTGGGTTTGCTCACAGTCCAGAAGAGACCCTGTCCTGCATAGCTGAGAATTGAATAAATGGGAAGGGAAAAGGGGATGCTGTCAGGTTATCATTGAAGGAAGGATGCTGAGAGGTGGTGGGATGGACTGACCAAAACTTACAATGTGACTCTTGCAGAAGATCTGGGATAAAATGGTTGTCTCAGATCTCAGCTCTGAACTTATGCTCCAATACTTGACTTCCTAGATGCTTGATCCTGTTGTTAAGCCCTTATTTGAATGTTGTAAAAGCCTGCATTTGGTGGTGATTGTACTATTTTTGTTGTTGCTTTCACCCTGAAGTCATCTCCACAGCAACTGCACTGGAGATAGGAAGGAAGGATGCAGCACAAGTCAACCACTGTATGGCAAAGATCTCCAAGTACAGACAGCAATTAGAAGAGAGGGAAATTAAAAGACAGAAAACACATTAGGGACACTTCAGTCCTGATGGTCTGAGAGATTGGTGTATATGACAGTCAAAATGACAACAGCTCTCTAGACTCTTTAGGGTGCTGTGGACTCTTGACCTTCATCTTACATGGGGATTTATTTATGTTGGACTACCCCACGCTCAGTCTTGTTTTCCAAAAGGGACCATATCTGTAGTGCAGTGGGATTTTGAAGCTGAATGTTGTTAGCTGTAAGGAAGTTTCCATCCATGGCAAAGAGCTAGATGAAGTCATCAAGCTCATCTTTTCCCCACGTCTGCAATTTCCACCCTGGAAGTAGTCCATGTCTCCCTTTGAAGTCTGCTCAGCTCCAGACATCCAGGTGAGACTAAGAACAGGAGAACAACTTTTTATTGCCCACTAAAAAAAAGGAATAAAACCCTTTCTTGCAATGCTGCCTCTGCTGTAGTTATTACTTCATAGAGAGAAGTCACTGCTTTGCCATGGGAGACTTCTGTAGCCCTAATGAGCTGTCAGCATTTGTTTGGGGACTTTGCTAAACTGTCTGTGAGCAGTAACCAGAGCTTTCAGCCCTCTTTGACTGCTCCATGATGATAGGATGGATTTCCAGGGATGGGATTTGGGGACCTGGAAGTTGCTTGCAAAACAGGCCAATAAAGACTTGAGTGCGGGTGGTTGATGTCTGCAGTGATGCTCACAGACAGATCTTTGCTCCCCATGCGACTGAGGCAGCAGATGCTTCCCTCTTCTACTGCAGCAGTAATATTCACCTTTAGGCTTATTTGCTGATGGTCGTTACTGTCTGAAGAAGGGTGCTGTCAGGGAAAGGTGCTGGGAAAACAAAGCAGAGCTCTCCCCTGTAGCCAGCCTCAGCAAAGTGATGGAGATTAAGGCTGATTCCCTAAGTCAAGGTGAGCCTTGGTAGATGGAGGAAGGCTTCCCTTACCACTTCAAGCAAGTAGGAGCATCTCACTTGGATGGCATGTTTTAAAGCCTCTTTTCTCCTGCAGATGAGTGAATCTCCAGACTGGGTACTGACCCCAGGAACCGTGTGGCCTCTTCCCAAGGGAAAAGAAAATGTACGCCCAGATCCTTGCCCTGGCAGTGGCTGTAGCACATTACAGAGCCATGGCTGTTCATGAAGGTATGTGGAAAGTGGGTGAATGTGACAGCTGGGGGTGATGATGAGACACATGGAGAAGAAAAAAGGATTTTCTAAGCAACTGTTTTTGCTAATGTGATTATGGGGTGCAGCTGTAGTGCCTTTGACTTCTGCGTTAGGGTTCTTTTGGTGGTTGGAGTGGCTGGCCAACAGTGATCTCTGAAACCTGGTACAAGCCACCAACCAGAGGACATGAGGTAGAGGACCTCAAGGTAGCCTTGAAACCTCCTGCTGCTCCTTAGAGTTAAGGCTGAGCACCTCAATCTAGCTGTAGATGTCCCTGTTCATTGCAAGGGAGTTGGTCTAGATAGTCCCTTCCAACTCAAATGATTCTATGATAACATTGTCTTACCTCCTCCCTGGATTCTCATTGCCTGTGCAAACCCACAGAGTTTTTGATAACCAGATCTGAGAGACAGGAGCCAAAGGGATCCTGGATAAGAGTTTCAAACACTTACAGTATAATCAAGCCCATGTCTCTGTAGCTTCAGGGTCCTGCAGAAAGGGAAGGCTCTTTGCAAGCTCCCAGGAGTGCTGTGGGGCTGAGTATGAAACAGTGGGTCCCTCCTCTTTGAATCCTTCTGCAGGAATAAGCCCCCAGGCTTTGAAAGTGTAAATTCACCTGGAGTAAATTCAGTTAATTCAACAAGGAGTTAATGGAAGCTTTGGCATCAAAGACAAAATTAACTTGATTAAGTTCCTGTCCATCAATTAAGCCAATATAGTCAACTATAATGCTATTTAATTTGAAGCTGGGAACAGTGCAATAAATCAATGTTTACAGATGTCTCTGGCAAACCTGTGATTGATGAAACGTGGTAATTTTGGAGGTGCATGGAAAATTTCAAATAAAATCATATTCCCTGGTGATTAATATAGCTGTCTGTGTTGGTATTTGCTCCAGAAGGTACCAATCCAAATATGCTTAACATAACATGTTTCCAGTGACAGCTTCTGATATACCTGATCCAAGTAGTGAATGCATTTGGATTTCATTGCCAAGCCAGCCCCCTCTGTCTGAGTATCTCACAGAATGGGCTCTGGTTGCTCCCTTATAGAGAAGAGGGCACCGTCCTTCTCTTTTTAATCCCATGGTAATCCTGCCGCTCACCGTTGTCTTTCTCCTCATTATCCCTGAATGCAAACAAGAATGGGAGCATTGTGTAGGGTGAGCAAGACTCCTGCAGACAAATCATGGATGGAGGATTCTCTCCGGAGTTTTGGGAGGTAGAGGTAGATAGCCCTCTGATATCAACAGCATTCTGGGCAAGATTTCCAGATTGGTTACAAAGATGCAGCTCTTCCAGGAAATTTCTGTACATGGAACCCCAAGAGGTGGGTGATTTTGGGAGAGATTTTGGAAAGTGTTCTCAGTCTTGTTCAACATTTGTTGGGGTTTTCTCATGATAACACAGGTTATGGATAACTGGGAAAGCCGTGAGGAAGCCAAGGGTTGGCACTGCTTTCCCTCAGAGTCTTCTGGGATAGAAGGGACTTCAAGGCCCAGGCTCTGGGAGAGGGGTTGATCCAAAAATAAGCTTATGGTGATCTGCTGTTAATGGCTGAGCTGCCTCCAAGACAACCCTGACATCTCAGCTGAAAGGCACTTATGGAGAAAGGAAAGGAGATCTTAAAAAAGAGCTCTAGAAAGGAAAATTGGAATAATTGTCTGCCATTTTTGTCAGGGGAAAGTGCTTTGTATTTCCAGCTGGGTAAGTTAAACCAAAAAGAGCCAGTCATTATTTTTTTTCTGTAGTAAACAGAATTGTTAAGTTGTAAAGAGCTCAGCATCAGGAGGCACAAAGAAAAATGAAGAAATGAAAAACCCTGGGCAACAAAGAGCGGTGGACAGCTATCTGTTTGCAGCCGGTAAATGATGCTCTTCTCCTGCTGTGCGGCCAAAGGAATTGATCAAGGACATATAGAAACGAAGGAGAGCACAAAACCTGCATCTTTCTAATCTCTATGGGGAAACCTGCTCTTAGGAATGGGGTAAAACTCAGGTAAATTGCAGGGGATGAGCTAAAATGGGCTTTCTATAGTGAGAGCGTGAGAAAAACCCACCCAGCACTTCTCCCCAGCAAATGCTCCAACCTGGGTGAATGTGGGTTGGGTCCCCACCTGAAAGTCAAGGCAGTGGTTGGATGAAGTCCAAAGCATGGAAAAGATGGGAAGAGGTTGACCCCAGTCCCACTGTCCCCAGGAGGCCTTCCTCCAGCAGTCAGAACGCTCTGCTTTTTAGTAGTCCTACAGTAATAACACTGCATCTACCTGCTATAGAGGGAGACGCCAATGAAAATAGAAATTCTGAATTTCCCTTTTAAAGCCATCATTAATTTAAGCACCCCTAAAAGCCACCGGATTTGGACCCGTGAAATGTATTTATTGAATGCCTAAAGAAAGTGAAATTAAATTGAAAAAGGCTAAACAGTGCCTTGATGTTCACTAAACAGATTTCCCCATACACCTGTCCCTTCCCTGCAAGTTGCCATGGGTTAGCTCCGGCTTGTACAGAAAAAAACACTCAAATTGCTCATTCTTTGCAAATGACATTATTATTATTATTATTATTATTATTATTTTTTTGTGCTCAGGGCTGCTGGCAGTTTAGCAAGAGGAGTGCATTGCAGATCTGAATGCATGGGATGCCCCAGGCTCTCTGCATGCAAGTCTAGAAGACCTGGTTCTTTTAGGTGGTCCTACAGGTGCACTGGATGACTTACAGTGTCTCTGGGGACCCTGATGACAAGATGACCAAGGTCTCTCTCTTTCTTAGCTGTAACATTTCAGGTGTTCACATGAAGGGTTTCTTTCCTGGCTGCTGCACTGCGTGGTGAGATCATAGAATCATAGAATTTCCCAAGTTGGAAGGGATGCATACGGAACACTGAGTCCAACTCATGAGATGGGCTTTCCTGCCCTTCTTCTCCTTCAGTGTGCAGAACAGCAGAGGTGGCTGATGTCTTGTTCCTCGTGGGGCATTCCCAGGGTGCAGGGAGAGAGAGCTCCCAACTGCTCAAGGACTTCATCAGCAGCATGGCCCGCTCCTTTGAGAATGTGGTGATGGGCAAAGGAGGCATCCGGATGGCAGTGGCACTCTATGGAGAGAAACCAAGGTGGGTCAGTGCATCCTCTACCACCAGCACATGGGATCCTATAGCCCTACAGCTCTAGACAGGGACAGTTTTTGCCATGAAAATATTTCTCTTCATTACAGAGCTCTTGCTACTTGGTTGAACCAGTGCAAGAACAAAGCAAGAGTTCAACCCCTAACAATGTCACCAGAGTATGGAGGCATCTGGCCATAGAGAACTCTTCCTGGGTAGGGAGGGTGATACTTAATGCAGCCACAAGAAACAACCTGCTCTCCAATTTTAGATACTGTTTTAAGGCTCTGGGTTTCCCCTGACCGTTGTAAAGAGGATTCTGACTACCTACAAGCCTTGTGTAACCATCTAAGTGTCAACGTCACTGTTGGTCATTACCATTAACGATGCATTCTTGCTGTAATAACAACATTTTCCTACCCTTTATTCACCCATACTCCCCCATTTCTCACTCCCAGGATGAGCATTGAACTGACGGATTATGTGACCATCGAAGAAATACTGGTGGCAATTCAGGAGATTTCAATCAAAGGCAGCAGCTTGAAAGTGGGGTCTGCCCTGGCATTTGCAGCTCATGCCATGTCTCGGCCAGCCACACTGAGAGAGAATGCAGCAAAGGTAAACAGTCTTCTGCTACCATTGCTTTGATGTAACACTCAGAAGGGATCAGACTTTTGATGTTTAACCCACAGGCATGGATGAGCCAGTTGGGTTGTGTTCATCCCATCTTGGTTTTTTTTTTGAGGTTCCTCACTTAAGAGCTCATTCAGCTTCAGGTCTGAGATAGAAAGAGAGGCAAGTCCAGATTTCCAAAGGACCGACTGAATCATTTCTCTAGCATCTGTGTTCTCCTTCCTTCCTAACTCGTGCTCACTGTTTTCATGTGGGCTAAACCTCAACCAAGACCTGGCTTGTCAGTTTGGAAATCCTGCAGCCAACTCTCTGAGCTCCTCATATTGTGCTCTTTCATTCTCTAGCTCTGATTCCAATTCTTGTAGGTAGTTGTTTTGATCACGAGTGGGAAATCCAGTGACTTGGTTGAAGACAAAGCCCAAGTCCTGCAGGATGCAGGAGTGACCGTGTTTGCTGTAGGTATGTATGGACATGGAATCATAGAACTGTTTGAGTTGAAATAAACCTTTAAAGATCCTCTAGTCCAGCTCCCCTACAATGAACAGAGATATTCACAGCTACACTATAGACATGCTAAGCTACCAAATACAGTGTGCACAAACACATAATCTACACTCCAGGGTAGACTGCAGATGTATAACAGCATCCACCTCCAAATACTGCATCCATCCCCCGGCACAGCCACTAGCAACTACTGCGTGAACAGGAAAATCACATCTGTGCTGCGCTTGGGTATTTTTTGTTGCTGTTGATTGCTGATTTATTCAGTAGATATCTGTGGTTTTGCATCTGTCAAAACGACTTGCAAATTCAGGAGGAGTTCAATAAATAGTTCCATTAAAGTCAAAATGTTTTGATGTGGCATTTTCAAAAATAAAATGTTTTTTTTTTTTTTTGTTTGTTTGTTTTTTTTTACTTTTGAAGGTTTCTCTTAATGGGATTTAGAGACTGACTTTAGCTACGTTAAATCGTCCATCAGAATAATTCCATGGGCAAGGAAAAATTTTAGCCCCTTTCCAAGAGCCAAATACAGCCACTTATGACAAGTCAAACCCTTCTCTTTATCAGGCAGTTTGGGGAGAAAAAAAGAGTTGGTGGTGTTTTATTATGGAGAGCAGCTAGGTTAATTTGGACCAAAGCAAGCACAAAATTATGGTTGATTTCTTTCTTTTTTTTTTTTTTTTTTTTAATTCAGCCACTGGAAAACCCAAAAATTTTCGCAGAGCCTCCTCAAAGTCTCTTTGTCTGATTGTCTGTCAGAAGGGCAGAAATGCCTCTGTATTTAATGGGGAGAATTGAGGGCAGATCCCACCCTCCTCCCTTTCACTGTCCACCCAAAGCATCCCATTAGTGGCCACATCCCCTTGGGCAGTCTCTAACATGCCTCTGAAAACAAACTTGGCTTCTTTTCCCTCGTGCAAGAGACCTCACCTGCTCCACCATCCCCCACACAGATTTTGGCTCCATTCCATTCCAGTACATTTGTCCCATTCATTCTTCAAAGACTTTTACTAATGCTTGACCTACTCCACTGTGAGTCTCTGGGGTCCTCCTTTCTCTTTTTTTCTTCCCATAGGAATTAAGGATGCTGACAAGCATGAACTGAACAAAATAGCTTCGGAACCTACAGCAGAGCATGTGATTTACGTTGATGACTTTCACCTGCTCCACAGTGCAGCCCCCAAACTCTCACGAAGGCTCTGTTTCACTGCCTCGGAGCCCCCACGGCCCATCAAACAACCTGTGCAAGGTTTGTTGGGGTTCTCCTTTTATCCTGCCCCATACAGCCAATTCCTAGTCCACAGATGTGCCAGCCACACCATGGGGATGGGTCTCCCATATTCTCATTCATCTCAAGGGAACTCTATGGGTTGGCTGACCCTGGAGGAGCAACCAGCTCAGTGGAGCATCTGTTGCTCAGGAGCAGTGGTCCTATGTATTTTGCTTGTGTCTGCATTACCACGGTTAGTCTCAGGTTGGATATTAGAAAAAATTGCTTCTCCAAAAGAGTGGCAATACATTGGAACAGGCTGATGAGGGCGGTGGTGGAGTCATTGTCCCTGGAGGATATTCAAGAAACATGGAGATGTGGCACTGAAGGTATGGTTTAGTGGATAAGGTGGTAATGAGTTGATGGTTGGACTGGATGATCTTAGTGGTCTTTTCAACCTTAATGATTCTGTGATACTGGATGCTGAAGTTCTTGCTGTCTTTTTTGACAGTGGAGTAGCAATATTTTGGGGCAACAGTTCTGCACCTTGGGATTTTCATGATGGGCTTATCATGGTGAATTCTGATAGCACAACCCACAGTCTTGGGAATTACTTTCATCCTTACCGAAGATGCAAAGAGCAGACAAAAAGATCTCCAGAGAGATCTAGATCTCTCCCAAAAGATGCAGATGTTGCAGCAAGCCCAGAGGTGGTGACAATGAGTTCTTATTGCTCTCTTGGAACCCAAACTCACAAAAAAAGCTTAGAGCAGACCTTGGGAGAACTTTATGGATAAAGTTCAACATCAAATTCTTTCTCTGCACTGAATATGGTGACTCCCCCAGTGAAAGACCTTCACACATCCAACACTGGTGCCATCATGGTCCAAACGAAAGACCCTTCTTATCTTCTTTTGCAGATGAGAAGATCATCGGCCCTCGGGATCTGCATGTCAGTGAGCACAGCCACAGCTCACTGAGGTTCACGTGGATGCCAGCCACAGGGAGGGTGATTGGGTACCGTGTCCACGTGCATCCCTTGTTGCCTTCAGGACAGCCAGTTCTGGAGGATCAGCAGCAGGTAGAGTTGCATTCTCATCTTGTAGAGCCCCAGTTGCCCTCACAGTGTTAGAGATTAATCCTCTCCTGAGGCTGTTGGTGGCACAGCCCAGTTGGAAGATGGCACTCATCCAGGTGGGATGAATTTTCTGAGGGAGTGAGGCAGGGAAGGAAGAAAGGAAGGAGGATATGACACAATCTGTCACCAACTCTGTTGGGATTGATAAGAACAAGTCAGTGGGAACCACTCCTTTCTTTCCTTACCTCTGTGATATGACCTCTCAAATAATTCCATAGCAGCTCCCATTCCTCTTGCTGCCATCCTTAAATCTTGGTAAGGTTTCTGCATGTTTTTATTTTGCCATTTCTTTGTTAGAAGGATGATGCTGTGTACCAGCTCACTCTGGGACAGCTTGGTCACTGAACAAAGCAGGACTGAAGGATAGAAAATGTACGCCTGAAAGCTTTCATTTCTAATAATAGAACAAACCTATGAAAGCATAAAATATTAAAGTTAAGATTATTAATTGTATTAATTATTCAGATTGCATTTAACAAGAATGATCATCCTTGACTGCTTCAGGATCTCATAAGAACATTGTAAAAACACAGAAGTTATGTTTATTTCTTTCGCCCTCAGGCTATATTGAAATTTCTCTATATGAGTTTCAAAGAAACTCTCTTTGTCAAAAATAGTGGGTTTTCCTCCATTTTCTTAAAGGTGGGGATTGGGGAACACCCTCACCATTGTGAATGTTCTTGTTCTCATGGAGTTTCTGCCCCATGGGATCCAGCTTTGGCATTGTCTCATGTCAGTGACACGTCCCTTGAGAGCCTGGGTATCTTTCAAGGATTGCAGTGCACTGATCCTGCTCATGGAAGCACCTTGCACTAGAGGAGAAGCCCTGTGCTTCTAACCTGATGTGAATGTGGACATCTTCTACCCTCACAGAGGTGTAATGATATCCCTTGTCCGCCTGTGTGACAGATTTTGGTGGATGGTGACAAATGCACTGTGCTGGTGACTGATCTGAAACCCAACACCAAGTACGTCTTCACAGTGAGAGCCATCTATACAGATGCCCTCGGGGAGTCAGCAGCTGTCAAGGGGAGAACCAGTGAGTGTCTCTTGTGAAACCATCCCATCTTGCTTGTTCATGTGGGCACAGGAAAAGAAACCACCTCAGAGCCATACATCTAAGGAGTAAAGGATATAGGAGTAGGAGAAACATCTATAGAAGTGTCCCTGTGTGGAGTGAAGCACTATGAGCAGATGCAGAGTAACCCGACCATGTACCATGTACCATGTGTACAGCCCACTGGATAGCTCACATCATCTGATGTAATGTGAAATTTAATGAATCCAGGCTGGGGTTCAGTTACTGTAACTCTAGTGGACATGGGATGAAAGAAGCTTCTGGAGACTATGTGTTTAGAAACATGAGTTTTATGGAGAGATCTATGTTCTAAATATCTTGGATTGGAAGCAGGTGGTCCAAACACTTTGGGTTGACATTGTGTACCACTTAGAGTTTCACTTCACTCCAGGACAGAACCAAGGGAGCAAGATCATGGCCTTTAGAAAATGCCCCAAGTAGTGATCTCTGTCCTATGAAATGATCTGGACATCTTCTGGATTACAGTCTGCCATTCCACATTCCTTTGCTGTCATATTGCTGGCTGTAAGGATGAGGTTCTTGGAAACAAAAAAGTAATTTCATTCTTGGTCAAGCCCTAGAGTACAAGACACTGGGCCAAAAGTGATAAATTGAGCAAGTTTTGACCCAGAAGTCTCTCCACTACTTTCAAAAGCTGTAAAGGCTAAAGAAGTACAGTAGTTGTACTTCTCTCTCTGTTTTTCATGAAGAACCAAGTCTGCTTTGCCCAAGGGGCTTTGAAAAGAATGATTCCTTTTTCCTTTTCTTTTACTTCTCCCTATCCCCGCAATGTCTAAATTGTTTGTCTTCTTGAGGGAAGATCTCTGACAGGATGAATAAATAAAGAGCCTCAATAAGGTTGACTCATATGTACTTGCCACAAATAAGATGGAATGGCTCCATGGGTTGAAATAAAGTCATTTGATCTCTTCCCTTATTATCCCCAACGTGAAGGCAGAGGCAGGAGCTATAAATCTGCCTGCCATGGCTGGCTGGATCAAAATGGGCCCCTCTTTGTAGGAGTTTCATCCATAGGCACAAGTAACATTTGATTCATGTGCTCTTGCTCAGTCTGCCTGAAACCACTGTGGAGTTTTCTCTGCTCAGGAGACAATGCCCTGTGGGTAGATACTGCACAGTTTCCAACACCATTCAAAGAGGAAGCCCCCAGGCACTCTGTCATGGGGGTTTTATGCTCATTTTTCAAGTGGACAAGGGTGTGATCAAGGGGAAAGTTTACTTTTGAGGATATGGCAGACAGAATAGGGAGAAATGTTGCTGCTCACTGTTATGTCTCTTTGTCTTTGAAGTCAAAAGCTTTTCCAGGTGTCTTTGATGTGGCTCTATATTAAAGCACTGTTCCATCGATTTTTGTACCCCATAGCACCAGTGCCTCCAGTCACTAATTTCCGTGTGATTGAAGAAGGACTTTTTAGCTTGAAGGTTGCTTGGACTCCTCCCTTGGGCAAGCTGGAAGGCTACAAAGTCTACATCCCCGGAGGTGAGTTCAGTTTCCTTGGAGCTTGCTTTGGAAAGAGCAGTGACCTGAGGGCAGGAAAGGTGCCTTTTCATCCAAGAAAAGAGTGATATCACTCCAGAATAAAGCCAAGTTAGCTTCTTGCAGACAGTATAGTTCCTCTAGAATGGAGGACAAGAGCCTTTTGAAAGAAGAGATGGGGATGATGATGTCAATGCATTGCACCATTTGCAGTACCACCCTGGATATTTTTCATACTCAAGTGCCTGCTTTGTTGTGGATGTGAGATGAGTTCAAGCCTTTGGTATAGCCAACATTCACCTCTGTTGATTTGCAGAGCTGGGGACAGTACAGACGCATCAAGTCTTAACTACAGGCCTGAGGCGTAGCAAAATTTCATAGGTTAATGCATGCTCTTTGCTGTGTCTTGGGTACATTGCACTGGGATGTAGACTTCAGGCACTGGGAAGGCTTCACCATCACTCTTGTCCTTGGTTTTTCAGCCAATAGACCTGGAATGACCTACGAGCGGGTTCTGCATGGTGATGTCTCCTCCCATGTGCTAGATAACTTGCAGGAGGATAGAGAGTACAGCATCAGCATCTATGCAGTGTACCCCCAGGGTCCAAGCCAGCCTGTGACTGCCATGGGGAGAACATGTAAGAGGTTTGACTGCTTGACTCCTTCTTGCCTTGGGCATTGCATTCACACTCTTTGCTGTTGACAAGCACCCCACTATTGAGTATGGCATGTGTGCATCAAAAGAGCATTGCTCAGCAGGTCCTTCCTAAGTCCATCCTTGAGCCATGCTCTTCCCTCATGGATGTCATGGATGTGGCCAACGTTGAACACCTCCACACCAGTCAGGAGGAAAGGAGGGAGATCTGTTATGCGCCCATGCTGCAGAAAGCAAGCAATGTTGGTGCCTGTGAAGGATCAGTCCTGAAAAGCAATGGCCACAGGTTTGGGTTTTCTCATCACTATTTTCACAAGATGCCTTTATCCTTCCAGGCAAAGCCAGCACCCTTGGAAATCCCTCTCCTCTTGAGAGACTACAGTACAAGGAGGGCAGCCAACAAAGTCCTCTGGTGGTCAGTATGCACTGTGAAAGATTTGTTCCCTGTCCTTCCAGTGAAGCTCCTGCCTGTGAAGAGCATCCTGCTGCAGAATGAGACCACTGATACACTCCAGGCACGGTGGAGCCCTGTCCGGGGAGCAACGGGCTACAGGCTCACCTGGACATCAGCAGGTAGAAGCATGGGGATGGGATACAGGCATTGGTGGTCAGGGAGATAGGGAGGCACTGGAAGCACTGACAAGTCTTCTGCTGAGCATGCAACAACAATCTGCAAAGGCTAGCTGTAGGTGTCCCTGTTCACTGCAGAGCAGTTGGACTAGATGAGCTTTAAAGATCCCTTCCAACTCAGATGATTCCACAAGCCAGGTTTTTTGGGTCTGTCGCACCAAGACCTGACTTAATCTGCTAGCATCCCATAATTTACCCCCTTTCTCAGACAGATTTTGGTGTTTGAAGACAGAACTGCATTTGCAGCTGGAGCCTCTCCATGCCCTGAACCCAAACATAGTTTTGTTGCTGGTGCGGGGGAGCAGGAGTTAGAAATTCAGGCTTGATGGCATATTTTGGCCTTGAGAGATGGATGATTCTGTGGTTCAAAGATGAGATGGGTGTCAGTACACCTGGACTCCATCACAAGCTTTGAAAAAAAACAGCATTCCTTCCTATGTCTTATGAAATAACAAGAGATCCCTCACTGGGGAGGGGGGGGCTAGTTGGAGAACAGCTTTAAGGTAATCAGAAGGGAAAAATCATTCCAGGGAAGGTATAACACTGCTTGTATTACTTTGTAAAGAATGGTTCTCTGAAAAGGAAATCCAAGCACAACCCAAAACTCAGTTCCTTATCCAGTCTTTGATTTATAAGCCAGATAGAAACAGAGCACACTCAGCCTTCCACCTCTTCTCAAGGGGAATGAGCAGGATGTGTTCAGCTGAAGTGTAATCAAATCGCTTCTGTGCTGGGTTTACTGTATCTGAGCAGCTCTTTCACTCAATGCCAGCTCATCCCAAATCCAGGGGTGACAAAAATCCCACCATCACCACTGTTCTCCTCCCACGCTCCATCCCATCCCGGGGTCATTCATTACAGTGGCGCTGTCCATCCCCGTTCAGCCATCCCAGGTGCTGGAGGATGTTGATTTTTCTTCTTTGACAGAGAATAGACAAAAAATAAACCAACTCCTGATACCGTCCGGGGTGTATGGGTTGGGGGAGGGGGATGGGGCACAGGGTGCTGGTGGAAGCAGAAAATGGGGACATGGCACCCTCCAGTGACCAAACTGGAAATGGCATCCCCCAGCTCGCCCCTTCTCAGTCCCACCGTATTGCCAATACCTCTGCTTCTCGGAAAACGAGCTGCGACCGGCAGGGATTAAGTATTAACTCTTCTCTGTTCATACCTCCCTCTAGAGTTTTGCTGAGAGGATTCCAGTCTGTAGCAAGGATACAGAAACAATATTAACATGGAGAAAATGTCTTTTGTTGCATTAGTTGTCTCCCATGTCCAGCAGGGAAGGAAGGGTGACTCCAGCACTGAGTCACTCAGGGCTGGACAGAGTGTGGACCCTGTTAGAGGACTGCTCTGAGCCCCATATACATTCATTTGGAACAGGCTGCCCAGGGAGGTGTTGAAGTCACCATTCCTTGAGGTGTTCAAGAAAAGGGTAGAGGTGGCATTGAGGGCCATGGTGTAGTAGACATGGTGGGGATGAGTGTGCAGTTGGACTTGATGATCTGAGTGACCTTTTCCATCCTTAATGTCTCTATGATTTTTTCTGTTGCTACCTGATTTCTTTGACCTGAAAATCCCTAAACCACCTTGATTTGTTGTTTAATCCTGGGTGATGTGGGTTATTTCCACCCATTTGTACATCATCTCCTCAACAAAGACTTGTGCTTATTGTGCCCTATCCCTGCTGTCCTTGGTTTGAGGACCTCATGGGCACAGGTGCAAGCTAGAAGAACAAATACCATTCAATCTCATGCAACCATGTCATCCTCAAGTGATCATTTGTAGGATCCCAGCTGGGTGGCCCTTCTTGGCCTGACCCATTCAACAACCATCATTTCCACTTGCAGATGGCAGCATCCAGGATGTGAACCTCAGCAGCACCTACAGCTACTACATGATCCAGGGGCTGCAGCCTGGCACAGAATACACTGTCACCATCAACCCCATCTTTGGAGATGTTGAGGGGCCAGTGGTGAGCAGAAAAGCAACCACAGGTGAGTGCCCCATAGCAGGGGTATAGGCAGGGGAGGAAGCCCAAGAGGACATAGATTGGGGTGAGACTGTGCTGGCAGCACCGAGTTGATGTCATTTGTGGTCACCATCTTACCTATTATCTGATGTAAGGAGCAGTTGTGGAGGTGTGACACCTGGGGACGTCATTCAGTGGGTGTTGTGGTGATGGGTTGACAGTTGGACTTGATGCTTGATGATCTTAGAGGTCTTTTCCAACCCCAGTGATTCTATTCTATTCAATTCTACACTAATAGTAGCTTTTTTTGGGGGGGGGGGGGAGGGGGGGAAATCACTTAGAAGCTATGGGGTCCTTGAACTGAACAGGCAAATCTTTCTTGCAGTCGCTTCAAGCACTGTGCAGATGCTGAATGTGAGTGAGATATCCACCAATGGTGCTCTGGTCTCCTGGGACTCGGTTGCTGGGGCCACTGGGTACCGAGTGGCTTGGGGTCCTACACCAGGTAAGATCCCACTGTCCTCCAGCCTGAATCACCCACATCTCCTCCTGTAGCACAGGAGATAAGGCTCTGGGAACCACAGGAATGATGGATGTAGGAACAAGTCTAGCTCATTGACTGGCCTGACCTACTTCAGGGCTTGAGCTGAAACCAGAAATTATTCCAAGGCCTGTCTTGCAGTGCTAGCAGATAGGGTCACTGCAATCTGACCCCATCCCAACTCACACCCCAGTGGGTACAGGGTTCTACACTACCTTGCCTGGTCCTTGGGGATGAGCTGAGTCACATCAGCAGTGCAAGGGCTCTGCAACTCCCTGGAGAGCTGGGGAGAGGCAGAGAACACATAGGTGCATCCAGTGACCCACATTATGTTAGTTGAGGCCTTGGGTGTGAGAGCTGGTTTGGTTCTTTTGGATCCTCTTGGTGATTTTGGTTGCTTTGGTCATTCAATTTCCTTAATAAACAATCGAAGGAAAATTCTCTTGTTCCAACAAACACAGGTGTCCTACAACACATCTTCATCTGAGTCCATGATGGGGAAAACATGTTGCCTGTCCTCGTATACGACAAAGCTACTCCCCAGATTCTAGTCTTTATCCTCTTCTATTTCTTTTTCTCCCTTTTGCAAAGAATTCTTTGGGAAAGACCGACCCCGGCAGCTGGCCCTCAACAAGTCAATCACAACCTACCAGCTCCGCAACCTGGCCCATGACACCGAGTACGTGATTTCCCTCTATGTGCTCTTTGGTTCAGTGGAAGGACCAGGGATCACAACCTCAGCCAGGACATGTGAGTATGGGCAGAGTGTTCAGGTAACTACCATAGCACACAACCCTTGGGTGGATGCTTGAACTTGGTGTACGTCTACTGAGGGGAGGTTCCAGATTTATCATCAGAGAGGTTGAAAGGTAGAGGAAGAGGACTAGAATCTAGTGTGGAGATAATGGCCTGAGCATTGTGTTGAAAGGTTGACATAAGAAAACGTTCATATTCAGCAACCATGGGAGCTGCAGGTGGATGTTTCAGTCCTGCAGACAACAGGCTCTGGATCCCAAAGCTGCCTGAATCCCCATACTGCCTCTTTTGGGTTCACAGAGATGCTCCTACCTGAAGCTAGAACAAAACAAGTGCCTTGGTGCTAAGGGCAATAGGATGTGCATGCAAGGCCTTAGAGTGTTCAGATGAGTCTCCCTCCAAGTGAGAACAATGAGGCTCCAAGGAAAAGCAAAGATGGCACTTTTAAACATTCTCCAATTTTGGCTTTACTCTACTGCCAACATGGAGCCCTTTGGGGCAGCAATCAGGGCACTGTCTAACGCCAACTTAATCTTGCAGCTCCTCTTGGCTACATCTCCAATTTCAAGGTGACATCCTACACCAGCTCAAGCCTGTCTCTGTCATGGAGCGCCATGTTGGCTGCCACCAAATTCAAAGTCACCTGGAGACCTGTGGGAGCCAGAAATGGTGAGCAGAAAAAGGGTGCAGAAAAAAAGGTATTCCTGTCAAAGACCCATGTCAGTGGCCATGGCCATCAAAGATACCTTTCCCAAGTCCTGATCCACTGCCTGGAGCAGGAAAGAGATCTCACTGCTAAGTAACATGGTCTTCAGCCAGCACCCATTGCTGATAGATCTTTCCATTTTCGTGTTCATTCTCTTCTATTTATGAAGTTAATCCCTAAAGCTCTGGAATTGCAGTAGGTCAGGGAAAGGCTATTTCCTTTGGTGGGGATGCCACCAACCTCACTGATGAGCTTCAAGAATCATCCCTTCTTTTACAGAAAAACAGGTGGCCAAGACTCAGTACCTGGGCAGTAGGTTGTTGGCTCACCGGATTGACCACCTGCTGCCTGACACCCTGTATAAAGTCAGCATTAGGGCTGTCTTCAGCAAGACTGAGGGTCCAGAGGTGACTCTGACTCACCGCACAGGTATGTCCTTATGGAACAGCCCTCTGCGTTGGAACACTGGGGCTGGATTCATGGGGTGTTGCTTCTTTCAGTGTATTTTTCACATGAATTTATCAGAACCCATAGTGTTTGAATGTGCCTCTGAATGATCTGTTCCCTTGTTCCTTCCCTCACGTCCCTGTGTTGTGCAACCAGAGTTTGCTACTGGCAATAAAAGACATGGATGAGATCCCTCAGTTTAACTGCACAGTGCTCTGCTTCATGGATTCTTTAATAAATACAGACTGGTATCCCTGGATAGAGTCATAGAACCATTGATTCTACACTACGCTCACCAACCATGTCCCTAAGTGTCATAACTACATTTCATAATTACATTTCTTGAACACCTCCAGGGACGGTGGTGACCCAACATCTTCCCTGAGCAGTCTTTTCCCATGCTTAAAGAAATTTTTCCTAATATCCAACCGGAACCTGAACCTCCCCTCTTGCCTTTTCTTCCAAAATGCAGTCGACAACTAGGGAGTTATAATTCGTATCACAATAAATTACTGAGCTTTTCTTCAGTGTCATGACTTAGAACAACAAACACTTCATTACTTCCAACATCTGACCCAGTTTTGGCTGGGATAGAGCTAATTTTTCTTCCCAGTAGCTGACCTGATGCTGTGTTTTGGATTTAGAATGAGAACAACTTTGATAGCACATCAGTGTTTTAGTTGTTGCAGAGCAGTGCTTACACTAAGTCAAGAACTTTTCAGCTCCTCACACTCTCCTGCTAGCAAGGAGCTGGGAGTGGACAGAGCCAGGACAACAGACCCAAAGTGGCCAAGGGGATATCCCGTACCATATGGCATCGTGCTGAACAGTAAAACTGAGGGAGTTGGCCAAGGGGTCTCCATTGCTCAGGGACTGATTGAACATCAGTGAGGGAGTGGTGGGGAACTGTGTTGCTCATCAATTACTTTTTAAAAATTGTATTTTTTTTTTTACTTAAAAAAAAAAATCCCCTAATTTCTTTCTTATTAAACTGCCCTTAGTGCATGAATTTTTACGCTTTTCTATTTGCAGCATCTCTTGCAGACTCCAGCCCCATCCACACCATCCAAGACCTGAGGATTACCAACACTGCTGTCAATAGTTTGAAGCTGTCTTGGAGAAGGCTTCCAGGAGCAACTCACTATAAGATATCCTGGGTGCCATTCAGTGGTAAGCATCCTTCTCCCTTAGGTGCAGTGTGAGGACAAAGAACAAAGGTCACCAGAAAACTTAACTCGGTCCTTTTCTCACAGATCATCAGGGTGGATGGAGGCTATAATATCTCCAGAGACAGGTTGAAGGCCTGAAACTTGGCCAAGTTTTCATCTGTAATCTAGAGATCAGTTGAATTTAGGTGTAGTTGTATTCAAAAAGTCAGGGAAGGGATTCCCTTCCAGCACTGTATATGATTTATTTTCCAACCTGAGAAATTCTATGATTCTATGCAGAGGGTTGTTGGTTAGGGTAGTATGGTTAGGTTGTGGTTGGACTCGATGATCTTTAAGGTCTTTCCCAACCTGAGCAATTCTGTGCCAGGCCAGAGAGGAAAACAGCTGCAGCAATAATTGTTGATAGCAATCACCCTGCTCTTTCTAAGTAGTATCTTTCTAAGCAGTGGATTTATTTGTTTGTTTATTTGTTTTGTGGTGTCACTGCAATTGTTGTAAGGTGGCTTGGAAACCTCACAGTTAGTTGGAGCTGAGAGCAACTCATTCACCATCTCCAATCTGAAGGAGAGCACCACCTACACCATTGGCGTGTCTGCAGTGATTGGAGGCCAGGAGGGAAACCCCACGCTCCTCACAGCCAAAACTTGTGAGTATGGAGACCACCAGATGGGGGAATAAATGTCACCAGGGATTGTGATGGGAGATGGGATTGGGCAAGGAGAAATATCGTTGGGCATCATTGATGGAAAATATCTTCACCATTCTCAGCAGGTAAATGTAAACATCATTCATGAGTTTATGGCATCATGTAATGTGACTGATGCTGCAGAATAGGGAGATTTGGAAATCCAGGGGTGGAGAAGATCAGGTGTGTAGAACAGTCATGGAGGCTTCTAAGAGTAATAGCATCTGGCACAAGTGAACAGGCATAAAGTTAATTTCCCACCTCAACAACTCAAATGTAATGATTGGCTGGGAGAAAAACACAGCATCCAGGCTGAAGATATGACAGTTATTTGATAAAATTATATCAGTTCCCATTTAAGGACATGATTTAGTGGTCAATATTGATGGTAGGTGGACAGCTGGAGTAGATGATCTTGAGATTTTTTCCAACCTTAATGATGAGGATCTCTGAAACTCATCACAGGTGAAGAGGTGTTTCCCAGCACACCCCTCACTGCACCCTGGCGTAGATATAGTGGGCATAGTGGTCATGGGTTGTCAGTTGGTCTTGATGATCTTAGTGGTCTTTCCACCCAATGATTCTATGATAAGCTTGCTTCCTTTTTCTTTTCTAACAGTGGATTTGCCCAAAGTGACTGAGTTCACTCTTCAGGAAGCTGCAGAGACCAGTGTTTTGCTGACTTGGGCTGCTGTTCCTGGAGTATCCACATATATACTAACATGGCGCTTGTCCTCAGGTAATATTTGTGTGGTTGGGAAAGGAAGGATGGCTTGTAATTTGGACTCATCTGGCATAAGCTGCCCTAACTAAGGATTTGAGGATGGAGCATAGACAAGTGTAGCTTGGCTTGTGGTCTATTCAGTTCAGCACTTGGTCTTAGAGACAGCTGGTGCAGCAGAAGATGAAAGTGGCAGGTAATATAGAAGAAATTTCTTTCCACCAGCAGCTTTAATTGCCATCCAGAGAGCCCTAGGCAGGCACAAGCAGTGTGCCGAGGTGGCCTTCATGGGGTTCAAGAAAGTCAAGTGCAAGGCCTTGCACCTGGGTTGTGGCAACTCCCACTGTCAATACAAGCTGGGGAATGATACTGTAGATGTCCCTGTTTATTGTAGGGGAGTTGGACTACATAAACTTTAAAGAACCTTCCAACTCAAACAATTCTATGATTCTAAGTGTCTGCCAGTTCATTCCAGTGTTATGCCTTTTGTCTCCAAGTGCTACTCAATTTGACCAGGATTAAATGATGCTGTCACTGATGGCACTACTGCTGTAGCTTCTGCTGACCATATCTGGATGGGAGAACAGAGGTTTGACCCTGCATGATTCCATACATCACATGCCTTAACCTCAGCTTCATTTGGGTGGAAAAGAGGGCAAAAAGATGATGACTGGCTCACTGAGGAAGTTCACAAGATAACCCACGTGACCACTGCAAAATCCTCAGAGAAAGAAAAATAAGTAAAAATTACTTAGAAAAAAAAGCCTGTTGGTTAGCAATATCAGTCTCTTCCTCTGGAGTCTTTGCTTGTCCACATAGTCATAGAATCATGAAGGTCATATTATCCAATTCAACCATCAGCCCATTCCCACCACTCCCACTAATCGTGTCCCTCAGTTCCACATCTCCATATTTCTTGAACACTTCCAGGGACAGTAACTCCATCATTTCCCTGGGCAGTCTGTTCAATGCCTCACCGCTCTTTCTGAGAAGGAATATTTTCCTAATACCAAACCTGTTCTTCCCCTGTTGCAACTCGAGGCCATTAGGAGTAGTTGCAGTTAACCAAGAAATGGTTGGTTTTGTTTTCCATGCAGCCTTAATTCCTTTCTGTTCAAAAGCTTTCCTATACAGTAAGGATCTTTCAAAACTTTCCTAATCATTGCTTGTAGTTTTTAGCATATATTTGTTTGGTTTTTTTCCCCCAATTTATTTCGCCCTAATGGGTTTGCTGTTTTAAAGAACCAGGCTTGTTATTTTTTCAGGAGTAGGCTTAAACCTCTTTCCATAAAGCAAGTTTCCCATCATAGCTTCAGCCACTAGCTTTTTTTTTTTTTTTTTTTGCTAAGAATCAGTTAATCTTCACAAGTCAATAAAGAAAACAGATCTGACAAAATTCCCCTGTGCTCCCTGCAGTGCTTTATGAGTTACCAGGTCATCAACTTTAATTTTTTTTTAATTCCGAGGACATTTTAGTATTGGCAGCCTAAGGCTTGCAGCATATGTCACTCAGGATGAAGTCTCCTGCGATAACATCATTTTTTTCCCTCTACATATTATGGATAAATGATTAGGGAACAGAACATTCAGCTCTCTGGGGTGATTTAAGTGATCTAATGTAACTGTTCCTCTCCTGTGCTATGCTGTTAAAGTATCGATCTGTAAGTATTCAAAAATCATTGGTTTCAGAGTTGTCAGGGACTCAGAAATGGATAATACCACATCTGACAGCCCCACTGTGCCCTCACTCGATCGATCCTTCTGAAATAGGTTTATAATTATTGATTTAACATCAGAATCCCATGAATCTTGTCACTGAGTTTCAATAGTACCAATGAGATTAAATTTATGCTCATGAGTAGTTCGAATTTCTCTTGTTTAATTATCCAAGTATAGAAAGACAATTAAGAATTTTGCCTTTTTTTTCCTCTTGGTGCCTTTATTAATTTTCTTCTCAGCAACTTGATTTTTTTCTAAATGAATGCTCATTCATTACCCATTTGCCTTTCCCTACAATTGGGCTCGTTTAATGCCCTCCTCCTTACCTGCCTACTCTAACCATCCTGCCCTATAAGAGGTTGGATCCCCTTCCACACAGCAGGAGGTCATCACAGTTGCAAATCTCCATCTGGTGCTACATAAAACAAACCTCATTCACCTTGATGGGGCTCCATCCATATCCAATCTTCCTGCCCTCTCTGACAGGAGGGACCTTGGAGAGATTCAGCTAGATGTTATAGAATCACAGACTCATTAATATTGGAAAAGATCACCATCAACTCTTCACCATGCTGCCTTCCCCTCTCTTCTTTCCCTCATCTCTTGAGTATTCTAGTAACACCAAAGCCATGAAGTTTGCTTCTATTCAATCAATATCTTGCATTCATTCTTTTCTCTCAGATTTTTTCCCACCATTTTAAAGTAGAGATATCTATTGCACGCAACCACATTTCTCAAGCTAAGCTTATTTCTCAGGAAGCTTTCCATTCATTAACAAAAAGAGCCCTGTTTCTATATATACCAGCGTTTGCAAACTATAATGAATGTTTCTTCCTTTTTTTTCAGCTTCTGATCTTTCCCTGGAAGTGCTATCAGCAGCTTTGAGATCGTATCGAGTGAGAGGACTGAGCTCTGAAGAGACATATTTGTTTTCCATTAGACCGGTCTTTGGAGATAGAGAAGGACCAGAGACAACACTCATTGGGCAAACAGGTAGGAAGGCAGGAACGTTGTGCTGTAGGTAAGCTAGGTAACTGCTATTGAGGTTAATTTCTTGTTGTTTTTTGTTGTTGTTGTTTTGTTTTGTTTTGTTTTCCTAAAATTCTGTTGCTTTCCAAGGGAATACCATCATAACTAAGACACTGACAGTGATGGGTTGATCAACAGACTAGAGGATCTGAGTGTCCTTTCCAGCCTTAATGATTCTATGATTCTGTGTTGGCTGACAGCTGGACCTCACGGCGATTCACCTCCACCAGCCTCTCCCATGACTTCTGCAAAACTGGCTACAATGAGATCCCCATCTCCAAGCAGTGTGAGGACCAATCCTCTTCCATTAGCCACCGCTACGTTACCACCAACCCCAAACACCCGGCTGTCATCTACCACAGCTTCTGCACCACTGACAGCTCTCCCTGGCCCAAGTGAGTGTGTATCTATGTGTGATTTCAGGATGATGTAGAACTGAGTCAAACCACCAGGAATGGTGTTTTTCTCTGATCCCAGGACCCAAAATCCTAGTCTTCATTCAGTATGTAGTGAGAGTGGCCAGTGTCAGGGAAACTGAAGACACAAACCTTTCATGATGCAATTAAGCTCTCAGCACCATCCTGTGGGGTGAAGGTGCTTGCTCACCAACACTTGGCATCACAGAATATACTTGAGCTGGTGTTTGTTTTGTTGTTCCATACACTCTAGGACCCCATAACTTACAGAGATGCTCTCTTCTCTCTGCAGTCTGTGGCAAGTTCAAAGCAGACATTGGGTTCCTGGTGGATGAGTCCTCAAGTATTGGCTGGAGTAATTTCAACAAAGTGAAGGATTTCCTCTTCCGGATCATTTCCTATTTCCCTAAGATTGGGCCTGAAGGAACACAGGCAAGCATTTGTTCACCCATTGCCCGCCTCTGCAATGACAGCAGTCTGCTCACTCATGTTGAGATTCTGAGAGGTCAAACATTTTTCACTAAAAAGACCACAATAGAAGTCTTCTAAATCTCAGCCTGAATCCCTATTCATTTGAAGATATTCCCATTATTTGCTTATTTTTCTAAGACCAAGTCATTAGGAACAAAGCAAATCCCAAACCTATTGAAATACTATTGAAATACTGCCTAGTTTATGGAGCCCAGTGTTGTATCAGCCTTTGGGTGCCTTTCTAGGATCCTATTTCTTCCCACATCCAGACCAATAATGAGAGGAAATCCAGATTCTCAATCCACAGTATGAAACTTCCCAAGGGTAAAATGCAGCCCACAGTATTAAAATCATGACCAAGCAAAGCCAGTGGGAGAACTCCGTAGATATTTTATTTGGGGTCATTTGTGATTAATTAATGTTATATGTGAACTAGCCCTTTGAAGTGAGGACCTATGTGGCTTTCAGTTGAAAAGGAAATGTGAAGCTTCTTGCACTCTTTCCTTGTAGGTAGCCTTGAACGTTTAGGCATGTGATGAATTTACCCTAAGTTAACAAATAACTCTGGGGAGGAGAAGCCACCTCAATTTAGGCTGATATCACATAAACTGAGTAGGTGAGCTCTCTTTGCTGTCAGTGGAGGATGAGGATTTGGTTGAGGAGGGATGCACACTGTTGTTTTTTTTTTATCAGGTTGCTGTTGCACAATACAGTGAGGAGCCCAGAGCAGCCTTCCACTTCAACCAGCACCAAGACCGTAATGGTGCTCTAAAAGCTGTCAAGGAGCTGCACTATGCTGGAGGCAACACGAAGACGGGTGTGTATGTGTGAGTCTATACATGTTGGGAAGCTCTTCTGGGCCAAGACAGAGGGCAGAGGTCTGGGAAGATGTTTGAATGTTTTGAACCAGTTTACCTGGTCAGAAAGTTACGGTCTAAAGTTCTGTAAAATTTGAGAGCAGAGAACGATATGTGTCTTTATTCCCAGGGATGGTCTATCCAACTAGTCTGGTGTCCTTTATTTGTGTCCTAGTTTTACTGCTGGGTTTCTTTTCATTGTTTTATAACCTTGAGGGAGATTTTTATACCTGGCTTGGAGACCTAGCCCATAAACATTAGATAAGGGTGGTTGACACTGAAGCATTCTTATTACCCTCTCCATGCACATTTTAATCAGCAAGTTCCAATGGTTATTGCTTTGTTACCCTAACAACAAAACAATGTACCTAGTCTTATTTTCATGACGTGTCATCACATAAATGCCCTGTGTTTCCTCCTGTTGTACAAATAACACAGCTCTTCATCAGCTTAATCTCTCAGAAATTCAGGAACTTGTCTTATGTTGTCAAAACCTCAGACAACACTTTCTACCTACACGTTCCCAGAAGGACAGTGGGGTATGCCTACTTCCCCAAAAGTACAAAAGCAGTAATATTAAGTTGAAGGTAATTAGTTTTAACTTCTTTTAAATGGCCCACCTAAATGTCTTTCAGTTGGTAAACATAAAAGGAAGCCTTGAGGAATCCACATATGATAAATGAAGACTTGTAAACCTCATCCTGGCTCAGTGGTATTGGTCAGGAACACAGAGAGCTGGTCAGAATGCAATCATTTGGATGGGAAATCCAAATGGATAGGGAAAGTGGCTGTGAAACTGGACAGACTGCAAACTTTTCAGTTACCTTGCCTCTAGTCTTTTTTTTTTTTTTTTTTTTTTTTTGTGGGATTTGTGTCAATGGAGGAATTTACCTCCCTTAGGAGTCTTTCCATGCTATTTTGGGGCTTCTTACCCATTTCAGCTGGAGGGAGAGTTCTTCAGGAAGCTTTCCTTATCTTTCTAGGGAAATTTGGAAATGAGAATTCTGTGATTTTTTTTTTTTCCCTAAAATGTGTGGAAAATTCTTCATATCACCCAAATGTATCTTTTGTTTTCCAAAACTATCTGCAGAATTCAACCTGAACCATTTCAACCAGCCTGATTTACTGCTGTCTTCCCTCAAAAGGCATTGCCCCATGATCCACTACCTATTTATGGGGCCACACTGAATGCCCTCTTCCCTCAATGCATGGAATGGGAACCCCCCTGTAGACCTAACACTTTCGTAGATTTAATTTGTGTCTCTCCATGTCTGCCCAGGTCGTGGTATAGCCTTTATGCTAAAGGAGTTATTTCAGCCCTCCAGAGGGATGAGACCAGAGTTCCCTCATGTGCTGATGCTTGTGACTGATGGGCGATCCCAGGATGATGTGTTGCCACCTGCCAGAGCAGCCCATGCTTTGGGTAAGAATTGCCCTACTGTGTTTCCCTAAGTTCTCCTCCATGTACAGCCAGAGATTGACTTTCCAGAGGCTTATGTGAATTGTCCACTTCAAGTGCATTGTTGGCTTTCCTCACTTCTTCATCCTTTCTTCTTCCTGTTCCTGACTTGAGCGCCTTTGTATTGCTCCAACTCTCTAGTGGAGTACCTAGTCCCATCAGAGCTTGTTAACAGCAAGGCTGTGGTGAGAGGTTTGGAAACTCTGATGTTAGACATTTTTGCATCCTTTGAGAGAGTGATGTGTTTCAGGAATCCGCATCATTGCTGTGGGTGTCTCGGGAGCTGACCCTGCTGAGCTCAACGACATTTTACTGCAGCAGAACCTCCAGAACGTTTTCTATGTGAGCACATTCGATGAGTTCCCCCAGATCCTCCGAGAGCTAATAGAAGTCATTTGTTCTGACCTTCAGCCCTCAGGGGCCCTGCTGCCATCTGAGGAGGTGAGCTCCTTCACAGACCTTTGAATAAAAGACAAATTATCTGGCATAGGTCATGCAGAGGGACAATCTTCTTTCCTCAGCAAAGTTTCAAAGAAAGGAAGTAACAGATTTAGAATACTGGGTCCAATCCTGACTTAGAATCATAGAATCATAGAATCGCTAAGGTTGGAAAAGACCCACAGGATCATCCAGTCCAACCATTCGCCCTTCACCAATGAGACATGTTGAGGGTTGATATGTGATGTCTGGCCCAAAACCTGGTGGATCATCAGTCTAACCCAAACTCCATGCTGTAGGTTGCCAGACCTGAAGCTGACAAGCAATTGCCATTTGATGACACAGACAACAAGGTACACCTCCCCAATCCATCACCAGCTGAACCAGACATCCAGAAAGGAGTGGAGACTTGTGGTCCCTGGTGTCTAAAGGTGAGAATTCCTTCACCGATTCACAGGAATATAAATAATACATAGAATTTTAAAGTCATCTAGGTTGGAGAAGACCTTCAAGACCATTATGTTCAACCACCAACCTGACCTACTGAGCTACCATCACTAAAATATATCCTTTAGTGACGATGTGAACCAGTCTGTAGTGGTAGAGCTTATTCCTCACTTCTGCTTTGCAAGACAAGGAGTGTGCTAGCCTGTGTTTTATGGTCACACTGGTTTGGGTTTATTTGCCATCCTTTGCTGAATCTAATGATCATTTCTTCCATTTTCCTTTTCCTCTCAAGAACATCAGGGGCTCACCTGCTCGTGGAGGCTATGACCCATATGGTTTTACTATGAAGGGAGAGAAAGGAGAGAGGGTGAGTCCATTTTCATCCCCTTGGTTAATTAATATACAATTAAATGATTAGTAACAACAAGGAGATCTTCAGATCTTTTTATGTTGGTGTTTTGATAAATGTTGCTTTAGGCTGGCTTTGAAAATCAGGCAAAAAGTAACTTGTACGTGTTTGTATTGATTGGCAGCTGAGGATTCCCTCAAGCAGTGCGGAAAGCCAGGGATGCATTAAGACATTCAGGTTGGCAGGTCTGCAGCCATAACTTGCAGATTATTATTTTTCATTTAGGGACTACCTGGGAAGGATGGCATTCCTGGACTGCCAGGCAGACCAGGGCGAACAGGTCCTCCTGGTCCCCCTGGGCTCATGGTATGTGTTTGCTTTAGCAAACCCTATAAGAGTGGCATTTAATGGAGAAGTGAGCATGGCTCTCAATTCTCTCTCTTGTGTTTTGCAGGGTCTCCCTGGTATCCAAGGTGATATTGTAAGTATTTTGAATGCAGTGAATGTCACCCATACAGTGGGAACCTAAAGCTTGATCATTTCACAATGATAATCTTCTGGATGCTTTGTGGTTTAATGTTTCATGATTTATTTTTAATTCCAGGGATCTCCAGGCTACCCGGGACCAGTGGGGCCAAAAGGAGACAGGGTGAGTTTCATTCCTGGGTTGATTTGCAAAAAAAGCTCTTATATTGCTGTGATCTCTTGTTTCTGAGCAGTTGCACAGGGACCTCTGGTGTATATGAACTTTTGAGTTATATGTAATAGCTCTAGTCATCATCTGTGGAAGTTGTCCTTCAGCTTGACTAGATATTTAATGTCTTCATAGAGACAACTGCTCAGTTCTTATCACAGGTCCTTGGCATGTTTCAGTTGGATGTTTGCAGAAGCAGGTAGCTGTCGGTTGAGTCATTCTGCATTTGTGAGAGTTTTCATTATGAATAAGCCTGTTTGTACGCATTTAGGACACAGAAAAGTAAGGTTTCAAGACCAGTTGTAGGCAGTTCCTAGAAGCAGATGTCCTGTTCTTCCCTCATCCCCAAATACATGTTTCTACTCCTTCCTTGCACCCACCTGAGCTGTATGGCTATACCGTGCCCTGATTTTTGCCTGGATCTCCCAACACAGCTGAATATGCGTCTTCCTTTCCTTGCACACAGGGAGAACCTGGTTATGTCCTGGGAGGAGTGGAGGTGATTCCTGGCCGAAATGGGCATCCCGGCACCCCTGTGAGTATTGTACCCAGGTGTGGTGGACCATTCAGTCTGTGGCACTGACAGAGCAGCAAAGGGATCTGGGAAAGAGCTCACATCTCTATTTCCCCTGGTTTTCATTGTTACAGGGACAGAAAGGACAGCCGGGTGTTCCTGGGTTAGCAGGACCACAGGGTTTACCTGGCTTACCAGGGCCACAGGGGCCACCAGGACTCTCCATCAAGGTGAGCAAGGCTATCTGCACCATGGCTCTGTGATGTTCATCCCAGAAAGGGGGCATCTGCCATAATCCAGAACCTCTAGATACTCTGCTTTTTCAAGGGCCCTAAGAACACACATTTCTCCTCTTCATCGTGGAGTTATGTCATTGAGATATAGAAGGATGAACTATGTATCCCAAGTGTAGGAGCTAATAAATTTTTCAGGCTGAGTCTGGCCCATGCAAGATAGCAGACACTTCTACTGAAGCTCAATTTCCTTCAAGAGTGGGAAGTTTTGGTCTCTCGGGCTGTCATCCTGCAGGAGATTTTGGCCAGGATCTAAATGCAGAGAGATTATTATCCTGCAATAATGCTCCTTGTCTTTTGTGTTTCAGGGTGAACCAGGGGATTCGGGTCTCAGAGTAAGTACCTGAGATTGACTTACATGTTACTGTATGATGGCGAACTTTTTTTGTTATTTATAACTCACCCAATAGGTTCTGATTTCAGTACTTACCTGATGTCCATCCAGACCCAAAAGGATCAATGGGACAAAATGTAAGATTGTTCTGTGCTTCACGCAGGGCCCTCGTGGAAGGAATGGCATCAAAGGGGACAGAGGAGGCATGGGAGAGCCGGTGAGTTGTCCACCAGTGGTTAATCACTATGGAAGAGCCACTGGCCATAATGGGAGGGGACATTGGTCTGGGAACACCAGCTGTCACATAGGGCGACTAGGGAGGAGCAACATCTACTGCCAATTCACATCAGCCACCACCGTGAGATGCTTTGCTATGCTGATCAGGGCTGGCACAAGAAGCAGGGCCAATTAAGCATTTCTCACTTCGTAGTCTCCATCCTGCTGATCCACCACTCGCCAAAAGAAAAATGTTAGGAGAACAGCACAGCCACTCATTATAGTAAAAGCAAGGACATGTTCTCATGGCTCAGAGTAAACTTGTGAGAACTACATCCATTACCCTGCTCACAATGACCACAAACGCTTTGGCACGATCAATCATGCTGATGGACAATAGAGACTGTTGCATGATGAAGGCTGCTCCAAAGTGGCAATGATTCCACCTTCAGCCTCTGTATCACCCATGGAGCAGCTGAGTGCAGCCCGGCTCCTTCCCACATCCCAACCCTCTCCCCCTCTCAGGAGGAGAGAAAAGAGCTGGGGCAAGTCCAGAGGGGGCAATAAGGTGGCTCAAAAGTGTAGGATGGTAAATAGACTGTGAGGGTGGCAGATTTGGGACAAAAAAGAAGGAGGTAACTCTTCAGACAAGAAGTCCCACATGGATATTTTCAGTGTCAGAAGAGAAACACAAGAAGAGAAATAGTCCATGGGAACCTACTAAGGATAAAGAAACCATGTTGGGTTTGGAAAGTCCATGGGTTCTAAATAACTCAAACCTGAGAGATGGGTACCCGGTCTCTATCCTCCCATATAGCAAATATTACCTTCTATTTTTCTTCATATTCCCTTCTATTTTTCTCTTCCCAAATGACCAGTCATCCATAACTCACTCTTGGGAGGGTGGAGATAGGGGACATCTTGGGTATACATAATCACCTCTGTAAATCCTCAATTGCAAAGCAGCTGGTAAGACAGGCACATCGGGAAATATATTTCTCTGCTTGTGTTTCTGCAGACTTCTCTTTAGTATGATTGGTGACAAACAGTTTGGAAGAAGAAAGACTTGATAATATGTTTTCCTTTCCAGGGGAAACCTGGCTTGCCAGGCCCTGTAGGGCTGGATGGTGTTCCTGGACTGCCTGGACCAAAGGGAGAAAAGGGAGAAAAGGTCATTACTCTTTACCAGTTGCTTGTGAGATCCATCATCCCAAGAGGGAGCTAGGAATAGCTGAGATAAAGTAATATCAATGTAGACTGAGTGAAAATAAAGTAGAGATACACAGGGATTTTCCACCATTTCTCTCTCCTCCCAGCTCATGTGTGCTCAAGTCTGTGCATGTGGAGTAGATGATTCCTCTCCATCCAAGCTCTTGTTTTCTTACCTTGTAGGGGACAGCAGGAATTGGCATTCCTGGCACTGCTGGACCAAAGGGAGAAGAAGGACAGCAGGTGAGTTTGCCATTTTGCTGTGAGATTTCTGCTAAAACCCCCTTGGAGTGTTCAGTGTCTCCAGAGTCTTCTCCAGTACCTCTTCTGTAGGTTATCTTTGGTGGGTACATCCTGTGGTTGCAAATGGAAAGGGACAAAGAAGGGAAGAAAGTGAGTTTTAAAGTCTGAGCTTTCATTCTTTCATCTTTTTTTTTAAGGGGGTGATGGGTCCTCCAGGAGTACCTGGACCAAAGGTAGGTACCAAAATACTGAACCTGAGTCACTCTATCTGGCACTAAAAGTGCCAAGGAAAGAAACCAGCTCTAATGATCATCATAGGCTATAGAAACATGGACCTCTTACTCAAAAGCAATGGAAATAATTCTGTGCATCAGCAGTCATTGACCCATGGAAGTCACTGACCTATAAAAGTCATTGTTGTGGGATGCTGCAGACATTGGAATGGCAGTGAGATGCAGCGTCTTGGTAAGAAGTGCCCATCTTTTCCAGCTGTTGAGGAAAGAGGAAGCCTTAGCTTAGCCAGTTCTCTCAGCTTGCTCAAAGGCTTGAGGGCTGTAGGGAGGAAGTATTTTGGGGTCCTGGTGCTGTCAGAAGCAAAGGTCTGGACTACTGTAGCTCCAGCCCATATCTGGCAATGCTGTTGTGAACCATAGGTAGATGAAGCATAGCAGGGACTGATCAGGAATGGACTCGGGAGGGCAGAAACATGCCCTTGGATTGCAGTTAGATACCAGAACAAGACTGCAGCCCAGCACACCAAATTTCCACGGGCCTTGCTCATGAGATCTGAATTTCACTAGCACAGGGAGCTTCCCTAGCACAGGGAGCACCAGGCATGGATTCAGGCAGTACATAAGCCACCCCAGTACTCTTCCAAATTCTTATAGCTCTTGGAGGTGCAATCAGGTTGTATGGCTTCCTGCATGTCCCCTTCTACAAGTAGCTCAGGTTATACTTTGAGGTGATGACCAAATAAATCTGAGCCAATTACTTATTTCAGGTCACGTGAGGTCAAGAATACCCACTTTAGGTCAGATAAGGTCAAGAATGTCCACTTTAACCCCAAAATAAATTATTGCCATACTTCCAGGAGATGTGAAAAGAGAAGGAAAAAATAATCTCCAAGGAAATGTTTCATTCAACAAGATATTTTTCCTCTTTTTGCTGCATTTTTGTTTTTTGTTGGTTTTTTTTGTTTCTGTTTTTTTTTTAATCATAAAATGGAGGAGGTTCATTACATGGAATGTAAGGTCATTGCAAAAGGTAACAGCCAGCTTGCTGTTCAGGTCTTGCTCTTCAATATAGCAAAGATCTCTTTGAATTCTACAGTCCTGGTCTGTCGCCAGATGTTTCATGGACTCCTCTTGAGGAAAAGCAAACTTTATTATGGTGGTCACTGGTGATGCTGGCCATACCCAAGGGCTTATAACTCATGCTATACCCCACATATTGAAAGTACTGAATCTGTTTTCAGACTCATGGAAGTTCTCTTTTGATGTCTTGTAGGGACTTCCAGGACCTCCAGGGCAGAAGGGAGTCCAAGTAAGTCAAACAGTAAGAGAATAGGTTTGACTAGCTCAGCTGAAGGTGTCTTGAATTTCTGCAGCTTGTAGGCACAGTCAGGTGTGTTTATGGTGGGGCTACACAAAGAAGAAGCCAACAGGGAGTCAAGTGAGCATCCCTGGAAGCTCAGAAGCTCCTCTCTGTTTTGCTCTTCTGCTTCTGAACTGAGTTTTGAGTTGATTTCAGGAGTGGATGGAGAAGAACAATGAGCATTGCCCCAGATTGTTCACTTTATGTCATCTTGCTTTGCAAGGGAACACAGGATTTCCAGGTGCTCCAGCTCTGGGGGCAACTATGTGTGGATTACAGCCTTTCTTGTGCTATAGCCATTGAGCACCACCAACAGTGGTGCCAGTAGACCAAGGAATGAGGGAGATGTGTCCCACTGAACTCCAGAGAAAAGTAAAAGACCTTACCCCTGACCCTCCAACCATGCCTTCTGCTGAGACCTATCACCAGGACAGACTGGTGTATCCTAGATGATATTTTAATGATCAAGAACATACACTGCTGGTTTATTTCAGAGTAGCATTCGCAGAATTGATTTAGAGACAAAAGGTAGAAAGACAGCTTTATAGTCCCTAAATCAGGGTCATAGCACAGTCATGAAGATTCATTGCTGTCCAAAGGTCAGTCCTTGGTGTGTATTAGCACAGGCTAAAGCAGCTATTTGCCAGCTACCTTTTTCATAAGAATGATCCTTCAGTCTCATCCCTGGACCCAAAACCTACTGAAGATGGTGGGATTCTGTCACAACCTTCACTGAGTTTGGGATTTAGCTTGTACCCCTATTGGGTATTTTATGATCCACCATAGGTGATGCATTTCTTATCTCATAGCAAGGCTGACATTATCTTGTTTTGGAAGAGGCCATATGAGCCTCTCCTTTGAAAGGGAGACCCTTTCCTAAATAAGAGAGTACTTCTGTGATTTCTTTTTATCCTCAGGTTTTGGGACCACCAGGCAAGAAAGGTGTCAGGGTAAGTCCATTAATGAGCATTGCTTGAAATTTAGATAAAACTTTGCCTGAAAAAGTGAGGGCTGGACTATGTTTCACTGCCTGATTCATATATCCCTCATGATGGATAGGAGAAGAGAGGTGGAAAAATAGCAGTAATCTTGCCCTGCTGATAATTCTTTTGCTTTTATTAACATTTTGTGCCTGTCATTCTTTTCCTGTCTCTAGTCCATGGGGAAATTAGGTATTTCCATGTGCTAGTTTTAGAAAGTAGAGTTCACAGAAGCAAAGATCCAGCCCACACACAGAAGTTACTTTCCAGACAAAGGCAGCACTGACATTAAACCAAAGAATAGATGAGGCAGAAGGGAACTTCTAGGGTCTCTAGTCCTACCTCCTGCTTAAAATATGGCAAGCTTCAAAACCAGGTCAGATTCTTTCAACCATTTAAAAAAGCACCTCCAATGGCAGAGAGTTCCCCACATATCTGGGGCCCTGACCCAGAGGTTGGCCTCTCCATGACTGGAGGAATCTGAATTTCTCAAATGAGGGAGATTCCTGAGGGAGCTGTTCCCTGACTGTTGGCCATATTGTACATCTGCTTTATAGTGCAGCACATATAGTTCACTTCTGCAAAGTCTTTGTGGTTGTACAGGGCCTGGCGTATTTAAAACATCTATTTTTTTATTCTTTATAATTTATTGTCAGTCTGCAGAGAAATAAAAGATCTCTCTTATCTTTGTAAGGAGTATTTACTGCAGAAGAAACTCCTCTTGGCTTTTTGACTCCTGGCATTCACAAAATTATCTTCATACTTCCCTTGCTCTTTAGAGATAATGAGTTCTGCCCTTCTCTCTGAACTTGAACGCTGGAGTCACCTCCATTCATTGGTTTTATTCTCCAGACTGCTTAATAGTGGTTATCAAAATGTTTCTTTTCTTTTAGGCTCGATGATATTAGGTAATGACCTTGGGCCTGAATTTTATCATGCCTGATACCACTCTAAAGCCACACAGCACTTCATAGTTGTGTAAAGTTACATACATCACCAGTTGTGTGGCAGGAGAGTCTAACTGTTGTGATGGGCTTTGTATAACAGAAGCCCAACTAAGGGGAAAGCTTCAATATAAACCCAGAGATTAATGGGTGGATGGACTGGATGGAAGGACGAATGGTGTGGATGGATGGATTGGATGGATTTCCCAAGGGAACGGATTTTCAGAGTGGATTGAAAGTGCAGAATGTAGTTTTAGCAAGCCACTTGAAAATGGCTTGGTTTTCCTGCACGATATTACTAGCTTTTGGGATGTCTTTATACACAGGGAGATATTGGACCAACAGGAGCCCCAGGACCACAAGGAGACAAAGGAATACAAGGAGACAAAGGAGAGAAGGTAACATACTTGCTCTTGTACTCTGAACATTTTCAAGAAAGGGGTAGGTGTGGCACTTAGGGACATGGTTTAGTGGTCATGGTGGTGGTGGATTGATGGTTGGACTAGATGTGGTCATTTCCAACCCTAATGATTCTAAGATTCCTGTCTTGATCAAGCTGCACTTGCAAGACACTGCATCATCTCCCTTTGCATCTTGCTTAGAACCAAGCACAACATTAGCAACCAACTCCCAGCAGTTATAGCAAGGAGAAGGAACAGGCGAGCCCTTAAGGGACTGCAAAGTGATAATGGGTTGGAGATAGCTAACAATTAATATGGCACAGGGCATGCTACCAAGAATGAAGAGTGCAGTGGGCTCATGTCTCCACAACTAATGAAAGGTAATGGAAGAATAGCAGCCAAGATGTGCAAAATCCAGATGGGGAAGCTGAGACACTGGGTTCCCCAAGACATGCTTTAGTGAAAGTTGGCTCTCCGCAATAGCATTTCCTAGACATGGCAAGCAGTGTGTTTAGGAAGGGAGAAGGATGTGATAGCTATACAGAGGACTGGAAGGTGAGACTGACAGAGGGTTTACACTATGTCATTGTCATTGGTTTTTGCAGGGAAGTCCAGGTTTTGGCATTCCTGGTCAACCAGGGCTGAAGGGAGACACAGGGGACAGGGTAAGTGGGGCAACAAAACTGGGTGTGAATAGGGAACAGCTAAGGAGACAAATCAGAAACAGTTTCTCAGTCATCTCCATGCAGAAGAACTCACAAGGCCAGTCATCATCAAATTAATACCACACTGATAAGGAGAAGCTGAGCTATCACTCCGTCTTTGGTGCTCCCATGGTGATGGTGTATTAAGGAGCAGTCTGCACTCATCTGTGGAAGGCCATGCAGAACACTCTCGATTCTGGAGGAAAGCATGGAAAGTCAAAGATCATCTGGGAACTGTGTGGGGAATAAAACCAAGGAAGCCCAATTTCCAATGGCTTCGTGTCCTGAGACATGCTTTAGTGAGCATGATGGTGATAGACTGATGGTTGGACTAGAGGTTCCTAGTGATCTTTTCCAACATTAACTATTCTATGATTCTACAAAAGGAAACTTGACCTTTACCTTCCTGACTTATGTGTCAAAGGTGCAAGCTTCTGGTCGTTCCCACTTGTGTTCACTAATATCTAGCGAGGGTTGAGTTTGTGTTTTCTCCTGTGAGAATATCAATTGTCCATTTTGCTTTAATCCAGCAATGACTTGCAAAATGCAGAAATTTCGAGATCCCCACCCCTCTATCAAAGTCAGTCGTTTTAGAAGTAGTGAAGACAGATGCATCTAGACAATGTGTGCTTGCAGCAGCCCTTCTTCTCTTGGGTCACCATATGGTTTTTCTTTCTCTGCATCATACTAATTTTTTCCATCTGCTAGTACCTGCAATCAAGGAGGGGCTTTGCAGCATTAAGTCTGATGCTGACCCTTTAGATATGACAAAGGACCTTTATCTGAAATTTTCCTACCACTGTCATTCTCACCAGGTGACTAATAGTGTCTATTTCTGCAGGGAAACGTAGGCTTGTCTGGCAGACCAGGTTACAAGGTGAGTATATGATGCAGTGCTTGCAGCGCCGTTTCATGACTGATGTCTGTGTCACCCAACATACTTGAGTCAGTGAGGTTTTATCTTCGCTGTGGGGATAGAGTCAAAATGTGAGAGGTATTCAAAAGCTGAAAAGTTTGAACAGCTCCTGCTTTGCTGGAGTCTCCATGTGACGTGCAGAGCTTTGCATGGGTAAACAACAACAAGACGAGATGGAATGTGGCAGAAATTCTACAAACACTGTCTTGTACAATTTGTCAGCCATGGCTGCTTGTGGGGTCAAAACTGACTACTTTTAAAATGGATGTTTTCCAACTGAGCCTGCTAAGCAAATAAGCAGAACACAGCTTTTCCCAGAGTGGGGTAGATGCTCTGAGCCCAAACTTCAGCCAGCAGTGTGGAAGCAGTTGCATGGCCATGGTGCCATGAGCCAGCCTCATGATGTCTAAAATGAGAGCACTGTGAAATACACAAGTGGAACATAACAACTGCCTTGCTTTCTTTAGGGGGAAATAGGTCCGAAGGGAGAGAAAGGTGAACCAGGACTACCTGGGAAACCAGGCGAGACTGGCCTAAGAGGTAAAGATGTAAGTAGAAGCTACAAGTCCAGGTGGATGGTTGTGCTGATACGCTCTGTGCCAAGCCAGCAACCCTAGGTTACGCCCTTGCAGAAGTAGGAACAAGAGACAACATGGGACCAGTCAGGAACACACATCTTATATAAGTCTGGCTGGGGAAGAGACAAGTCTCAGCCCAGCAATGGCCAACAACATGAGTCTAGACAGGCTGCCTCAAATTAGGCATGATAAGGTGTTCATCAAGGGATGCACCTTCTTATTTGCTCCATCTTTCCACACCAAATGAGAAGATGGATCCTTTTTAGGGTGTTTTTCAGGCTCCGTTTTGGGGTGAGGTGAACATGTGGCACCGTAGTTGACTTGCTATTCAACACTGTGTGCTTTTGTCATTGAATCAGTGCAATATACAAGGAATGCCCATGATGTACAGTCACACCAGCCCTGAAGGGCATCTTTTGTTTTTACGGTACAATAGATCCCTCTTTCAGTCAAATCAAGGTGGCATTTCACAAGAGCTTCATGGCCGGGTTCAGGTAAACCTTTCCTACCAGTAGTCACTGAAGACTTTTCTTTAGTCCAAAGGGCTGAGTTGATACCTGAGCATCAAGTGGAATAGGACCACCAAGAGAAGACTTGAGAAAAGAAAAAAAAAAGAAATTATAGTGAAAAAAAAAGTGGTTACAAGGCTAAATGTAACTTAGCATTTTTGCATTGTGTTTTAGGGAGAACCAGGGAAGAAAGGCACCTCTGGGATGAAGGTAATCAGTGGGAAGTCCAACTCTTCTGGGGTTATGTAGGTGCCAAAGACAACAGCCTCACTCATGACTGCAGTGGGTACAGCAGTGTAGGAGAATGGTAGTACTTAGAGTGAAGTTCCTTGTAGCCCAGAATCTCTCCTCCAGTTAGTTAAGCAAGTGTTAGTTGAGCAGCATCTGCAAAACCAGTCCCTTTGATTTGTTTTGAAACTAACTCATTATATTTCATATGACTTGATTTTGTTTCAGCTTTGGTTTTTCATCTTCTAAAGCTAAAGGATAAAAAAAGAAAGGCCAAAAAGAATCAAATTGTGTTTTCTTTGGGAGATAGTCCTTTATGCTCAGCAGCAGAAAGCAGATTACAGCAACTCATGGTAGGGTCTGGTGGAAATTACCCCATTTCCTCCATAGTTCCGAGTAGTCTGATGTTACCATATATCTCATATCACTCATATATACCATATATCCATTTACTCCAACGCTAGGGTAGGTCTAAAATATCAACCCTAGTTAAATATAATACAGATCACCATAGGGCTGCCTTGGTACCAACTTTATAAGCATTAATACCAAAGAGGAGACCTTAGCTGCTTTAGGGCCGTTGGAATAGTAGTAGGACTTGGTTCTCATCCTCTAAAACGTTTTCTCCAGTGAAGGTTCTACCAGTGAAGGTTCAAGCTTGAATGAAGAGGGCTTTTAAAAGCTTCTACTCCTCTTTTTTAGGGAGAAGCTGGTGCCCCAGGAGAACCAGGAGAAAGAGGAATGAGGGTAAAAATTGTTATTATCATAATTTTCTGCCTGGGTGAGCATTTTTCTCATTTGCTTCACTTTTTGGAACTGCTGGATGTATTCTATTTCTGATTGTTTCTCTGAATCCTTTCTCATTAGGGTCCACTTGGACTCCCGGGGCGACCTGGAGAGCAGGGGATAAAAGGCGACCCAGGAGAACCTGGAAAGGATGTAAGGCAAATCCTAAAAGGGCAGCTGCACCTATGTTCAGTCTGATCTCCCTCTAACAGCTTAGGAAAACACTGACTAACATCAGCTACGTTTGTCAAAGGGACAGAAATCTTAAGCACGTGATATTTCTACAAACTCTGTGAAAATAAGCAACTGAATGGGAGAGAGAAAGTCCCTAACGAGCCTACCTGCTGAGGAAGAGCCTATAATCACACCCCTTATTAAATATCAGAGAGTTCCTCTGCAGAAGTGAGGGTGAATTCCAGATTTTATTAGCTCAGCTGCTCAAGGAAGGATTTGTTAGTCTATTGAAGGCTATGCCAGCAAGAAGATGCTGAGACCCCCCTCCCCTACCACAGCTTGTTCTCACCCTGCCTCTCTCTCCCCTTCCTAGGGAATTACTGGAGAGAAGGGAGACAAGGGCGAATCTGTAGGTTTGCACATTCTCCTTTATAACTTTGCATGATAGTACGTCTGTTTGGTGGCTAAAATGCTGAATTGTACCACTCACTCTTTTTATGGGGGTGTTGCATCTTCACAGGGTATGCCTGGGCTGCCTGGGACTCCTGGAAGCATTGTGAGTATTGCCTTCTTCTGCTGACTTATGCATTTGATCAAGAAAGGGATGTGCTGGTGGTTGGACCAGATGGTCTTATTGGTCTTTCCAACTATAATGATGCTATGATTCTATGTTGAGATTTATCATGAATCCTGGGTACCACAGGGAACACACTGCCAGAACATGTAGTGTATGCTGTAATTTCCCTCTTAGCCTTATCAGAAGAGACAAAGCGGTGCAGCTACTTCCTTTGCACATGTGGTCAAATGAATGTCCCTCCAAATGGTCATGCAAGAAGCTCATGACACGGAAGAGGCTAAAACCTGGCTATGAACTCAGCCTCTAGGTACAGATACCAACATCACAACCACCCTGAATCTCTGATACGTGAGCAGAAAGATGATACACTGGCTCCCTTTTGGTTTGAGTCCAAACACAACATGTCCACATTGGTGGTTGAGAGAAAGATGCTGGCTTTGTGCCTATGGTTTATCTGGGAAAAAAGGCATGTGGAGATCAGATATCTTCCTTCACCAGGTTTCTTCCATTTTTTGCAGATGTCTTCTCTGGAGAATACCATCACTTTGAAAGGTGAAAAGGTATTTTGCTTAAAAATATTTGTCTTGAAGCTGAATATGTGATTATTTTGCATTTCTCAAATGTTGTGTAGCCTCATTACTTTTATAAGTCAAAGTCTGCAAACACATCCTGAAACTCTCAAGCTCCGTAAGCAAATTCTTGCTGTTCCCACCTTCAACAGCAAAGCTACTCCAAAATTAGTGCTAGGAACTACTCTCAAGGACCTAAATAGTGTATTTTGAGTGAAGAGCAGAGATACTCCTGATTTTTCCTTAATTACGTGAGTCAGTGAGATAATTGGAAGAAAAGGCTGGTTGGCCCATGTGGAAGAAGACTTAGATGTTGTTAGTCTGAGCCCAGTACATGGGAAACACTGTAATGTGCAATGATCACTGTGAATTTTAGAGGGGATGAAGAACTAACGTGTTCCTGCTGGCTTACAGGGAGATCGAGGGAAGGATGGTTTGAAAGGTGAAAGAGGTCCTCCAGGCCCAAAGGTATGTGCTCAGACGTATGGAAGCATCTTTGCGTTAGTGCCATTGGGTTGGGTTGTCCAGAAGGAAAGAACACCTATCTCAGATCTCTTCTCACTCCCCAGAATGTTGGGTTTTTCAAAGCAGAAGTCATGAGCTGGGCTTGTAAACTTGTGGTCACAGTGATGCTGTAGTTCTACAACTCCATTTGGTAAATATACATCTAGGCAGGAAGATGCTGTTCAGAAACTGGGTGAGATACACTACTAGGGCCTTCCTGATGCCCTTCATTCCACCGGAATCTGTCAGTGCAGAAACCAGATTTCAGTGAAATGAAGCCCATCAGAGAGGCAGCTCAGCCTCTGGTCTCATCAGATGCTCCTTCCCCTACCAGAGGGCATCCAAAGCTGCTACAGCTTATCTGGCATTTCATCCACGTCAGCAGCCCAGAGTCATTCACCTGAAGACCCACATCATGCTGGGCAAGGAGACACAGACAACCCCAAAGACAACCTGTCCTTGGGACTTGCATATGGGAGTCCACGCTTAAACCTATCACAGATATTTGACCCAGACCAAATGTAGTGTGAAAGGCCACCAGGACCACAGCCACCTCTAAAAGGGACCACCAACCCTGGTAGCAGCTTAATCATCCTCTGCCTTGCTGCCACCTCCACACAATCGCTACTGTAGTGGCAGCATTGGTGGCAGTGAAGGACCATCCAAATTTCACTGTTTACATATTATGAATGGCTGAGGACCGGTTTTCAGGTCTCTCTCCCTCTCTTCAATACAGAATTGCATAGCTCTGGTGGGAAACATGGCTAATTTGGTACAGACCACATTCCCCCAGACAAGGGAATGGTGCAAAGCTCCAGTCCAAGAACTCTTTTTTGACAGTGCTCAAGTCAAGCTCTGGTCCATTCCTGCTCTACAAAACACAACCATTGGCTGTGTCTGGTGGGGGAGGAAGGAGTCAATTTATCAGGGTGGGATTCAAACCCTTCTGTGAGCCAACAGAAGAGAATTTGTTTGGGGTTGTGGAGTAGGATAGCAGCAGAGCAAGGGCCAGATTTCTGTGACTTCTATGACTTCTGCTCATTCTTGATGCCAATCATTAATCATGATAAATGAGTTGCTCTTATTCGTTTGAAGGGAGAGCCTGGTCCACCAGGAAAAGGAGTGGAAATGAAGGTAAGGAAAATAAAAACTACGAAAGATATTAACGTTGGAAACACCTCCCCTCCGCCTGTGTCCAAGATGTCAGTGGAGATTTTATGAATGCCCCAGGCTTAGCCATCACCACCTGCAGGCCTAGCTCCCCAGGTTGGAGAGGAAACATATCACTGTGTTCGGTCCTTTGAGAAATGCCATTTGCCTTGCACCCAACATTTCCCAGAGCAATGGAGTCAGGCTCCTGCTCAGAAGGGGACATTTCTGCTGCTCTTTGAGTCAGAGCTTTGGTTGTGTTCTTACCCTTTTTTCTTCTTTCAGGATCTGGAGAGACTTTTTGAAGAAAATGGTATCAAGGTAGGTAGTACTCGGACTTTCCTTCTGATGAGATGACTGTAATAACTTTTCCATCTATCCCCTGTGGACTTCTGGAGATGACGTGTGTACCTCCCAGTCCATCACTGGCACTCACAAGAAGTCAGGGTTATTAGATTCCACTTCACAACTTACCATGTGTATGTAAGTTCTTCTTGGACAGCTTTGCTCCTGCTCCATTATGGGGTGGACAGGGGCTTTGAGGCCAATGTGAAATTGAGATCTTAGGAAATACCCACGTAAGAGTTTGGTGCTACCACTTGGCATAGCTTGTATGAAGTGTACTTCAGTTCTGTTCTGTGTCTGCACAGCCTGGAAGAGGAGAGCACAGGGCCCTGTTGTACATGTTGGTAACACACTGGAACAGGTTGCCCAAGGAGGCTGTGGATGCCCCATCCCTGGAGGCACTCAAGGCCAGTCTGGATGTGGCTCTGGGCAGCTTGGTCTGGTGGTTGGCGACCCTGCACATAGCAGGGGGTTGGAACTTGATGATCATTGTGGTCCTTTTCAACACAGGCCATTCTATGATTCTATGATTCTATGTTGTCTGTCTTGTTTAGCACAGTGTGCAGACTTCCTAGTGTGTAATACAGCCATGGTTTCATTCCAGTCTCATGGCAGTCAACAAGCTCAGTAATTGTGATGAGCCCCAGCTTTTAGTGTCCCATTAACTACACCCTTATACATGAGCTCATCGCCCTCAGCTCCTTATTATAAGCCCTGAAGAAGCAAATAAGGGAGATGAGGATCCAACTTATCTAATCAAGTGTAGGGGGATCTATTCAGAATGGAGAGAACCACTGCATAACTTCCATCAATCAGTTCCTAGATGCCCAAGCCATAAGCACTTACATTTAAATCAACTGCTGGCAGTCAGGGCCAGATGCTCTATTACCCTCCTGGAAACACATCAGTCATCATTCCAGGTTGGCTATAGCACTGTTGTTTCTTGGTGATGGGAGAGTGACAGTAAAAAACTATGGGCTCTGTTGGTTGCAGCTGGCATTGCTGAAGGATCTCTCCAATGCAATCCTGCAGGAAGGGCTGGATTGGCTGATGCAGCATTTGGGCAGCTCCAGGACCTCCAGGAGAAAGCAGGCACTTCCACATACACCCAAACATAGCGTGAGTATAACCATGACAGGGTTGGGATTTGGAGAGCAAAGCAGCTGAAAACATGAGAAATGACCACAAGGTTGGCTTCAAAAGTAAAGGACACAGAACAACCTGGGTAGGAAGGGTTGGGGTCCTACTGAGATGCGTCCTAGAGTCCTGGGGTAAATGACTGATGCAGTCATCAAGCCACTCTTGATGATATTTGAAAAATCATGGTGGACACGTGAAGTCCGTGGTGACTGGAAAAAAGGCCATTGTGCACCCATTTTTAAGAAGGGTAGAAAGGATGACTCAGGAAACCACCAACCTGGCAGCATCATCCCTGTGCTGGGGAACATCTTGGAGCAGATGCCCCTAGAAGCTATGCTACGGCACATGTAAGACAGAGGGGTGATATAGGACAACTAGTATGGCTTCACCAAGGGCAGGTCCTTCCTGACCAACCTAGTGGCTTTCTATGATGGCATAACTGCAGCAATAGACAAGGGAAGAGCCACTGATGTCATCTATCTGAAGTTCAGTAAAGCTTCTGACACAGTCCCCCATAACTTCCTTCTCTCCAAACTGGAAAAGAAAGAGAGTGGCAGTCAATGGCTCAACATCCAGATGAAGATCATTGACATGTGTTGTCCCTCAGTGGGAACTATGCAATGATTCTATGATTCTATGAAATGGTGAGCAAGGATTGCTTATTACTGTCTCCGTCTTGGTATAGGAAGGCTAGCAGGTGGGACAGAGACTTCTGGAGTGCCAGGGTGATGGGCAGAAATAAGCCATTAGAATCTATCTTTTTGCATTTGTGGTTCATGGCCACACAGAACCATGGGTTTTTATTGATGTTACAGGGTTCATTGACAGTTGATACTCACGATGTCCTGACCAGCACTGGGGTGACAGAAGAAGCACAGATTCTGGCAGTGGACACTCCATTTAGGGTGCTGGTGTCTGAAGGACTCCCTAAGGTGAGAACAAGCAGCAGAGTTCATGAAGTATAGTCACACAGATGTGTGCTCTTGTCCATACAGTCTGCTGCAGCAATAACATTAAGAGCTCACACATCTGATGCATGCCAGAGCTTCCAGTCCATGCTCCAGTGATGCTTTCTGCTCATCTCTCATCCTCCCTTCCCCTTCACCCAAATACAACTCTTTCTTGTCCCTGCCGTGACTCCACAGCTCTCATTTGCTCAAGTAACAACACTAATTGCTAGAGATAATCTAATTGCCTACAGCCTTGGCAATTGCAAGTAACAGCAAATTTGTTGTTATGGAAATTGGGAATTTGCTAGTGATGTTATGGCTTATCTCCATTCTGGTCCCAAGTTCCTGTGTGCTGCAATACACATCCAGTAATAAATATACAGAGCTGTATCCAGGCTACCTCTCATAGCTGCAGAAGTAGTCCTGGGTCTTAATTTGCCCATACTGGACAGTCTTTATAAAGGATAGTCTGGAAAACATCACTGGCAGCTGTGGTGAGGCTTTTCTAATCCTCTCTTATGACAGTCAAGAAGTGACTCACCATAAGCCCCTGTTAGTCATGGGTAGGAAATGTTGCCTGTAACTGGAACACAAGAAACGTGGGAGTGTTTGGAGCCAGCTGATGGTGAATTTGTCTTTCACTGTGGTTGGTTCAATGATGACCTGTTGCTCAGGGACCTAGGGTAAGGCAGGCTCATCCTCAATCTGCTCCAGGATCTTACTGTGATCTTGCTTTTCCAGATCATAGCAGCCAGGATGACAACATTTTAGGGCCTTGAGGGGGAATAAAGTGCTCACCAGTAGGTTTGTTTGCATCAGAGGTCCCAAGAAACAAAAAATGGACATACATCAGCAAGCCTGGAGCCAGATTTGGGGAGCAGAGACACCAAAGCTATGACAATAAGGGAGTTTTGTTCATCTTAGTGGCCAGGGTTTTTCATAAATGTTGTCACTATCTCTGCCACTATGAATGGGGGTATGGGGTATAATTAGATGGCTTGGGCTGTTTGTCCAGGACAGAGTGGGAAGGAGCTGAATGCTTCTTTCTAGGGACCTTGTTTGGGTTTTAAGGCGAGAAGAGGCAAAGCATTCACCTCTGAGCCCCTGGGCAGCCCCCTGACCCATTGGGGATCTTTGTTGGATGCCACAGCCCAACAGCATTTCCCAAGTAAGGTGCAAGAGAGATCTTGACAACTTGGTTCTCCAGGTTTGTCCTGGGTCTCTAATGAATGGCAGTGTGGGTAAAGCAGCGTCCTGTGGATGAAGTCTTGACTTAGAAAAGCAGTAACTTTCCTTGGTCTCCACAGGGTCCATCTGATGATGGTTCTGATTCTGAGCACCAACCCCTGGGGAACGCTCCTGAGTCACTGAAGAAAATATCTGAGGAAAGAAGGAGGGAGGGCGACTCAGAAGGGACAAATATCTCTCTCAGCAGTGTATGTAAATGCCTGTTCAGTGACTTTTAATTACATTCCCATTTGTGCTGATTAAATAGATGCAAAGGGATTACATTTTGAAGAACTTGATTAGACAAACCCTTTGCAATATTGTGAATTCTTCCTCTGTTTTACTGCAGTGAAAAGTTAATTTAGTGAAAGGATAAGGATTTCTGCATGAATCAGTTTTGGTGCCTGAAACTTTGCTTTCCATGTTCCACTCTGATAATCATTAAGACTATGTTGTCATTCATCCACCACATTCTGCAGAGCTTCTCTATGTCCTCACCACATCCAGAAGGTGATCTGCAAGGAAACCTGTCCATAGAGCTTCTCGAATCCTTGGAGGAAAGAGTGGAAGGACAACCACAAGAAGAGAACAGCCTTGTAGGTATTCCCAGCAGCAGTAGGTCATACTAGGACCAGTGTGGAGATCAGTGATAGACAGGAGGAGACTGAGATGTTCATCTTTTTGCTCTCACATCATTGTAATTATGAGAGCAGTTGGTCATGCTGGTAGACCCTACCCTAATACCATGTACTAAGTGACACCAACCTCAGTGATGAAGAGAGGACAGAGGCACTCATCTGGTGCTGTTTTAACTAACGCATCTCAAGTTGGATACTGGGAAAAATTTCTTTTCCAAGAGAGTGGTCAGACATTGGACCAGGCTGCCCAGGGAGGTGGTGGAGTCACCATCCCTGGAGGTGTTCAAGAAACATGGGGATGTGGCATTGAGGGTTTAGTGGGCATGGTGGGGATGGGTTGGTGGTTGGAATGGATGATCTTAGAGGTCTTCTCCAACCTTAATGGTTCTACAGTTCTATGATTTCAATATAATGTCTTCCCATCTGAGCTGCTGACCGCAGTTCTCTGAGTGCAACCATCCAGCCAATTCCTTATCCAGAGAGTGGTCCATCCATCAAATCCATTCTTCTCCAGTCTGATGACCTGGATGTCATGTGGGATGGTATAAAACACTTGGAGACAGGATGCCTACAGCCTGGATAGAAAAATCCCTTGAGTGTTTGCTTACAGCTGCAAGCACTGTTTCTGCTATGAACAGCATCATATATTTCTAGGAACAGCAATGTGGGAGGTAGCTTAAAGTGGAGAGGCTCTGTCAAGAGGAAATCTTGCCCTCATTTGAATAGTCTGCTGGAAAGTTGCCTCCTCTCCTATTGCAAATTACCTTCGCACAGACTCACAATAGTTGCAGCAGCCAGGAGAGGGCTCCCAGCACAAGCACACAAACAGGAGCATTCACACGTGTGTTTGCATGCAAGCTGCAGCCTGAGCAGTGAGCATCCTTCAGCTGCAGCCACAGCACATGCAGTCAGGAGCATGCAGAACCTGTTTCCAGCAGACAGAGAATCATAAAATCACAGAGTAATTAAGGTTGGAAAGATGGCTAAGATCAATAAGTCCAACCATCAACCCATCACCATCATGTTAACTAAACCAGTACCACATCTACCCTTTCCTTGTACACCTCCAGGGACAGTGACTCTTTGTTTCTAATGGGTGTAGGACCCTGGTTGAGGTAGGAGCTTTGTGGTGCCCCTTCTCTAAAGTAGACAGGGCTCAGACCCTGCAGACCTGCACCCACAGTCTATGAATTAGGCCATCCCAAATTCGAACTGTGGACTTGAGTTATACTGGATACTTCTCATGAGCAACCTCATCACAGTTTCATGCATTTGGACTTAATAAATCAGACACTTAATAAATCAGACAGAAACTTAATAAATCAGACAGAGCATCTCCCTCCTTAATGAAAAGGGAGTGAGCCGTATTGGTCAGTTTTCAGGGAACTAAATGCATCTGTGTACCCAAAAACTATGGCCATGGCACTGGGAAGGAAGAGAGGTTTGGGGCCAAATGTAGTGCTGTCTTCAGTAATTAGGGGGTGTCAGTAGTTTACTTAATCCCTACATCTCTGCAGTGTCAGATGATGAAAGATCAACACAAGCCAGCAATGTGTGCTTGCAGCCCAGAAGGCCAACCGTATCCTGGGCTGCATCAAGAGAAGTGTGACCAGCAAGGTCAAGGGAGGTGATTCTGCCCCTCTACTCTGCTCTCATGATACCCCATAGGAAGTGCCGTATCCAAGTCTGGGGCCCCCAGGACAAGGAGGACATGGAGCTGTTAGAGTGGGTACAGAGGAGGACCACAAAGATGACCAGAGGGCTGGAACACCTCCCCTGTGAGGACAGGCTGAGAGAGTTGAGACCACTCAGCCTAGAGAAGAGAAGGCTCTGAGGAGACATTATGCAGCCTACAGGGGTCTACAGGAAAGCTGGGGAGGGACTTTTTATAAGGGCATGTAGCAACAGGACGAGGGGAAATGGCTTTAAACTGGAAGAGGGTAGATTTAGAGTAGATCTCAGGAAGAAAGTTTTTATTGTGGGGGTGGTGAGACATTGGAACAGGTTGCCCACCGAGGCTGTGGATGCCCCCTCCCTGGAAGCATTCAAGGCCAGGCTGGATGGAGCTGCGAGCAGCCTGGTGTGGTGGGAGGCATCCCTACCTATAGCATGGGGTTGGAACTTGATGATGTGGAAGGTCCCTTCCAGCCCAAGCCATTCTATGATGCTATGATCCCAAGGACCAAAATCAGAATTCTGCATCCCATCTGAGAAAGCATTTTTTTTTTATTGTTATTATTTTTTAAACCCCATGGGTGGTGAGGAGCAGAGCCACAAGCATTAATCATCCAGAGGCTCATTTATCACTTGAGACCAAAGCTGAGACAGTCTTTATCCAAAAGTTAGCACTTTGGGTTTACCACCCAAAGGAGATGGGTTTATCCCCTCTATCCCCAGGAAGAGTAAAAAGCACGGTCCTTAGGCAGGGAGCCAGGAGCAGTCCTTCTCTCCACACAGCACAGATCTCCGCAATGCAAAGAGAGCAAAATAGAGCCGCTTGTTTTCCCGTCAGCAGCAGCTGCAATCACGAATTTTACCTGTTAAAAGGTTCACAGGGCCCCAGAGAGAAGCAGTCTGTAATAGCCCAAGAAGCTTCATCTCAGAGATGCAATTTCTGGCTGGCAGGAGTTAATGGGGGAAGCAAATTAACTGATATAGAGATGGGATGAGCCCTGGTACACATGCCCGTGCAAGAAGAGGTGGGTGGTGACTCTTTCTGTGGGTGAACCAATTCTTTGGCATTATGGGATTGGACAGGTCAATCCCCTCCATCTCCCAGCCTCAACTCACTCATTTTCAGAGTTAATACAGATAAATGCCCCTTGTTTTCTCCATATGGATATACCTAAGGTCTCTCTATTTTTTTTTCTTTTACCTGATATCTTCATGCTCTTTGCTGTTTCTCTCTTTCTTTGGAGAACTATTTCTTCCTCCTCACTTTATTTCCATTTTTCTCTTTCCAGACCTCATTACATCAGCTCTTTTCCTTCTCCTTTTCTTTTCCTTCTGCTTTTCTTTTCTTTTCTTTCCTTTTCTTTTCTTTTCTTTTCTTTTCTTTTCTTTTCTTTTCTTTTCTTTTCTTTTCTTTTCTTTTCTTTTCTTTTCTTTTCTTTTCTTTTCTTTTCTTTTCTTTTCTTTTCTTTTCTTTTCTTTTCTTTTCTTTTCTTTCCTTTCCTTTCCTTTTCCTTTTCTTTTCTTTTCTTTTCTTTTCTTTTCTTTTCTTTTCTTTTCTTTTCTTTTCTTTTCTTTTCTTTTCTTTTCTTTTCTTTTCTTTTCCTTCTGCTTTTCTTTTCTTTGCTTTGCTTTGCTTTGCTTTGCTTTTCCTTCTGCTTTTCTTTTCTTTTCTTTTCTTTTCTTTTCTTTTCTTTTCTTTTCTTTTCTTTTCTTTTCTTTTCTTTTCTTTTCTTTTCTTTTCTTTTCTTTTCTTTTCTTTTCTTTTCTTTTCTTTTCTTTTCTTTTCTTTTCTTTTCTTTTCTTTTCTTCTCTTTTCTTCTCTTTTCTTTTCTTCTCTTTTCTTTTCTTTTCTTTTCTTTTCTTCTCTTTTCTTCTCTTCTCTTCTCTTCTCTTCTCTTCTCTTCTCTTCTCTTCTCTTCTCTTCTCTTCTCTTCTCTTCTCTTCTCTTCTCTTCTCTTCTCTTCTCTTCTCTTCTCTTCTCTTCTCTTCTCTCTCTTCTCTTCTCCTTATCCTTTCCCCTTTTTTCCTTTCCCTTTTTCCTTCTCCTTTTTTCCTTTTTCCTGACACTGACACTCACTATCAGCAAGTCACTGCTTCAGAAAGCAGCAGCCGCTATCCTTTCCCTTGAGGTACATTACTGATGGCATCTCAGAGCTGGAAACTGCTAAAATTGCGGAGGAATTGCAGAATGAAGGAGAGTTATTACCCCCTGCAATTTCCCACCACCCCTGTAAATGGCAGCGTTATGAGACGGGTTGCCATAAAACCTCAGCAAGGTCCTGGCAACCCATGGGCTTGCCTTGCTTTTTCCTTGTGATGCTCTTCACAATGGACACGGACCCATAGCAAAACAGCAGCAGCATTTTGCATCTGCTCTGCATGTGGATCAGCTGCAACCCAGTGCGGGATGGCCAGAACTCACCCAAAAAGAGCACTCCTGAGCAATGTGTGCCAGCACATCACTGGTGAATCTTTTCTTCCTCCTTCTTGCTCCTCACCATGATTCAGCAAAGAATTTCAGTTTTCTTAGGGCAAAAATATCTTTTTTCCTTATGTATTTTAGTGCGTCAGAAACTTCCTGTGTTTATTAGCCAGTAAATGAAACTATCATCCAGTTAGTTAAATCCATCAAAACAGAACTCAACACGTGATTCTAGATTAATTTTTGGGGTCAATCTTGGTCTTTGATTCTGAAAATAATAATAACACGAATGTGGAAATAGTGCCAAATATCTGCATCCCATCCTAATACGTTCCTCTTTTACCTATGCTCCTGACAGGGCTCAGGGCTGGGGTTTGAGTGCATGGAGGTTTCCTGCCTTCTGTTGTTGTGAATCACACCATTGCTTTTTTGCTTTCGTATGAAAATATTTGCCAAAGCTGCTCTGCAGTTCACCACCATGTGTGTCAGGGAATAATTGCTGTATACTGAGCTAGGAATATAATTGTTTTTAGAACAGCAAGCAGATAAATTACTGTTGCTAGTATTATGACCAATTTACGATCCAGGCCAGTAACTATTTGTACAAGCTTTATGGTGTGTGTCTTAAATATGTATCAACCAAAACCATGAGCATTGCAAAGGATAGCAAGATCACTAAGTACAGTGATCAAACATCAACAGCTGTATTACTGCAGTCAGATATATTGGGTGCAATAAATGCATACCACGTGTGTTACCCAGACATGGATGCTGCAGGGAGGAAAGCAGAGTTCAAAGTTGCAAGAGTTTAGGTATTGTTCCTGTGAAATAAACATAAGTTAATTGCACAAGAGATGCTCAGTGGGATGATTGGTTGTATGACGTAGTTGGTGGTAGGTGGACAGGTGGACTAGAGGTCTTTTCCAACTTTAATGTTTCTGTGATTCCATGATGCTGCTTTCTTTCTTGTAGGAAAACATGAATTTAGAAGATGGCTCTGCACTCCCAAGGCATCCTAGAGCCAGGAGATCAACCCAGCATGATACACACATGGTAAAGTCCCATTACACCCCAATGGCTTTGGGCTAAAAATGTCTAAGAGCAGAGCCATAAGGGAGTGGGGACCATTTCTTGTTGGCTCTATCATAGGTTCACCCTCCCGGTGCCCCAGGAGCTCCAAAATTCCCATCTGGATCCATGGTGAGTGAATACCTGATACAAGTTTGTCTTCAAACACATGGATGCAAGGGAAGCCCAATTTGCTTCTTCTCAATGACGAATGTAGAGGGTGTATGTGAAAGGTTAGTGATAAATATTAATAAATAAAGCAAGGAACATCTGCTGATGAAGCTGAATTTATTGGCAGAGCAGAGTGTTCTCGCTGTGCTTGGCAAGGGAAATGTGATGCTTACGAAGCAGAAGTGGAGAAAATCAAACTTAATCAATGAGGGAACATGATAACCTGATTCGGTCTTCTTTTGTCCTGAGAGTATAGAAGATATTTGTAGGAGTATATAAACATGTAAATGTGTGTTTATAAACACGTAGATCTAGATATCCTCTGAGTTTGAATTAATTTAATTTACTTGAAAGTGGCAATTGACCATTGCCCTGTCCTTGGCAGTGGGCTATGGTAGCAGTGAGCTGAGATTATCTGTGCCGTGAGGAGATGTGTTGTTTCTCATACTTGATCTAGCTCTGTAGGTGTCCACTGCAGAGGAGTTGGGCTAGATGACCTTTAAATATCCCTTCCAACTCAAACGATTCTATGACTCTGTACACGTCTGTAGAGGGTCAGGGTTATGGTGGGATGTCTGTGCCATTGCCAGAAGCCTGGTGCCAAGGCATTTCATGGTTTGTGGACCCTACAGCCCATTTCCAATGGGTGCACCCAGATCTCAGGTATCCTATCCAGGCTGGAGTGGCTTAGAGTGAGCCTGGAGACCATCTCGTATCCAACCAGGAGCGTTTCAATGAGGATCTCATGATCCCTGACCACACGTGGATTCCCTGCAAGATGCCTCTACCCCTGCTACAATGAAGGGATTTGCTGTGTATATCTCACTGCTTGAAGACACCCTTTTTACAGCTCAAGAGGGGAAACATTTCCCTACCTGCTCTCATGCTTTCTTCTTTTCTTCTTCAAGACATACCCAGGTCCTCAGCACCCGAGGAGAATTAAGGTAAAATATTTGTGCCCAGGGCTTTTCTCACCACCACTGCATGTGGTGAGGATGTGAACAGTCTTTTCTCCCATCATGCAGAATCCAAACTCTGTTTTGCATGTTCACTTGTTTTCTTACAGAAGGAGGGAATGGGCCCTCCAGATCCACCCTACCATTGCCAAAAGGTCAGTGCTTTTGTTCCACCTTTAATGCAGATACCAAACAATGCTGGGGTGAGACAGGATGGAGATCTATCTCCCCAGGGCTGTCTCATTTAGAGGCTGAAAATCACAGGTAAAGATTGGCCAGGCTGGTGGGTTCAAGAGTTAGTGACCAATGGTTTGGACTACTGAAAATGAGCAGAGGACCCTACCTTGAGTTTTTCATATCTGCTTTAGACGTATTTGTAGTGGTTTTTTGGTTGCTCAGTAATTCTCTCCTCAGCGAACTTCTCCCTTCTCCCTCAGACTCATGGTATCTGCAGTATTATATTAATATCTGCAGTAATTTTGGCCTGGGAGATTCACAGTACCACTCACATCTTACAATTACTCCAGTTTGTTTTCTCTCTGTGCACTTCCACTGTATGGAAAAAGGATAGGAGAGATGGGACAGTCCTAATCTGGTTGGACTCTGATTGGACTTCGGAGTTGGACTCAACGATCCTTATGGCTCCCTTCCAACTCAGGATATTCTATGATTCTATGGTTTGGTTCTGGTTGGCATAGCCCAACCAGATGGACCATCAGAAATGCAATGGGAAGGAGATGGTCCTCCATTACCAAACGTTTGCCAAAACATGATGCAGGAATTAAGGCAGCACTTACCTTGACCAAAAAGGGAAGGAGATGTTTGTTATACTTGAACTGAAGTGGATGTCTGTTGTTTTCCAGGGAGAAATGGGAGCTCCAGGAGCCCGTGGAAACAAAGGAGAAAAGGTAGCAATAGCGCTTTTGTGAGCCTCTGGGACTTGGAGAAGGCTCCCTGTGCTAATAGGGTCTGGAAGATAAGAAGCTGGGACATACCGGTGGAGTGGACATTCAGGGTCTGTGGGAGATTGTGCTGATGTAAACAGGGACAGAGGGAAGGGTCAGACCCAGCCCCAAGTTTCTTATGGCATCTTCTACCATCAAAGCAGGCATTCAGCCACACAAAGTGCCTCTTCATGAACACTTTTCATAAGGGACAAACAGGAGATCTGAGGTGCTGGGACCCAGATATTCAAAAGAAAGGTGGACAAGGGAGGGTTGTTTCACAGTCCAATGGAAAGAGGGTATTTTGCATGGGTTACTATGAATTTCAATGCCTTTGTGCAGGGACCATGGGCATGAGAAGGGAGGTGGCTGGATGATGGATCTTTTTGTCTTGCAGGGTCAGCCTGGGGAGATGGGGGAGCCTGGAGAAAAGGTGAGATGTGGAGTCAGGCTCAACCACTGGCACAGGACAGTGTCACCAGCTAAGTGGCATAGAGAAGTGAAATCCCTGGCCCCAATATGAACCCATCACCAGCTGAGCTGAACCCAGTAGACCCAGAGCCCAGTAACACCAAGAGCAGCGTGGCCCTCTGGTAGGGCATTTGACTCCTCAATTGTCACACAGCCACTCCCAAACCTCTCTAGGGAAAAGAACTGGACATTAGGGGTGTCTCTGAACTTCCAGTTACTCCATCCTGCCACAGACTATGGGCACAACTGGATACCTCTTCTCTTGCTCAGGGTTCCAGTGAGATTGTACTTCACATGATGTCTCCAACAGGCTTGATAACTCTCTCTTCATTTCACAGGGCACCAAAGGAGACAGAGGTGAAAGTGGTCAGAAGGTAAAGAACAGCACTGGTACCACAGGTGTCTCTTCTCCCACAATGACTCTTCTACCTTCCCAGTATCTAACCTCCCAAATCAAGTTGAGGAGTCCAGATAACCTCCTGAGATGTGGACTCAGCATAGCTGGGATGGGACACTCACTGGGGGACCCAGCATCTATCCCTCCCATATAGGGACTCCTGATGGCTCATATAGACAGGGCACACATTATAAAAGGGTAATGTCAGAAGATATGGGACTATCTGGGCAACGTGTTCTAGTGCTCCGCCATCCATACAGGAAAGGAGTGCTTCCTGACGTGGAATCTCTTGTGTTCCAGTTTGTGCTTTTTGATGGTCCCATAGTGCAAAGACTGATCTTGCTTTTTCCTGACCTCTTCACAGGGAGAACCAGGAATTGGGTTCAGAGGCCCTGTTGGTCAGGCTGGGCCCCCAGGACTTAAGGTAAAACCTTCTTCTCCTCTAGATAAGATCTCACTTTTTTTTTTGTGGGTGTTACATTCCATTGTCTATGCTGATCATCCCACTGCTAGGTGTCGGGCACAGTGGTGACTGAAATGAGAAAGACACTGAGGATGGTAAAGGCACTGAAGCTAAACAAAGCAAAGACAGTAACAGAGTTTGGGATGGAGGGAGTGCCCTGTGTCCTCCAAGTGACCACTTTAGATCAAGTCAGGTCCAGAGGATAAAAATGTCCATCCATGGTCTTCTGCATTTACTAAGCCATGGCACAGCCCCTACTCCATCCCTATGAACTTCTCTTACTGGAGTACCTTCAGTTCTACATACCAGTTATGTGAATTCAAGGATACACTGCTGGTTTTCTTCAGGACTTTTGGAGGGCTATTAACCTCACCTCAAATCTAAATTCCTTCTTATTCACTCAACAGGGTGAGCCAGGGGCCCCAGGACCTCCAGGAGCCCAGGGCATTCAGGGCATTCGTGGAAACGCTGGCATTCCTGGCTCACAGGGAGACAGAGGGGCTCCAGGTCTACCCGGGACACCAGGACAGAAGGCAGGTGGTGTGAGGGCACTGTGCATGTTGTGTTGTCCAACCCAAGGTGAGAACAAGTGTGATTCTCCTGATACTGCCTACACCAGCCCATTGGAGTCCCCTCTCTTCAATGATGCCCCCATGTGGGGAGCATTCCAAAGACCTCCTAGGAGAACCCAGGGACACATTCCTGCTTTCATGGCTGGCTTGAGAGAAGTGGGACCTTTGCCTTTTGGTGTTTTCCTCCTTAAAGGATTTTGTTTTCAAGGGTGAGAGTGGGAAGAGAGGCCGGAATGGACTTGCTGGGCCTGCAGGACCATCAGGATCCCCAGGAAAAGAGGTGACTTTTACACATCACACCTTTGTCTTCTGAGAGACTGTAGAGATTTAGCTGGGGAGAGAGGCTGAGGGCCTGGTATCTGGGCTGTGTGCTTTTATCCTTTCATTGGGATGGGAAAGCATCAAGGACTTGCAAAACAATGTTTGTTGTGGTTTTCTTTTTTCATCCTATAGGGGATTCCTGGGACACCTGGGCCCAAAGGCAACAAGGTGAGTGCCAGCCTGCCAGGAAGGGCACAAATAGCTGAGATCCTTGGGTAATAATGGGTCAGCCCACTGCAATCTCCTAGCTCCTTATCCTTGATCCCATCTAGATGCTTCACCCCCTCTCACCTTCATGCCCATCTTCCACCAGTTTGTTGGGGCATCCTCCAGAGAGAGCTGCAGAAAGTCAATGGAAAGGAGTCTCCTGACTCCTTCTGTGACTTTTAAATCATTTCATGCTGGACATGAGAAAAATCTTCTCAAAGAGAGTGGTCAGGCTCTGGAACAGGCTGCCCAGGGAGGTGGTGGAGTCATTATTGCTGGAGGTGTTCAAGATACGTGGAGATGTGGTGCTTAGGGACTACATGGTTTAGAGGGCAGTATTGTGGTAGGTAGACAGTTGCATGAGATGACCTTAGAGATCTTTTCCAACTTTAATGATTCTATGATTCTATGGTCAAACTGATCAGTAGTCATAGCATGTGGCGTCCTTCCTCCAATTAGACCTTTGTCTTTCTGACCTGCAGGGAGAAACTGGGATTGGAGTTGTTGGTCCAAGAGGTCCCCGAGGATTGCCCGGTTCTCAAGTAGGTTCCCTGTAAATGTTCCTTGCTTGGCTTGTTGCAAGCTACACTCTTTTGGAGGCAACTTTGTACCATCACTGTCTGCTCACCCATCATAGAAAATGCCAATAGAGTTGATTACAGAGACCACTTTATTCTTTCACTGGCCAGATTTGGAGGTGATAGACACTGCTACACCCAGCTGGAGCTGGCACTGGCCAGATTCTCTCCACAGATTGCAATTAGCATCCCCTCTGCAATTAGACACCCTCAAGCACTGCATGTTGCATTGATCAACACGTCTGTGCCCTTACTGGCTAGATGGAAGCTTCAATGGTAACATCTACATTCATACATCTGCATATCTCAGTGAGGAAGGACCTCATGTTGTATGCTTGAGGGATGCTACCTGCAAACTCATTCCTTCAGAAATCCACCTCCAGCTTTCTTACTCTTGTTCCCCTCTTCCCTCCTGACCCTCTGTCATCCCTTGGGAAGCAATGCTCAGTTTTCCTCAGGCTGCTGAGAAGTTTTGGTCCTCTTCTGGCAAAGGCCCCAGGGAGACCCTCTAGAGCATAATCAAGGGCCATGTTTCAATTTGCTCCGTCTGTGGCTGTTCCATGAATAAACTGATTTTATGCTGCAATCCATTTAGATAAATTCCCCATCTGCCAGCAGAATGGTTCGATGAGGCCCCTGAGACAAAACAGTTAATGAGAATGTCAACAGCTGTGAAAGGTCTGGGGTAAACCTTACTCAAGCTTTATTATCTGAATGGAATGATGAAATAATGTTTCTGCTCTCCTGACTCCAGCATAAATCTGGAGAGAATCGCAGAATCGCAGATTACATTACATAGGAGAGAATTGGCCTCGCAGGATGATGCCCAAATCTAGACATCTCAAAGACATGTATGTCTTGAGGGTTCTACTCACTGAGGTCACTGAAGCACTTCACAGATCCACCAGCTATCCTTTGTAGTAAGATTTAAATAGAGTCAATAACACACTTGAAGAAACATTAAGAAGTTCTCTGGCGTCTGGAAACAAGTGCTAGGTATGAAGATAAGCCTCACATTGGTCTTCAAAGGCATGAGTTAAGCAGTTGACTGGTGGTATCTTCCTTCTGAAAGCCAGCGATGTGGGTTCCAGATGAATTTCTGATTACATTTTTGTTTTGGTGAGTCCTACTGAAATCAAGTTATGAATGCACATAAAAGCTACTGAGCCCTCTGATTGAGGATGAGAATTCTCTTGGGACACCATGGGCATCTCAGACCTCTTCCCTTTGCTGCCCATGCTTTTGTCACGTGTAAATACAGCTTGAGGAGGGACACACAAGATCACCCAACCTTGAGTTGCTTCTTCTAAGCCATTCCAACCAGTGCCTCCCTATAGAAACAGAGAAGAGGCACCTTTTTAGAGTGATTAATATCATGGTAAATCAGTTTCAAATCATCCTACAGATGTGTTTCTCTTGAAAGCTGAGGAGAAGGTGAAGCTTGAAGCTGACCTGAGTGTTTTCTAAATACTGAGTGCATTGTCCAACTTCAATGACATGTGTGTGGTATGGCCCTTTAAGTCCTTTAATCCAGAACCATAGGACACCTAATACATGTAGACATATAAGTGAACAAGGCTGCAAAACTCCCTTTAAGGATCTAGGCTTCTGTATTCTCAATTCCTACTGACCCTCATGGGATGGACTGTGGAGCTGGGACTGTGCATGTTGCATGTGTCTGTTGATGGCCGTCACTACACCTCTCTCTCCTAACAGGGTGACGAGGGCATCATGGGAGTCCAGGGCCCCACTGGTATGATGGTGAGTGTTAATGTAGCACAGAGAACTGATTTCACAGTATGGACAACAAATCAGCTTGTTTTTTATGGTACGGACAGCTTCAGGGCTGGAAAAATCCCTATAAGCAATTAAAAAAATGTAAATGGTTTGATGCTTCCAGTGGGAAACAGAAACTTGGGGAACCCAAATTCTTATGTTGTGTTGGAAGGGTTGAGTGTAAATCCTTTAGCCAGATGTGAGACATAAGTTGTCATACCAAGCGTAATTGCTTTACGCTTGGCCACATGCCATCCCAGTCTATCCTGTCCCTGCCCAGTCCTGTGATGAGGGACATCTAGAGATCCTGTCACCTCCACCTAGAAGGGCCTATGGGAGCAGCCCCATGCTCTCTGAGAGATTGTGGCTGTGTCTTGTTGATGTTAAGCATACAAAAGTCTCCACGTGAGGCTTGCAAAATAGGGCAAGTTGGCCAATCTAGCTTCTGCACCCCTCCCACCAGGAGCTTCTCCATGCTGAAACCTCTTCTTGGAGGCAGCTCTGTCTTAGAGTGGAGACTGCTCTTTCTTTCCTAATATCTTCCCTCACTTGTATTTATCCTCACATCCTGTTCTGTGTTCTTGCAGGGTCTAAAAGGTCTCCCGGGTGTGAAAGGTGAAAGAGTAAGTGAGAGTCACTGTCACCTTTTCCTATGCAGCTCCTGAAGAGGAGGGCTCCATTGTGGGGAATCTTTCTGGGACAGATTGGGAGGGGACTTTAATCAATGTATGAAAGTGTGAAGTGACAAGTAGTCCCTTGTAAGGTCTGGGCCGGGATCAGGGTGCATGTTACCTTTCTGCATGCCTCTTTTAAAAATATTTTTTAGGATGGTGGGAAGGGAGGAAATTTGGGAGTTTGGACAGAAAGGAATTCCTGTCGTACTCCATTTGATCCCTCAACGTGCAGGGCTGGGCTGAGGAGCAGCTCCCCTGCAGCACATGCAGAACGAAGACCACTTTCCAGACAACACATACCCATTCGTTTTACATCCATGAGCAGGAATCCCTTTGCTCTCCTGCCATTTCCCTCTTGCAAGCCCTGGAAAGTGGAAAAGTGCAGCAATGGGAAGAGTAAATCTTGTCCAAATGTAGGGATGCGTAATCAGACACAGGAATGAAGGCAACCACATATAGTGCTGCTACTCAGAAGCAACTCAGTACAGTTTTTCAGTCTCCCTTTGCTCTCTTATTCCCACCTGGTCCTTCTGGTCTCTCTCATCTGCTGTCGCTTTGCCAGTCGTGAGCACTGGAGAAGGGTAAGTGATGCCATCAGCACCAAATCCTGCCCTTCAGCTTCATATCCCACCTCCTAGATAAAGGCTTGAGGAACGGTTAGTATTTCATACACTTTTAGTTGCAAAATCCAACCTTTGAGATTGAAATTTAGGAAATCTTATAAAATACAGGATGCCTTCCCACCCTAGGTGTAGTACTGGCATATTACCAGAGCTGCAATGACGCATTGGAAGGTGGAAATCCAATGATAGCTTCACACTGTGGACGTGCTGAGCATGGAGTCAGCCAAAACACGTCAGTCCCAGGTGTTTATCTTTGGTCAACACAATATATTTGAGTTGTGCACAATCTCCCATGGTAAGCTTTGGAGGACTGCCCAGGGGAGCTGACTCCCAGCTGTGATAGATGGGCTTGGTGTGCAAATCAGCGGACTGAGTAGCACAGAAAGAGGGAGTAAAAAGGGAATCACTCACTGTCTTTATTTCTTGCTTGCTTTCAGGGCGATCGGGGACTTCTGGGACCCAAGGGAGAAAGAGTAAGGACGTTCCAGATTGTGACCTTTTGGGGCAGGTGGGGTAAAAGGCTGTTAGGGTTTTATCATTACCTGTGAGCAGATGGACACTTATTTGAACAATTCAGTGATCAGGCAAAGTAGAGACATAAATGATAAGAAATACTGATATGTTTTCCTTCTGTCTAGTGGGAGTTTCCCTGTTTACAGCTGGTCCCTTCACTATGTACATCCAAGAGTTTGGGTCCATTCTCCCTACATTATACAACCATGCAGCAGAATGCAAGATTTAGACGCCTCCTTCCCCTCATGGGATTTTCCAGTGGGTTCAATCCACTTTGTTGGCCTCTTGCTTGCACTCTATGCAATGCTCAGAGTGGAGTTTGCACCATAGTTCTAGTGGGATCCTACAACAGCCATTGTTGATAGCAACAAAAAAGAAGTCATTTCAGCAGCTGTTTTTTGGGGCACAAAAATGCTTCCTATGATGTAAGGGGTGAAAGAAAGGTTCCACTGATTTTTGTTAATCAGCTCACCCCAAAGCATACCCCAGTCTGGCTCGTAGCAGGTAATGCAAAATAACCCCGAGTGCAGAAAGTGAGCAGAAAATGCTGAGTTTCTGTCTAGTGTTTTGTTAACTTCCTCCCTTACTGAGGTGGCTTGTAAGAAAATGAGTTTTCGAAAACCTACATGATGATTTCGCCTTTGAGTCATGCGGCATTACATGATTAGGGCCAATTTGTCCCTGAGGAGGCTGCTTTCAAAAGGGACTTGCTCCAGAGACAAATCAACTCCTAATCTGCTTCGTGAGGAGGCCCCAAAACACTTCCCGAGTTGAAGGAATGTGTAATGCATTTTCCAAAGAATACCTTAATAAAATATAAAAAGGCGTATGAGATAGAACTGAGGGAGAGGGATGATTGGCTTGGATTCATTCCCCATGGTTACGGTTTGACTTACTTTATAACTCTCTCTCCATCAGTACAAGTGGAACTGTGTGCTTTTCAGGGCTTGTACCGTGCATTGGATTAAACTACAGAATTTTTATGCTCCCTTTTGTCTGCAAAATTGATGGAGCTCCATCCCATCTCCATTACAGACACTCAAAAGCAGGAAAGCAGAGAGTGTATGAAGATAGACTTGGAGCAGGATCTGATAGTGATCACTGTATGAATTGCAAAAGATGGTCAAATTCTGGGGAGTGTTGATTCATGGGTGTTTGTTAAGAGTCTAGCAGCAAAGCACAGTCGCCCCTAACAGGGATGGATGTTTGCAGCATTGAAGAAAGCTGGTATGAGGGGAGGCTGTTTCAGATAGGCTACAGTTGCCAAAAGGGGCTAGCAAGGAGAGTTATCAGCCTATAAGGAGTTAATTTATCTTTCAGGGGGGAAAAAAATGAATAAATCAGTGCTGTGCGCTGCTAACATCGGCGGCAAAATACTAACTGCAGGCTGCACTCAGCATCCAAATCGGATGTAAAAATCTTCCAAAGGGGAAAGGTGCTCCTTTCTGCCTCTGTAACAGCAGATCACCCTCCCTACCAGGTCTGTCCTGCCTCCAAACCCCATGCCTTGCTGCATCTATCTACGCCTGTCCTCCTTGTTGCTATATAGAGTTTCAGGGTCCACCAAGGATGCTAATGGCACTCTCTGGGCTCCTTTTGGGGCAGCATATTAGACGCATGTACTTGTCAGCTGGTCACAGTGCCCTGGCTTGCAGAATCAATGTTTCTGATGTAAAAAACACTAGCTCTGATGGGTGCCATAAGTAGCACTCGCCAACCTCAGCTCCAACTGCATGACCGTAAATCAGGGCACCATGAGCCTACAACCAGGTCCCGTACGTGGGAGGAGATGCAAACCTTGATATCCTAAGTGATATACAGTGACAAAGGAGCCAAGCCACCATGTCAGATATGGACCTGTCCTATCACTAATAGCTTCAGATTGGGAATTGAACCTCAGGGTTCCACTTTCCCATGCATAGCTCCACTTCTATGTGTGACACCTGGACTGTGGCTATGCCATTGGGCCCCAACATTTTCTTCAGCAAGAGGTCACTGTCAAAATTCAGAACTTGTCATGCACATTCATCACTTAGCTTTTAGTTGAGAATAAATTAAACTTATTACTGTTCATCCATACCTTCCAAATGGACCACAGTTTGGAAAATGCTCGCAGATGTTTGTTACCTTTTTGCTGTTTTTTCCCATCATAGCAAGTGTGGTTCTATCCAATGGGACCCCTGAATTCAAGTACCACTTGTTCTCTACATCTCTTCTGTGTCTCCTTTCTCTAGGGTGAGACCATGACTGGTTTCGGACCCCAAGGCTACAAAGGCAGTAAAGGAGATCCTGTAAGTTGATGACCCTTATAAGTCCTTTCCAACTTAGGTTATTCTATAAGTTTTACTATTGTTGTGATTCAGCATAGGGAACAGCTTGGGTATCCATTGCAAACCAGTGCTTTGGTCCAAAGCCACTGACTGAGAGCCAGGTCCTTCCTTGAGAGAGGCACAACCCCACTAATTTCTATCCTATCATTCAGGGTGAACAAGGCCTGCCAGGTTTTGATGGAGACAAAGGCGAGAAGGGAGAGGATGGGCCTGCAGGAGAAAAGGTATGAACCTCCCAATGTGACAGAGACACATAACACTGGAACAGTCCCATTTCTCCTCTCTCCAAGAGCTGGACATGCTGCTTGAAACCCTGAAGCTCAGAAAGAGTGGTAATGCATTGGAACAGGCTGCCCAGGGAGGTGGTGGAGTCACTGTTCCTGGAGGTGTTCAAGAAATGTGAAGATGTGGCACTAAGAGACCTGGTGGGGATGGGCTGGGGTTGGACTTGAGCCTTGACACCTGTGGAGGTGTCAGGTCTCAACCCATCACTCCACGGGAAGGAATCACATAACTCTCCCACTCTCAGACTGAGTCATGAATTAAATCTCCATGCGCCAATCATCCCTATTCTTGTATCATGATAATGGGTTTTGTTCTAAAAGTCTGACACAGTGCAGAGTAAATATAAGTATCTACAACAGCAGCGTCCCTGATTAGGTCCCCTGTGACTGTGAAAGCAACGTGGAGAAGGTCCCATGGGTGATACTTGTGTTCTTGTCAGATGAAGTCCCACACACAATATCTGTCAGACTGCTCTCTTATTAAATAGTAATAATAATAATAATATGTGTCTCTTAAAGCAACAGCACCTTTTCTCAGCACTCAGCTGAATTTCTGAGTGTCTTTAGATGGAGCACCACTACTCCACCACTAGCAATTCAACCAGGGTTTTGTACTTCAGCATTAGCAAAGAGGCTACTTCTTTAAAACATTTGAGACCCTTCTCTGCTTATTTTCCTTCAGTCCCCATCACTGGGCACTAATTCTCTTTCAGGACAGAGCTATATGGTTTCTGCAGTTGGTGGCTTCCTTCCCTGGCACTGGCTGCCATAAAGATCTTTGGGGTTCTTGGAGGTGAAGCCTGCTATAGAAATGATTGTTGTCCTTCACTCTTCCATCTTCATAAGGTTCTCTCTCAGGAAGGGCTGCTTCAAGAGCACGGTGCACTCAGAATGTATTTGACAGGTATCCTATAATTTTAGGGAATCAGAGGTGAAGCTGGCTCCAAGGGAGCCATGGGGCTTTTTGGAACAAGAGGACCAGTAGGACAGAAGGTGAGTACACCCAGCACCTATCTTAAGGTATCCTCTCTGAGGACTAAACTGTAAAATCACACATGAACTGATACATAAAATCCTTTCACAGTTTTCTCACAATATAATTCTGTGTCCAAGGAGGGTGTGGGTGTTGCATCCTTGGAGGCATTCAAGGCCAGGTTGGATGGAGCTTTGGGCAGCCTGACCTGGTGGGGGGCAGCCAGCCCACAGCAGGGGGGTTGGAGCTGTATGATTTCTAAGGTCCCTTCCAAGCTAAGAAATTCTATGATTCTATGATTGATTCTATGATTCCTTCTTTGAAATTGCTGATTGAAATGTTGTGGAGCTACCAAACAGCAGAAGTAGCTGTGATCTGCCAGGAGACCCCAAGAGATTCTTCCCTTTTTCTAAAGCAGCAGAGTGCTCTGACATCTTCCCTGTGCTATGATAGTAATGATTTGCTGAAATGTCAGCATTTACATGCAAGGTATCAATTCCTGTCTAAGTTATACTCAGTGGAGACGTAGGGCTCCCTTCAGTTGCCCATCTGAGGTGTTTAAGGGATCCTACCTGCCCTTCCATCTGCTGCAGGTATGTCCTATGGCAATCCCCAATTCCAGAGGAAGTGCAGCACTTTCCCATTGTTACTCATCATCCCTTTCCTTTCAGGGGGAGCCAGGAGAACCAGGCCTGCTGGGCTCTGCCGTGAGTTGGAGCATGTTTCTCTGTCTTTGGGCACATAACTGGGGTGGCACTTCCACCTACTGCCACACGTATGGGTCATGGGGGAGGTGAGGTGATGTTGGCTCAGTGCTTTTCCACAAAGCCCACATTCAGAGAGGTTTTGCTGGAAAATCAGCCACGGACAAGAGGGAACAAAGCCAAAGGCAAGTTGCAAAAGGACGTTGTGTTTTTCATCAGGAGACACATGAAATATGCATCTACTTATTACTTTTAATGCCTTTAGCATTTCCAGGGGCATTTCCAGACATGAACAGATGACGTTGCTGAGCTGATTACTGGTGATGTTGTGTAGTATTTAAGAGCTCGTGATCCAAACTGGTAATTGCTTACTGAGAAAAATGCCCTCATTCAATTAAGCATTTCAACCTCTGCTTGACTGCAAGCAACTGATGAGCACTTTACCAGAGCAGTGAGGATGACATAAGGCATCAGTATGCTGCACCCCTCATCAATGGGGTTTGGAACGAGGTGATCTTTGAGGTCCCTTCCAAACCAAGCCACTGAATGATTCTCTGATCACCACATGCAGACACTGGATTGAGTACATTTTTGAAACTGCTTCACTGTGTGCACCTGAATCCATAGGTGACAACTGTTAGCATTAAGATTTGGTAGTGCAGGGGGTGAATAAAGACGTTCGTGGGGAAGCAAAGGAAGCTCAATTGAATTCCAATGGGAATCCACCATCCTGACCAGCAGCTGTCCACTTGTGATTAGGAAATGTGCAGTTTTCTACCAGCACCCATAAGGATCCAATCATGATATAATTAATGGTCAGAAATTGGCATCCTGTTAATCATTAGGAGAGCTAAGTAATCCTTCTTTGGAAAGAAATTCTTTGGATTTATTTCTTCCAATTCTTTGGAATTATTTGGTGATTGTGCTGCTGCAGGGAATGCTACCCCTGCTATGCTTGGAGCTGGACTAAGAACACTATGCTTGGCTTTGTTTTTTCATTAAATTTCTAAAATTGCAACTCTCCCATCAAAGCCAGGGCTGTGACAGAGGAGCCATGATATATGAAATTCATCTGACCTCAGGTTAGATGTCTGCCGTGCTCGCTTTCCGCATCCGAGCATGCTGGACTGAAACTATTTAATAGAGAGCTTTAGGGTACTCTCAGACCATGACTCATACCTATTTCAGACACCTGTGGTAGGACGTGACATCCTGATGTGACTTGTTCTCCACAAAACCAGGTTGACGGTGTCTCACTTTGTCTCCAAAGTGTTCACAGATCCTTTGATTGTTTTCTCCCCCGTTAAGGGAAAGGGGGGTTTAGGCTGCTTCATCTATCATCGCTCTAGTCTTCTTTTTCCCTTTTCTTCAAGGCAGACACTATTTGGTCCACTCTGCCTGTACCCAATCTCTTTAATGCAAAGCCTCAATGGCAATATCTCGCTGTCTTCAATTTCCTTCAGCCCCCTCTAATTCCATCCACTGTATCTACAAATTACCACTAACTCACTGCAAAAACTCGCCCATTGCTTTCCATCCTACTCAATTCCCTCCTGGCTGATATGTGGGGAGACAAAAGTTCCAGCATGGCCATAAATCACTCTTGTAAACCAGCTTGTAATAAGTCTCATCCAATTACCTTTTTGATGTGATGGTCTATAGGACTTCCCAACGAAGTGGCATTTGTATCCCCTCCCTCCCTATAATCACTGCCCAGAGAATTTCAATGGATTTAGATGACTTTACAACTGGATCTCAAGGCAAATGAGTGCATTCTTGGTAGTCAAGACACTTCCTTTTTCCTCTTTTCTAAAAGCACTACACACTTACATTTATATTCTTGCCCTGCATCACACTTTGATATTAATATTCTAGTCTGTGTTATGCCTATTAAAGTGCAATCTTGATCATGTATTAAGGTTTCCAACTCCTCTTCTATATATCTTGTCCTTCATGCATTAAAATTCTGACAGATTAACCCATTATTCTCCCTAAAGCTGGATTATGAGTACTCTTCTCCCCATCTCTTGCTATTACTCCCTATTTTGTGTTTCAAAGTCTACAATTCTTAGGCCCTCTCCATTCTGGCTTGCAGTCCTCCTCACTAGCTTTACAAATTGGGTCTCAGAGATATTCTTCACGTTCTCTTGAGAACTGGGCTCTGTAGCTGCCCAGCAGCCCTTGGATCCTTGCCCTATATCTGAGGAAGCCAAATGGCTGTTGACGCAGGTTCCTCCCTGGCTCCAGCCCAAATCTTTGCAGGAATTTGTGCAGAGAACCACTTCATTACATTACAGCCAAGGCCCTCTAACTCAAGACAATGCTAGGTTTGATAATACCCAACATGAATTTGACTTTATCAGGCAACATAAAAGCACTAGAGCTCTTGAAGCAGATAGAGCTATTGAAGAGCTATTCAGGGGACCAACGTGAGAGCCCTACCTCCCTCCACTGGCTGCATGAACCCATTTGAAAGCCCAGTAGGTGAACCCACTTGGAAGCTCAGTTCTCCTGCCTGCTGACCAGTGGGTCATCTCAAGCCAGAGCTGCAGAAAGGTGGGGTGTGGATGTCCATCCAGGGACTGACAAGAGGTACCTCTGACTTCCCATTTAGAGTGGGAAAAGCCATTATCTGAGATGATTTTGGCCAAAGAGGGTGCCATGATTTCTGGAAAGTCCAAGGTGGTCAGGAACTTGGTCAGCCAGGCCTTCTAGCCACAGGTAGAAATCTCTGCCCAAATAAACTGGCATCTAGACACAAGACACAGCAGGGAAGGGATAAAAACACAGTTAGAACTCTCACATTGAGACTCTCAGCTACTTCAGATGTATCATCCCATTGAATATCCAGCACTGAAGCTCAGGAGGTGGGAAACATTTTATCAAAGGTAACAGCCCATGCCATGAGTCTCCAACCTTTTGGCTTGCTTGGGCTTTGGCCCTCATACACATTGGTTGCTCCGAAAGTAGTGCCTCCCAATTATTTCCATGGAGACTACAACAGATACAAAGGGCACAATAACACTGCTTGATAGAGCAAATTCTCAGCTACAAACCAATGTTTTTCAGCATAGTCACCACCAGCAGCTAAGTATTTTCACTAGCGATAGACAAGAGTTTGTATCTTATGCTCATAAAAATATACACCAACAGAGATGGCCCACTGCTGTCACTGTTCAAATGCACCACCCACTGCCTCACTGTGCAGCATCCACTGTTTGGTTTCCATAAACATTCAGCAGGTGTCAGTGAATATCAATGGATGCAATTTTTTCCACATGGGTGAATTCAGTGATACACCTTTGCTTCATACACACTTCCACATCAGATGACATTCTGTCAGACTGTGCCCCTCTGCTACCACCTGTCACACAGCAACAAGAATGTAAGGGAATATTGGTGGGAAGGTTCAGCTTCTACTACCATACCACCAACATCTGCCTCTGACATTATGGGCCAACTTAATAAAACAAGAGACATTACTTTCGGAGAAACCCTAGTTAAAGTATATGTTATCATTGCTATATACATAACAAAACATTTTAATTTTTAATGTTTTTCATTAAGTGTTTAAAAAAAAAAAGAGAGAGAAGAACAAAAGCATACAACTGGTGGAATAATTGACCTTGATTTTGTGAAACTGATGCATCAGTCCGGTTCAACAGAAGTGGCTGCAATCCTTGGTCAGCTCTCAAGGTGTTCATCAGGGATCTTTCGATGAAATTTTACTTTTCCTGCACTTCATCCTTGACAGTTGTTCACACATGTCATTGCTTTTTGGCAGCATGCACATGAATAAGGTGTGATTGTGAAGCGAGGGATGTTTTCCTCTGGTAAGAGAGGGGTAATGAAAGTGGTAAAGAGACGTGATCAGATTTTTTGAGTTGAATGTTAGATTGCAACTCTATACGTTCCAAGACTTGCAGGTCTTGTATTGATATCAACTGAAAATGGTGTCATAAACATAAATTTATGATTTTTTTTTCAAACTCCTTTATCAAAATGGAAAGAGCAGCTGCATATTCTTTGTTGTGTTTAGCAGATGAACCAAAATGCATACAATTATTTGCCATCACTTGAGTCTGCACTGCACAGCACTGCCCTCCCTGTGCCTGGATTGAACGTGGCTGGCCTATATCATGGTTTGGAAATGCAGTAGCCCATTGATGTTTTCTTCCCTGCTGCTTCGGATTGATCTTTTCAGGTTGCAATGCATTCCTGCAGGTGGATATGATGCTTTCCAAGGGTCACCCAGCTAAATTCCCGGTTCGTCTGAATGGAGACGATGAGCCTAGTGACGACGCAGGCTCTTCCCTGGCTCCAGCCCAAATCTTTGCAGGAATTTGTGCAGAGAACCTCAGCTCAAAGTCATCTTTGCGTCAGGACTTATGACTAAGCTTCTGCATTGCCGTGCCTTTGTGCAACCTGGTGCCTTTACAGTTAAATGAACCCTGTTCCAGCAACACTTTAATAACAGAACCAAACAGCAAAAGCCATTTCCAGTAGTCCACTAGTAATTGCCTTTAAACTGCCATTTTACTAGCTTTTATTGCCCAGCTTTTATTTGCCCTGGCAAAACACAGAATGTAAATCTCAGGGAACAAATTTCCATTCAGCTTGTTTCCCTTGCTCAGTGCACAAACATTTTCCACTCATTCTTGTTTTTAAATCCTCTTCCTTCTTGACTCTTTTCAGACGGGGCAGTTCAGGTTGGTTATTAGGGACTATTTCTTCTCTGAAGGAGTGGTAATACATTGGAACAGGATGACCAAGGAGATGGGGGAGTCACCATCCCTGGAGGTGTTCAAGATATGAGGAGATTTGGCACTGAGGGACATGGCTTAGTGGGCATGGTGGGGATGGGTTGATGGTTGCATCTGATTATCTTAGAGGTCTTTTCCAACCTTTATGATTCTACGATTTACTGCAGTACTGAGTAGGCACGCCTAAGACCGTCTACCCTTCTACTTAACAGCACGTACTCTGAGCTCTACTCTTCCTAAAGCCATCTGAGCTCCCTTCAGGTTCAAGGCAAGAAACACCTTGCAGTCCAAGGCTCACAGGAGAGCTATGAGTTGGAGACAGGAAGGTAGGGGAAGCACAAGAAAAGACAGAAAGGTCTCACTTTGATACAGAAGCCCCTATGGATGAATAAATTCAGGTGCTGAGAGGGCTATTAGAGCTAATTGGGAAGTTGCTAACTAGAGTCAAGTTCCTTCAGGATCAGGCAGTATTCAAGAATAAGCCTTAGCCCATCCCCTTAGGTACAGGTGTATATGTATAAATCCCTAGCCAGATGGATCTGTACCTACTTCAGAGCAATCTGAAAAATGCCAGGCAATTGAAGGTATCCTGGGCTCTTGAGATTTAACCATTGAACCAAAAGGTTTATTACCCTCCAAACGTGCAATCTGTCCTAGCAAACAGAAATTCTAATTAGTTGTGCTTTTTATAGTCCATTTACTTCCTCAGCAAGAGCTTCCTATTGATTGCTTCAATAAATAGTTACCAGTAAATAAAGAGCATGCATGACATATTCAGGCCTGACCATGCAGGCAGGGCTTGAGGAGCATGGACTTTACCCGATCCAGACATGACCAACAGAGCCATGGAAGAGCATGTGGTCTGTTCTCAAATACTGCCTTTACTCCAAAATATAAAGGGCATCTAAGCTTGGGGATGGATTTGAAGTAGTCTCATATGTCCCAGGCTGAGCTAAGCTGCAGAATGGCTCATGGACCACAGCAAAGCTGTGGTGTTTTCATGGAGTACCTCTGCCCTATATTGCCCATATGTTTGGGCTGGATGAGAATCTCTTTTATCACCAGATACGAGATGTTCTTTGCACTGAAATAGTGAACAGCCCCATGCATGGATCTGCACTCATCAAGTAGAGTGTTTGTTCACAAATTGAATTTCACCACCTAGCACGTCTTCCCTTGACTGAATGGGTCTGAAACGGAGCTGCTGACACAGTGCCCAGGACTGTGGGCAACCCAACAAAGCAACTCACACAGTGGGATGCTACCTACATAGTGCTTCTGTTCCTATTTTCAACTGCAACCACCACCATCCTGATTTTCTTCCCCAGAACTACTCTTTAACCGCTGTGTGCCTCAGCTTCCCAAGATGTGATTATAAAAAAGCCAGCTTCTGGGTTGCACTTGCTAGTGGTTGTCAAGTCCATGGGGAATGGTTGTTAACCCAAGCCTCATCTCTCAGTGCTGTTATTAGGGTGGTTTCTGGTCTCCAACTGTTGGAACGTGCTACTCTGGCTCTTACTGTTGAGTTTCCATCCTGATGACTGTACTCTGTGGTCTCCTTGCAAAAGCTAACACAGAAATTCACTGTGCTCCTCTTTGGCAGGGAACAGCAGGCCTCGATGGGAGGAATGGCATCAAGGGAACTAAAGGTGACAGAGGTCTTCAAGGACAGAAGGGGAAACCGGTGAGTAGCAGGAAAGGACACTGTTAGTTTGGAAGGCAGAAAGAGGCCCCTGGTCTTTCTCAAATCTGAGCTCATTTCTCCTCCTGCACTCTGTGTTCCCCATTACTGGAATTAGGAACAAGAGTTCAGGGCGACTCTTTCCAAAAGAGAGATGAAATTTCTGCCTAAACTTTCTAGAGAGGGCTCTAATGCACATCCTGGCCCAGTTTTTAGGAGGAGACCTCTCTAGATGCCAGTAGAGAATTTATGTGTGTATCTCTGGTGGTGGAGTTTAACTTCTCCCATGTAATTCACCATGAGTTTTCCTTTGTTACTTGAGAGCTGGGGTCATTTAACCTGGAGAAAAGAAGCCTCCAGAGAGAACTTCCTGTCTTTCAATATGTAACAGGGGTTATAAGAAAGACAGAGAAAGACTTCTTACTTGGGCCTATGGTGGCAGGACAAGGGGCAAAGGTTTTAAATAGAAAAAGAATAGATTTAGATTGGTTATAAGGAAGAAATTTTCAATAATGAGAGTGGAGAGACCCTGGAATATGTTGACCAGAAAAGCTGTGGATTCCCCATTATTGGAAGTCATGCTGGACAGGGTTTTAAGCAACCTGATCTAGTGAAAGATGTCCCTGCTCGTGGCAGCAATGTTGAAATAGATGATCTTTAAAGGTCCCTTCCAACCCAAATCATCCTGTGATTCTATGAATCTACGATCTGCAAATTTTCCAGGAGTCCCCAGTGGTTAAAAGAACAATATAAATGCAAAGTGATGCTATCACCGGGGCTGCATTCTTAACCTGTCAGGATGTGTATTATATGTTTATTTTATTTTATTTTATTTTATTTTATTTTATTTTATTTTATTTTATTTTATTTTATTTTTAGGGAGAAAAAGGTGATCCTGGGATCACTGGGGACATTGGGCGGAAAGGAACAAAGGTAGGGGCTGGGTGAGATCGTATGTAATCTCCATATTCAGAAACCTGTCTGGATGTTGTCCTGGACAGCCATCTCTTTATGGCCCTGCTTGAGTGGAGTGGTTGGATAAAATGACTTCCAGAGGTCCCTTCCAACTTCAGCCACTCTGTCATCCTGTGAAACAAAGGTTGGGACAAGCGGGGAGGAGAACTCAGGCTCCAGGCTGGATGGGGTTCATAGGGAAGGGTTCTATGGGTCAGGGATATTCTTGCATTAGGGCTAACCGAGTGCACAGTTTTCACCCTACTTGCCTTCACCTTGATGCAACATCAATGACTTCCCATGATTTGCTTTCTCCGCAGGGCTTACGTGGGCTGCCAGGACGCATTGGTGCTCCAGGAGCCAAGGGCATCAAGGTGAGCTCAGCCTAGCTCTATCTCCTGCTCTGGTAGCCCCATTTCCAGCAGTGATTCCTATTTCTTACTCATTGCAAGGGTAACACCACGCTTGGAGAAACCATGCTAGCTCATGCAGAAGAAGACCCTCTCCACAGTGGCAATGGATTGATGGCTGGACCAGATGATCTTAGTGGTCTTTTCCAACCTTAATGATTCTATGATTCTATGGCTTGAAGCTGCAGGCTACAGCATAGAGATACGTGGTCACAGTCTGGGGATTGACACTTTTTTTTTTTTTTACAATCTGAACTCCTTCTGAAATATCCTTCTGGTCTGTGGCTTAGCAACTGCCTGGACTTGATTTGCAATTACTGCCAGGCACATTGCTCTCATTGCCAGGACCAATGGTCCTTTCTCTATAAACAGGGATAATGGCCCTTAATGGTCTTTTTATGAAGGGTTTTGAAAAGCTCAATAAGATGTAAGGGAGCACTTGACAACTGAACCAAGGGGATATATTTTTGTTATTAATATTTTCCTTCATCTGCCTTTGCCTATTGGGTAAATTAAGTACTGTTCAGTGAATTTCCCACCTACTTTCATGTAAGTGGTTATGAAGTCAGGGCAGTCTAAAGTCTACATCAGTCTGAAGTAGGAATTTTCCTGTATTTAGGGTTTCTCCCACCAGAAGTGTCATTATTTCCATACTCTCCACAGCACCATTTACTCACCTTGCCATTTTGGAGCTAGTTTTCCCAGTGTGTTAGAGGTTGTGTGTGCTTACAGCCCGTTCACTGCTTTTGCATCCATAGGGAGAAATTGGCAGTCCTGGAAAGCCAGGAATCCCAGGATCAGATGGACCATACGGACCAAAGGTGAATACTTAAATTGCACATCTGCCTCCAAATGGGAATTTGCCTAAAACCTTTGGGAAACAACCTGTGTAATCTGCTTATTTCTTTTTGACAGCACAAACAGGGCTATTTTGTATATAATCCTATAGCCCAACATATATTTGGGTGAAAATTCTTGGAAATCTGGGGTTAGGGACCTCTTCATTTAACTCAGCCAAGTTCATCCACCCCAGCCCAGATGTTTCTCATGCACTACTGCACATGATAAGTAGTGGGGCTTTTTAACATGATTACTTTCAGTCTCTTTCAGTGCCACTAGTGCACAGGCTGAGGGATTCTGATGGGTTACTCTTCATAAATAATACTGTAATGTGAAGAAGAGACAGTTCGTTCAGGAAATTGCAACCATGCCAAGTCTGCATCAGCATTAATTTTATCTTGGCTCCCTCCAGGGTGAACAAGGAGCACCAGGTGATGATGGTGCCTTTGGGATTCCTGGGGAGAAAGGAGAAAAGGTCAGTGCTTGCCACACTGCATCGAGCTGCCATTTATAAAAGAATGAATCCCACATCCATCAGGTCAAGTTAACAATATTATGCACTTTATGCATCATAGGTACCCTTTTCAGTGGTCAAATGTCAACTGTCTGGAGCATTAAGGCTGGGACTGCAGGTGGAAAGGGCAGGAGAAGGTCTTCCTAAATTCACCTCCTGCTGATGCATGACACCCCAGGAGGGTGCATGCTTAGCATGAGGAAAAGCCATCCAGACCTTTGAGTTGTCAGAGTTTATTCAACTCAATGACTTGGACTGGATTATCCTTATGGATCCAACTTGGGATAATCTATAGTTCTATGATTTTTACACCACCATACACAGAGTGCTGGGCATGCTGCAGAGGAGAGAAAATGGATAACACTGCTGCTTCCTAGGCACTCTGGCCATGGGAGTGAGAAAAGACAGACTAAAGGAATCTTCTTACATATTTAAAGAGAGTTGGGCATTAGAAATTGTTGGGCATCATCCCAGAGGGGAGGAACATCCATGTCACCAAGCAACGAGGTTCTTTCTGGAAGAGTTGAAGTGGAAAGCAAAACAAAAGGGTCTCACTGTATTGCTGAGACCCATGAAAATATTTGGGCAATATTTAGCTTGACTCTAAAACCACCTGTGCTTGATAAAATCTCTGAACTTCTCTCTCCTGATGATTCTTAGGGATCAAAGGGAGTTCCTGGTTTGGGAGGCTTCAAAGGACAAATGGGATGGCCTGGAAAAGCCGGAGCTGCCGGACCAGATGGACCTCAAGGGCCCCAGGGCAAACCAGGACCACAGGTGAGCAGCAAGGGAGATGATTTACCAGAGGGTTGTTAGAGTTAGGGTAGTTTGGTTAGATTGTGGCTGGACTTGATGATCTTTAAGGTCTTTTCCAACCTGAGCAATTCTATGATTCTATGGTTCTTAATGCCATGACACCTGTGCTCTCTAGAAACCCATATACCAACACTTACAGAGCAACTCCAGCAAGGATCTGCACACAGCCATGCTTCTCCAAGAGCAGGAGGAGATAAGATGCTGCCCTAGACCTCATGGGTTTATCTTCCATGCGGAGCTCTGCTAGAAGTCTCTTCTCCAGTTGCCATCCAAGTGGTTGCATCTCAGACCCTCATGTGACACAGAACCCCAGATGTGTCCCCCCATGTCACCGTGTACACAGGCTGCCCAGGGATGTGGTGGAGTTATTGTCCCTGGAGGCGTTCAAGAACTGTGGAGATGTGGCACTTGAGGAGATGTTTTAGTGGGCATGGTGGGAGTGGGTCAATAGTTGGGCTTGATCTTAGAAGTCTTTTCCAACCTTAATGATTCCATGATTCCGTACATATCCTCACTTACAAGCTGGCACCTGAGGTTTTCCAAACTGAGAGAGGATGGCTGCAACATCTGCTATCTTTCTGTGGGATCTTGGTCAATATACTTCATCTCTTGGTGTATTTATCCCCAGAAGTATTTTTTCCTTTCCTCTCTTCTTTTCCTATCTGCAGCATAAGACAGGACCTCTCAGTGAAGGAAGGAAGGCTGCTCATTTCAGTTTAGCATCAAGTGTACCCATCCTGTTACTAATTATCTAGGGAGCAGGATACCCAGGCTTTAGAAGGAGCAAGTGGCTTACACACCCCATTTGAAGCCCACTCTTAGTAGGTGCCTTTGCATGCAAGACATGCTAGGCATCTTTTGAAATATAACAAAGAGACTTGGAAATGAGACATGCTAATGCTGTTTATGAGTAGGAACATGCTGCCTCCAGATTCTATGGTAATGAAGGGTGTCTTGCTGCTGCCAACACAATGCAGAGGGACAATGCTAGAGATTAATGCTAATCACCCACCCTTAGGTAGCATCCATTAAGTAAAGAAAAACTTTTCAAGTGAAAGAGGACTGGAAATGAAAATACCTTTTTCAAGTGATGGAACTGGCTGAGTTTCAGGCTTGGACGTAAGAATATAGACATTAACATGAAAGAACAGAGGACAAAAGAAAAGCTGAAGTTGGGTAGCTATGTGAAAGATGAACTATGTCAAATCAGCCATCTCAGAGATAGCCTTGTTTTAACTTGTACTGGCCTCAGTTGGTGTGACATGTCTCACCATTGAGTGATGTGTCCTTGTGAAATAAGTCTAAGGATTTAATCTGTGTGTGTGTGTGTGTATGTGTGTGTAGGGAGCACATGTACACATACTGTCTGTAAAATCATAGAATTATTAAGGCTGGAAAAGACCTCGAAGGTCATCAAGACCAACCATCAACCCAGCACCACCATGCCCACTAAACCATATCCCCAAATGCCAAAAAATACTTGAGTTTGCTGCCAGATGGGAAGTAGATTGTGCTGTAGTTTGGAGATGAGGAAAAGAAGTAGGAACTCTGGCTTTAATCTGTTATGTACTGCAGATTTATTCCATCCAAATAATCCAAACTCTCATGGCCATTGCATCATGGTCCTGTGCCAAATTACAAGCACGTTTAAAAGCACGAAGAACGTAGTTGATGTGCAGCTACATCTGGCATTACAGATCTGTGCTGGTGAAGGTACATCAGTGAAAAATGTTCTTGCTGTCAAAGGTAGAATTTGGGATTGTTCAGACCCAATTTTGCATGAAGTTCAAATGAGTCTGGACCTCATTAGATCAACTAGATTCACACCACTCTTACAGTAAGGGTAGTGAAGCACTGTCACAGGCTGCCCAGTGACATGGTGGATGCCTTGTCCCTGGAGACATCCAAGGTCAGGCTGGATGGGGGTCTGAGCACCTGACTGAGCTGTAGATGTCCTTATTCATTGCAGGGGAGTTGGACCAGATGGCCTTTAAAAGTCCCTTCCAACTCTAGAGCCTTCCAACTCCAACTAACGCCTAGCAGAGGATTGATACAAAGGTATCTGTGTAGGTTTGTTGATTATTAACCAAAAAACATCACGTGTAGAGAAAATCTGGAGCCAGAACGCAAGGAATTCCCAACACTGGTGTTTAAGTCCTAGGGAAGAATTAAGGAAGGTGGTGGAGCAAAGGTCCATGTTGAAGTGATAATCAGGTTGAACGTCTGTATTGTGTCCAGTGACATCAAATAAAGGCTTGACTCAGAGCAATCTGAGTACAGAGGAAGCATTGCTCAGCAGCTACAGCTGGATCCCACACTGTTTCATCACAAAATCATGAGTGATTATTGGGAGAACTGCCCCTAGGGTGTGCAAGGTGTAGAAACCCCCCCTTCTAGAACACTAAAGTATGGACCAGATCCAGCCCCAGACTATTGTTCTTTCCTTCCTCACTCCCCAGGCTGCACACTGTCATGAAAAATCTATCAAAAGAATCACACAAGGGAGGAAGGAGCCGAAAGTACCAGAGCCCTTCATGTATGTTTAAAAAGGCTGGAAGTTTTTAGATTAGCATTTACAAGCACTGCATGCTCAGAAAGACATGTATGAGATAATAAATGACTTTTGTTTAGACACTGATTAATGAGAGACTGTGAGATGCTGCTTTCTACACCCACACCTCTACTTGTCTTTTCCCTAAATTAAAAGAGAAAGTCCCTGGTTTGAACCGTTTCTAACGTGGGAGGGTGTTATCTTATTCTGCAAGTCCTTCTCCTCCTGCTGAGACTCTGCTTCTTAAATTAGTGCTGAACAAAGAGCTGGAGAAAGAAAACTTCTGCCCCATAGCATTTGCCCTTTCTGAAGGGTGTGACTGTAAGGAGATCCTTGTGGTTCCTCTCATGGGGCAGATGGTGCGAAGTCCAGGGCTCTATCTCATCACATCTGATCTGTTTGGAGATCCAGAGGGCTCTGAGTATCTTCTTCTACTGATACCCAAGTTGAGCTTTAGGGGAAATACCCCAAGTCGTGTCATGAAGGATCTCCAGAAGTTGTCCCAGTACTGCTAATGGAGCTGTTCTCATCTTCTCTAGGGTCCACGAGGGAGAAGAGGAAGACCTCAGCTCTGCCTCAGAGGTCCTCCGGGCATGGATGGGCAAAAAGGAGTAATGGTCAGTATGAGGATGAGCCATCCTTGTGTCCTGGTGAGGGAGCCTGCACCAGCCCTCCGATACACACTTTGTTTCCCTGCATGTGGATGAAACCATTCCTTCCTGCTCACTGATAACCCTTAAATTTATGGGAAAACATATGAACATTTTTCTCCATCTCCATTTCTAGAGCATCCTTTCCTCTCTAAGGTGCACTTATTCTTGGAGCATTTAATGTTCAATCTACAGAGCTTTTGTAATGACTTAAGTGTTTTTAACAGGGTGAAAATGGTCCAGTTGGTCAGAAAGGAGAAAAGGGAGATCCTGGTCTTTCTGTAAGTACTTTAGTCTAAGATGACATCCCCTTACACAGGGCTGAATAGAGAAAATAGGGCAAAATGCCCCTAAGAGGCGTAAGGGAGGAGGGAATTGACGAGAAATAAATTCATGCAGAGAATATCTGGGAAATGAAAGTGTTGGCTTTTATCCAGAGATACCAAATGCGCATGGGCTGAGGCAGGAGCAATGTGCTAGGCAGCACGCTGAGGGTGTAAACAATGACCCAGAGCTTGGGGCATATTTCTCCTCTTCCATCCTTACTGTGATGTTTCAAACTCATGCTTGGCAGATAGGATTGATACCACACTGTATTTGCATCTTTTCATGTGTAGATGTCTGGCAGTATTAATTTTGGAATAGGTGTTAATGGCAAGGGTGTCCTATGAATGGGATACTGAGTTAAGCCAAGCTTTCTACACAGTAAATGCCCCAAGATTTGTCATCCTTTAAAGGCAGTGACCATATCATACAAAGTTGCATTAGGATACCACTGGACACGGAGGATGCTCAACTTAAACTCACAGAATCATAGAACCATTTGAGTTGGAAGGGACTTTTAAAGGTCATCTGGTCCAACTCTCCTGCAACGAAAAGAGACATCTACAGCTTGATCAGGTGCTCAGAGCCTGGTTCAGCCTGACCTTGAATGTCTCCAAGTGTGGGGCATCCACACACCTCTTGGCAACACGTTCCAGTGCCTCACCACCCTTATCGTAAAAACAGGTTGATGGTTGGACTAGATGATCTTAATGATCTTTTCCAACCTTAATGATTCTGTGATTCTGTGAAGAGAAGTCTGGCTGGGACATAATCATAGAATATCCCCACTTGGAAGGGACCCACAAGGATCATTGAGTCCAACCCTGACTCTGCAGAGGACCACCTAAACCCTATGTCTAAGAGTGGTGTCCAAGCACTTCTTGAGCTCTAACAGCTAGGTGCTGGGCCCGCTACCCTTGGGACCTCGTTCCATGCCCACCACCCTCTGATGCAGAACCTTTTCTTAATAGAAGAAGACTGTAGACCCACCACTGAGGAGTTGTAGGCCACCATGAGATGACTGTAGGCCACCATGAGGCCTCCCCTCAGCCTCCTCTGCTCTGGGCCAAACAAACCAAGGGACCTCAGCCACTCCTCATGCATCTTGCCCTCCAGAGCCTTCCCCACCTTCATATCCCTCCTTTGGGTGCTCTCCAGTTGTTTTATGTTTTTATTCTGCTGTGGCACCCAAAACTGCACGGAGTGCTCAAGGCGAGGCTGCACCAACAGAATGGGAAAGGAAAAGCTGAGGGGAGATGGAGCAGGGGTAGAAAATCTCTATTAATCACTTCTTTCTCCCTGCGGCACAGGAGGAAGAGGTGAAGGAGGTGGTCAGGAGCGAAATGAGAGGCCAATGCGGTAAGTCAGCTGGTGAGCTGCTGGGGCCATCGCTCTGACTGCTGGCAGTGACTAAATTGGAGTAATTTGAGTGGCAGCACATGCTCGCTCGACACAGCAAATATCACCCCATTAGCAGTGAGCAGAGAAGCGTCACCTCGCTATGCTTGCAGATGAGTGTGGGCTTCTGGGCTGCAGAATCTCTGCTGTAGCCCTGACCTCCTACTCACACTCTTAATTCTTTCCCTTTAAACTCTCTGTCTTCACATTTCTTCCCCCGGTGGTTTTGTCAGCAAAGCTTTCCTCCCCGCTCATCTCCATTTCCCCACTGATTGGTGAAAGGCTCTGGGTCACGGGGGAAAGTTTGGAGCTTCATTTTGCTTGATAGCAACACTTTAATTCCTCTCTGCTTCATGGCACTTCTTGACACCTCTTCAGTGAAAGCAGAATCATAGAATCATTAAGGCTGGAAAAGACCTCTGAGATCATCCAGCCTAACTGTCCACAAATATTGCCCACTGACCATGTCCCTCAGTGACAAATCTCCTCATGTCTTCAACACCTCCAGGGACAGTGACTCCACCACCTCCCTGGGCAGCTTGTTCCATATCTGTCAACCAGGATTGCAAGGGTAACAAAAAATTAGTGGGGAAAACCATACTTGGGGATTTTTTAAACCCAAAACCCCCACATCACAAAGGTTTTTGGCTTTTGTTCTTGTTGCTTCCTTGCCCTGCAAAGGTCCAGCAGAGCTGCCCAACTCCCTCAAGCATTCCTATGGCCAAAGAGGATTGGAGGTCACCACTGCACTTGCCAAGATGATTAAGATGGAGTCACGCTTGTTTCTGACATTAGGAAGCATTTGAATGTCTTAAGGAGTGGAAATCGAATATAACCCATGAAAGCATATGCTGCCTATAACAATAATCATTTCAATTAAAAAAAAAAAAAAAAAAACAAAAAAAACAGAACTTTCCAACAGCCAAAAAAGAAAAAAAAAAAAGCAGCAAACAAATTCTGCCCTGTCTTCTGCTTGCAGATTGTGGAGATGAGCTGGGAAGGATTCTTGTGGAAAGGGGTAAGTCTGCTGATATCCACATAGAAATACATGGGAATGTGCATCGGCTTGAAGGATGTTTCACCTTACCCCTAGACTGAGGGAAAAGATGTCTTTAAGAACAAATGCCTTTTTCTAAGTTTCAACATGGAAAATGATCCTGGATCATCAAATGTTTTTAGGTCCCAGCTTTTAGAGGGGGCTATTTCTTGAGGGAAATATAAAGAAACAGGGTTAAGAGGGAAACCAAGAGGTCACCAACTTCCACCCTGTACTGCAAGACAGAATACAACATTCCATCTCCTGCTATGGAGACCTATTTCTTATGGTCCATGTCATCTGGATGGTTAATCTGCTGATATATAGAATATTCACATTCAGAATCATAGAATCATAGGATATCCCAAGTTAGAAGGGACCTATAAGGATCATGGAGTCCAACACCAACATTTGCCCAAGGGCTTATCCTCTGTGCTGAATTAAACGACACTTAGAAGAGTCACTTTCTGGGTGGGCAGTGCCCAAGGTGATGCATCCAACCCCAGATACGGTATGCGTGGATGTATCTTACACTCTGTACATTGTCATAGGATGTCTTTGGGCTTTGTAACACGAGGACATTACTGACTTGGATGGCACCAGACACACTTCTTGCAGCCACGGCAGTTAGTCTTTTCCTACCTGTTCAGTGCTTGAAACAGGCATAATCAAAGGATGAGCAGCAACTTGCCTCTAAAATGAATGTATCTTCTCCAGGAATTGATTTGCTTTAATTTTTTCCTCCACAACTGGTTGTTGTTGTTGTAGTTGTTGTTGTTTAGCCTTCATAGCACATTGTTTCATAGTATATGAAATCAGAGCATTTCACAAAGCCAGGGACTTACTGAACAGAGAGATGGGTCAAGAAAATAGCTGAGCTGCTTGGCAGCAACCTTGCTCTAGTTGTACTGAGCCAATGTAATTGCAGACACACAGAGCAGCTGGGGACTCCCTTGGCGTGGGACATTCCCAATTACATTAGGAACGATATAGTCCTTTCCAAACTCTGCTTCCCCCTCTCCTGCTCTGTATCTAGAAAGCAAAGCTATCAGGGTAGAGATTGTTTCTCCCTGGTGTTATCCATGGCCCCATCCCTGGGATCCTGCCCTTGCACTGGCCTCTACTTGCTGCTGTAATAAATCAGGGCATATGAATCCTGCGTGCTGAATGCTCTTGGACACAGAAGCCTTCGTGCTCCTACAAAAAAAAACCCTTGCTGAAATGTTTTGCATTCATAACTCGGATGTTACCCAAGGGCTCTGTGTGTTATCCAGATGCTCAGCCAGAAGCACATGGTCCTGCCTCCAACTCATGTTCAAGGCATCGTTTTTGAAATAACAGTAAGTTTGCAAAGCTAGATCAAAACCACAGTAGACATGCTACGGAGTTAATATGGAATGGATTCAGTTTGCTGGTCCACATTGCTTTAAAACATGTTTCTGGGTCAACTCTGCACAGCCAGGCTCTATCAGATCTACCATCCTGTAGCTTCCAACCTTGTACATACGTAAAGCCAAAACTCATACATTATCTGCCCTACTAACATGCTGCCCATCCAACAAGACTGGCACAGCTCAATGCTTCAGTGTGTCCACATTGTGAAGATGCTACAGTTCCACAGACCTTTAATTATAGCTTTGGTCAGAACTCCATCCCAAGTGACACTGTGAATGCAGCCATGGAGGTACCAATGAGTTCCACCACACTCCTTGGGAACAGCTTCCTTTAAAACCAGCCTTTATTCTGAGTAAGTTTATCATATTCCAGCCTTCCTTGAGAAGACAGGAGACAGTATGATCTGTCCATAAGTTCTTGCCCTTCTCTAGAGCGTGTATGATTTGGAAAATGGTGTCCTAACTTGAAGCCATACCTGTGAGCTGTGAGTTTTTGCAGGTGCAACACTGAGTTGTGACTTTTCTCCCATACTAGAAGTCATTTTGTTGAACTACAATTATTTTCTAAGCAAGAGAGCTCAGCTGTCAAACTGTGGTGCCAGATTTCATCATCACTGACCCAGCAATTAAATCCACAGGCCTGGAAGCAATTGAATTCAAGAGGCATCTCCAAGGGTATTTTCAGCCTCAAAAACACTCTCAAAGGGATGGTGAAAACCAGGAAGAAATGTCCAACAAAACCCAGAGCATGACCACGTGGATGACATCATCAGAGTCCTTCCTGGAGGCACCTTCTCTTACGACAGGTAAGTAGAGCTGCCTGGCTGATTGCTTTTGGTCTTTTCTATCATGGGAAATGATGTCTTCACCTCTCCCAGAGCCCACCATGAGCCCAGTGCTAAATTCCTTTCCCCTGTGGTAGAAAGGACACAGATATGGGATTTCCAGCAAGGGCTCCTACATGAGATCTCCCATGCTTCTCTGTGTCTCAGGGTTGAGATCATCCAACACTCCAGTGTGTGGGTGAGGGAAAAGCCAAACACACGTGGCCCCATTGGTGATCACCACCTATCAAAGAACATGTTTTTAAGTGCTGGAAGAAAGCAGTCAGCGTTTTCATGCTGATGTTGTCCCCCTCATGTCCTCTGCAACTTCTAGTAAGGCTTTCTACCAGCCAAAAATTGCATCCCTGAGACCAAACACTCAAGCTATTACAGACTGTTTCTGCCCAGGGCCTCATGAACACATTAATGAGTAAAACTTATGATTGCAGCTAATGTGAAAACAAGTAGCTCAATTTCTCTCCCTTTATGTTGGCCAAGAGAGAGGGAGAGACAGAACAGCCAAGGTCCTGCTCTGCAGATGCATGCAATACAGTCCTGCCTGTACAGGGCTGGAAGGATATTATGGCCTGGCCTGCTGGCACAGCTGATAGGATGAACCCCAGTTTGCTCCAGGAGCACCCTGGGATTAACTGGGATGGTGTCCTGGCAGGAAAGCCCAGGAGATGGATACGATGGATACCAGGAGATCCATTAATGCTTGTCTGAGAATGACCATCTCTCCAGGGAAAGGACAGGATGGGGCAGTTTCAGCTTAATTTCAGATCATCTACCCTTTTTTTCTGTGAACCATTGCAGTGAGCATTACAGTGAGGAACATCTTTGCCCAACATCATGCAGACCTGATGACCAATAAGATCCCTTCAGCACATACCAATCATATGCCTCTTTCTATCCCCATTGGCTAATAATTCATGGGTGGCTTTTCAGGGTTCTATGGGCATCCCTGTGCCCTGCACACTCAATGGAGGTGAACAAAGCCTTTGATATCATTGATTTTAGAAGTTTCTGAGCATTTCTGCTCTGAATCTTGGCAGCAAGATGGAAATTACCTTCACCAAGTGTGACCCATATGAAACACCTTCCCACATATCCATCACATAATCAGACCACTCCACATTCACCCATGGTCCTTCTGACTTCATCTGCGACATTTGCCTTTTAGTCTTGATTTCTGGGAGATAGAGAGTGAAAGCACTGTGCAGAAATGCTGGTGGAAAAGAATAGGGGATTATGGGCTTGCTCATGAAGCATTTTCTACACTCAGTACTCAAAGTCCAAACAAGAAAGTGCAGAATTCAAGAGGAGGGAGAGTTGAGTCTCATTTCTTCCAGTTTAGCAAACCAGAAATTCAGATGTTTACACCATGACTGCTCAGATTTTGTCAACAGGAGGAGGAGGGTTGAGTTGTATGGATGGAGCAGCCATTGGTATGGGCAGGGGGACAGTCACTGCTTCAGCTCAGAGAGATACGCATTCACAGGGCAAGATGCATTCTGAAAGACAAATGAGTTGGCCAATCAATTCTGCTACCTTGGAATATATTTAAAAAGTGTGACTCCAATAACACATGCTTTCAAATCTCAAAACAAGTGGCAGCCTATACAGGTTGTTGACCTACATTTTATATATCCTCACCTTTATTACACATGATGGTACTTTCCTGAGCTTTGGGAAGTTTTAAGTCAAACCTACTGATGATGATCTCTTTTTTTTTTTCCCATGTAACCCGCTAAGGAACAAATAATCCCCACATATCCAGCTGAACCTGGAGCTGGCCTTAACTATCTCTGCTTTCCTCCTTCCCATCACTCAAACTCTCACCTAATATCTGTGTTGCACTTGGGAGACGTCATCCATCTGGCTTTAAACTCACTTTATATCAAGGCAGCATTTGGGATCGGGGCGGTTTGAGATCGACAGAGCGTACCACATGTTATTGAATCACAGCTGCCGCCGTCGCCAGCCGACAATCCCATTAAAGCCTAGGTCTGAGGCAGGAGGGCCCATAAATCGCTCCACTAAGTGATGAGTGCCGATAGGCGCTGGAAATGTTAACAGGATTCTGCAGTCGGAGGGTTATTACTGCCAGATTACAATCGCCCCTGGCTTTTCAAAGCTTTCAGATTTACAAAACTCCAGCCTGACATTTATCTTCTGCAAGCAACCACAAATACTTCCATTTTCTCTGACTAACACCCAACCTTTTTGACTGAGTTGTTTAACACCATTAAGAATTCTATTGCCACCAGTTCCTCCCCCTGCCTCACCAATAGCTCCATGACATTTATTAAGGGAACTTGTTAGCCAGTGGAAAGCCATGTAAGGCTCCATTGATCAATATTTAAATGACGGCTAATTTGTTTGCCTGCCCTTATTATGTGTGGTTTCCATTTGCTTCCCCAGCAGCTTCCAGCGTGAGGCCGATAACAGGTCTTCCTCTGTACAAGCGCCGAGAAGCTCACAATCAATTACCAGGTGAAATAAACTGAATGAAGTGACATTTAGGGAAGTCACTTCCCGGGTGGGAAGTGCTTTTTGGCTCTGAGATCAAGGGGATGTGGGGCTGAAAGAGCTACACATGCCGCAAGTAGAGAGGTTCAAATCTCAGCTTCACACTTGGCTTAAAGCCGTGCCATTCGTTCTGGTGGTGAACAAACTAGGGGGTGTTTTCAGCCCATTCTGTGTTGCCCAACCATACAAGACAAAACGCATGGTGAGAGTCTCCTGTGCAATGCCCCCGAAAGCAACTAACCCTACAGCAAAGAGCTTTGTGCTCATCCCACTGTGGGAATCCACCTTTGGTCCTTGTTGCCCCTTTTGGTCTTCCAACCTCATTGTGATAACCGTGTGACAGTGGGAGCCATTGCACCAGCCCCATGTGTTTGTCCAAGGTGGAACCAGGATGATCTTTTCCCACCTAAATCCCAAATGTGAGTGGTTGTGGGGTATCTCCCTGCAGCCCCCTGCCTACAGCCAATGGATGAGGGCTCCTGTCGACACTACACCCTGCGCTGGTACTTCCACCCAGCAGCAAACGCCTGTCGACCCTTCATCTTTGGGGGATGCCAAGGGAACAGCAACCGCTTTGAAACCAAGAGGAAGTGTGAACGGTGGTGCAAAACCTCAGCAGGTGAGAAAATCCCCCTAGACTCTCTGATCCTCTAACCAGGAGGAATCAGGAGAACACATCCAGGATCTGTCCATCTCTGTTGCCTTATGGTGTACCACCAAGGACCAGGCTGCAAGCCACAGCAGGACAAGGGCAACTCTGCTACTCTGCTTCTGTTAATAAGCCAAGATGATAGAAGGATGATTTGGAGCACCATGGGAGGAAGGTGGAGAGGTCAGATGAAAAGGGGATAAGATCTTCCTTATAGGGAAAAGGGATGTTTTCAAGGCAGAGTTGCCACTTTAAATGGCAGCAAAGGCCTTGAGGAGGCCAGTTTGCCCACAGATTTCTCCAGGATGGGCTGCCCAGCTGCTGTGGCTTTTGACATACCCCACCCCCCCCCAGGCAATCCTATAGCCTTCCCCATCCATACCTCCAAGTTTCACTTGGAATGGTGTCTCTAGTTTCAAGGTCTACTTCTCCTCTTGCTCCCAGTGCACTTCCCACTCAGATTCCCTCCAGCCCATCCTGAGAGCTCCTGAACATCTCCTCCCTTGGGCTACATCCACTGATGAAACACGGGGTGGACGTGGAGGTTATCTGCAGGGTCCATACAGGCACCACTATTGCCATGGGGGCATTCAAGGCCAGGTTGGAGGGAATCCTGGACAGCCTGATCTGATGGCTGGCACTGCCCATGGCGAGTGAGTTGGAATGGAACGCACCTTGAAGTCTTTAAGGTCCCCTCCAACATAAGCTATTCTCTGATAGTATGAAATTAGCTCCTCCTGGCCCTGACAGTAATGCAAATGCTACTGCTGCCAAGCAATACACGAGCTGCAGCTGAAATGCTTTCCTAGAAAGGTGCTCCTCTCTCAGTCTTTTCTCTAAATGGAAGAAACCCTTCTGGGCAGCAGAAGAAATGTATTAGTTCTCCAAAACAAATAATAACAATAGTAATAATAATAATTCTGATGAGGTTCATCTGCTAGTTGGTGCCCACTTAGCCTGGCTAGTGCTCACATTTAGTGGTCTGTCTCTTTGCAGTGCACCACACCTGGGGAAGTTACTCTCAGTGCTTTAAATCCCTGAGTAAGAAATGAGCCTCTTCATGCCCAGTGCTGCAAGCCTGGGGCATGAGCATTAAAAGAGCATATAGGCTCCCTGAAGTAGCTGTAGATATCTTCAGCTCCATATCTCCCATTATAGAGAGAAGCAGCCACTGTGTGGTGATAGTCCTACAAACCTAGGCCAGGTCTGTGTCCTCCACAGACTACCATAAGGGTAGTGTAGCACTGGAAGAGGTTGCCCAGAGATGTGGTAGATGACCCATCCTTGGAGACGTTCAAGGTCAGGCTCAGAGCTCTGAGCAACCTGTAGGTGTCCCTGTTCATTGCAGGGGAGTTGGATTATATGGCCTTTAAGGGTCCCTTCCAACTCGAATGATTCTACAATGAATTTATGATTTCTCCTCAATGACCCTAAGGAGTTCCCAAAGCCAAACTGGATCAGGATATTTGCTGTATCGATGGCTGGCATGTCACAACATGACCAGGCATGGACATCCTATGGTGTCAGAGACCTCCTGAGCATCTCCAGACATGGGAAGTTCAAGACAAAGCCCGTGTTACAGCCAACCTCCAATATCCTCTTTGTTTTCTCTTTCCTTGCTTTCCAACACCAGTCAGAGGGGGGTGATCAGCTGCAGTTGCCATGCATAAATCAAAGATAAATGAAGCTGCAAGAAGTTTCTCCAGGACATCTTGGAGACTCAACAAGCAAGATAAATGGTTTAACATGAAGAAGAAGCAGATGTTGGAAAAAAAAAAAAAAAAAAAAAAAGGTGTTGGAATTCGTTTAATTATGATCAGGAAACAAAGTGGTGTGAGGAGAGGGAATCATCTGAGTGCTCAGGAAGACCCAGAGGCTCACAACTGTACCCTTTCCCCCACCACATGACTGTGCAAATCCAGGTGACACCTACCCATGAGTTTATTTTTGTAAAATAAAAGTGTGTTAATGCTGCTGAGTATCGTTTCTAGCTCATAATTCAACTTGGGACCAGTGACCCTTTTAAGAAAAGCAGATGGAAAAGTGGAAATTTGCATTGCCCCATGTCCAATCAAATGGGCAGATTGAGCTCTATCCTATGGCAGATAACCAGACAAACTCCCCATGGTCTTTAGCAAGTCCAATTTCTCTGTCCCAGATCGTACGATAAGAAAGCAAATGGACTTCTCCCTACAAATGCCACCTCCAAGTCTTCAAGGAGAGATGTGGAAATCAAGTGGGAGGGTAAATCTTTGGGTTTGGGTGGCCTTGTGGGCCCAGATTAGGGGGGGTTCTGTCCAATAACATCTCCTCCAAGTGCACATCACAGGGCATAGTGGACTCCTGGAAGGGCCAAAGGAGACCCAACAGCATGAAAGTCTCTCTTGTGTCCTCAAATAGTCATAATTTGCCAAAGCAACCACTGAAGTGAAAGATTCTGTCTTCCACATGAGTGAAAAAAGCAGTGTCACGATCCATCGAGGTAGGAAATGCAGTGCCTGAAAACGACACCTCTCATTGCATCATGTCTTCAAGGACTGCACTGGGGATTGCCTTTCTCCCTCCAAACAGCCTTGGTGGGAATGTAGTGGTTAAATGAGGATTTATGGTGGAACTGGGGGAAATAATTAGGAAATTATCAGGGGTGTTTGTTAAAAGGTTGAGCTCAGATTTCCCTGGCTGAGCAGGGTTGCCTCATTGCTACAGGTAGGATAGCAGGATTTCCCTTGCCCACAATGTCCCAGGTTCCAAGGAGAGTTTAGCAGAAAAACCTGGGTTTTTCATTCCTTCTGCAAACAAAATAAAAAATAAAACATATATATATATATAATTTGGTAAATGCTAGAAACAAGAGAAGTGACATTTTCAGACCAACATTTCCAATCTCTCCTGTACTTCAGCAAGACAAAAAGCATTCAGGCACTGCATCGCAGCAAAAAAAAGAAAGAAAGAAAGAAATTCCCTCAGAGAAGAAACGAAATGTTCCTGGCTGAGCAAAATACTGGCTGCAGCCTCATCCAAATTAAAGCTTTGCTGTGTTTCCAGGTGAGGCCACAGCACAAAGTGATGTTTCTGGGGTGCCCGGCTGTGCAGGTGCTGCAGCCCAGGAGGCATTGCACTGAGAAAGAGCAGCCACCACACGCAGGTAGGAAAATTTATCTTTAGGTGGAAACTTGCCAAGGGGAGCAATGTGTTGAGATGCCACAGTTTTGCAGAGCGAACATTTCAGAGCCTTAAAAGAGATGGAGAAAAGGGACTTGGACATAGGAAGGGCACCTCCATAATGGTTCATCCACACTGACCTGAGCTGGGATGTCTCTGGCTGCAACACCCCATGCCCTGAGTCATAGAATCATGGAATCATTTGAGTTGGAAGGGACTCTTAAAGGCCATCTGGTCCGACTACCCTGCAATGAACAGGAACATGGAATGATCCTTCCTGATGCAAACCAGCCCACATCTGGATTGGAACAAAAAATATTTATATGGGCAGATCAAAAACAAGGCAGGAAGATTTCCTCCATCCCTTGGCTGCTCCCCCAGTGGCCCTAGGCCCACAATTCTATGTCCACCTATCAATTTTACCGGGGCATTGGAGAAGAGGAGGGTGTATTTCTGTGGGCCAGCAAAGCACTTGGCAGGCATGTTATGTTGACATCAAGTCTGAGGAGATGATAAGCAACGGTAATTGCATGAAGATAATTTTTATGGCTGTGAATCAGCAGCACAGTGATGGTCAGGAGGCAGCTGTGGGTGAGCCAATGGACCTGGGACCGTGGATGTGGGACCATGGACACAAGATCTGGGACCCACCTGAGAACACAAAGGATTCCCAGAATTTCTCTTTCTGCCTCATTATTCCCAGGACACTGAAGGAATGGGACAACATTTTTGCTTTTAAGTCTACTGCCATCAAATTAAATAGGGCTTCATCTCCTCACGTGCAGAATTTCTTGGCAGCTTTGGGTTCTGCATTTGGCCAGGAGTGAGTGTATCTCAAAGCTAAGTTTGGTGGTCAGATTGGCCAGGCTGAATGGGGCTTTGAGCATCCTGGTCCAGGGGGAGGTGTCCCTGCCTATAGCAGTGGGGGTTGGAACTAGATGATCTTAAAGGTCCCATCCAACCCAAACCATTCTATGATTCTATGATTCAGCCACCTGGTTTCACAGTTAAGGAGAGGGACAGAGCCTCTTGGGGTTGATTTTGCCCAGGACCCTTCACCATAAACCATGATGACAATACAAAGCAGCAGCTCACCAGGGAGATGGGGGATTTAATCCAGTCTTCAAAGCAGCTTGAAAGAGTTGGGAAGTGGAAACCAGTACTGTAGGCAAGTGTATAAGATCAAGTTGTTCGTTCCTCTGCTGGGTGTATTAAATGCAGCTTGAATTTCCCATCAGTGCTCTGGGAGCTTAGGCATAATGGGAAATTGATAACTTGATTTTTATTTTTATTTTTTTTTTAATACATCTAACCTTAAATGTTTATTATTGATTTGCCATCTGAACTGCTTTGGCAGGGCCAAAATATTACCGGAATGCCTCCTCGGTGTTTCCTTGGAAATGTCACGTCACTCTAATTGAGTTTCTTGAAATGATTTGACTGTGGGGTCGGGGAGACTTTTAGGGCCGAGTGATTTGCTGGCAAGCCGTTGGCTTTCCAGGTGCAGGGAGCTGGGGCTGCTCCAAACGGGGTGAAGCCAGAAGATTCCTGAACATCGCACATTGGAGAATGGCCATAAAAAGCAAAGAGCATCACTATGAAACCCGAGCATAAGAGGAGAGGTGCACGCTCAGGTTTTAATGCACATCAAGCCAGCTTCAATAATCCTTGTGGAGTTTGCAAAGTGCTGGGTGATTTCAGAGCATGGGTGGCCCCACTGCTCCTTTTGCAGCTGCGGAGCTGAGCCCATGGGATAGATGGCCATACGTGCACTGATAGCCCAAGCACACTCAGCCTCTTAGCATTGGGATTTCAGCTCTGTCTGGCACATCTGGCCAGCAAAGCCTTGCAAGGAGGTGCAGGGAGGAGAAGCTTGCCTGATCGAGGCATCCAAAGCCAGCAGGTAGTTCCTTAGCAACCTTGACAAAAGAAAATGGATCGCGAGAAATGAAGAGGCTGGGCTGGAGTAATTGAGTAATTCAATAATTATACAGTCCCTGAAATGGCCACAATGCTGACAGCCAAGCCCTGAGCATCATCCAGCATCTTCTGGTCTTGCTGGTAGATGAGAGCAGACAGGCTGCTTGGGAGGGAGCTGACAAAAGTCCCCATCTTCACTGCTGCCAGAGTCAAAAGCAACAAAGAAGTTCACTACTGTGTCACCAGTCTGAATTACATCCAGCGAGGTAAATTAATTACCCAGTATTTTTAGAGCGAGAGTAATTTAGGCTCTGGAGATGCAATTGGACATGGAGTTAATGCAGGGCTGGACCCAAGCATCAGCAAGGTGCGTCTTGCAAAAACATCCATCCTCTTCATCTGGCCTGTGTGGTGGAGGTGACTTTTGGGTGATATCCATTGCTTTTTGGAGCAACAGCAATCACTACGCCACTGCTTTGGTGTACACAGCCACTTGGTAGCACTGCTGGTGAAGGTAAGAATGCTGTTGGTGAGCACCATCCTCTGCCCGTAGCAAGGGTGAAATGGCAGGCAACCCAATGGCTGTGACATTATGGAGAAGGAGGAAAAATACTGAAAAATCCTCAGAATCCTTTGATGCTGGGCAGGCAGCTCTGAGCTGTGGTGAGCAAGAGCAAAACCTGGGATGGATTCACCGCCAGCATCACTACTGCGTGGGTTAGGAGTAAAACCAAGGAAAAACACTCTTTGTCCAGGAACTGGTGAATGACAAGAACTTCTTTGGTCTCACTCCAGAAACCACCAAGGAAAATCCATTCTGGTCCCTCAGGGTTTGGTTCACCCATCTCCTGCCTTGGGTGTTTCCTACACAACACTATGAGCCCCACCAGCAGGTCTCCATGTCCCCCCCCATGTCCCTCTTTGCCCTTAAAGCCACTCTGAGTACCTCCACGTGGCTCATGAAGCCAAGTGGCCAGCCCTTGGCCATGACACCTGCAGCAAAAAAAAAAAATGCTGGAGAAGCAATATAACCCAACAATAGAGATGCAGCCATTATATTTCTTGCACTTTTTCTTCATTTCAGAGGTTTATTCCTACTGGAGTTGTGATATCCACATAGCTACAGGCGCATGCCATGCATATGGTGTACAGGACATGGTTTAGTGGACATGGTGGTGATGGGTTGATGGTTGGACTAGATGATCTAAGTGGTCTTTTCCAACCTTAACGATTCTGTGATTCTATTATATGAAATGTCTATTTGGAGAACAGATAGGAAATGTGACACAGAGATAGCAAACAAAAACTACTGGTGAAGGCTATGTGGAAGATTTAAGATTAATATCTCTTCTCCAGTGCTATTTTTTTTTCTTCATTTGGAGAGAAATCATCAAGAACCAAGATCTATTTCATGCCCAAAAAGCTGTTGGTGGTACAGCTTGGTTGTTCTTGAAAAAGTGGTTTGGTCAACAAAAATTTGACTCACACTACCAAGGTCCTACCTTAAAGTCATGGGACGTTCCAAGCCATTGACACAATCTCTACATCCCTTTTGGAGCTGCCAAGCTGTCAGCAGGAGCGAAAACCACCCCCAGAACTGTGTCATGGAGCAGAGAATCCCACCAAAAATGAGCTTTGTGGGAGAGGAAGAGTCCTTTGCCATTGGGTTAGAGTGAGATGGAGAATAGGCAGTCTTGAGTGTCCAACATCCACAGCCCTGAAAGTGCAAATTGAGACTCAGAGGTTATTAAACATGGGACAAAGCAACTCAGAAAATCCTTTTTTGCCCACCTGTGGGCCTACAGAGCATCCATGTCCCCCTCCTCTATGCAATCCTGGTGTAAAGTAAACAGGATCATGCATCACATTGCCTTTGTCTTCCTGAGCAAGCCAAAACTTTTGTATGGGTATTTGGGATGCGAGTTTTGCTTCTGGCGTGCTACGACCATGAGACACTGTGTCTTATTTTTCCCAGTAGTGGAACGTTTGTGGTGATGAAATTTTAATAAGATCCTCTCCAGCTGCCCACGTTTAGACTTAAACGATGATTCACAGAAGGAAATTGAGCTTGGCAAGAGTGAGAGAGGCTGTGGAGAGGTGGGAAAGTGTCCTGCTCCTGGAGAGACAGACGCACAAAGGGAGACCTGTGAGGACGCTCATGACAAAGCCTTCCTTTTTCAAAGTTAGGTAATTCTTTGGAGAAACTTTGGAGGGTTTGGGCCACGTTCTCTCCTGCCACCTGCGAGCTCCTGAGAGTGCCCTTTCCTGAGGTTCATTTCTCTGCTCTGATATTCTCAGATTGTACAGGAAAATCTTCTCTCTGAGTCCCACAAAAAGCAAAGAGTAATGCAAGGATTGGTGAGCCACAGTAGCCAGACAGTGACAGCTAAAACAGTCCAATAGAGATGAACCAGACAGCTTGACTTCTTTCATCTCTCTTCCTTAAGAACTAGCCTCTCTTTCCTATTTTCCTCTAATAAAATCACCCTGAAGTCTCCATGTCTAGCGTGCAGATTTGCCTCCTTGCCCAACAGTGAAGCATTTTATGGGTAAATAGGCACAGAAATATGCCCCATTGTCTGCTGGAAGTATGGGAGATGGAGATGGCTTTCACTGCATGGCTCCACCAGTATCTGCTGGATGATAAGTGCATTCATCACCATGCTTTGGCTTCATTCTTAGGTAGTTCTCATCACTTGAAAAAAAAAAAAAAAGAGAGAGAGAGAAGGAAAAAAAACTAAACTAAGCAAAAAAAAACCCACAACAACACAGAATTATATGGGTTATTAGCACTACAGGATTGACTTGATTGACTTTTGAATGAGACCCATGTGTATACCCCATTTCCTTCCAATGTAGTGTGTCTTCAGTGTGGCTTTGATTGCTTTTCACCCAACAAATTTATAGTCATGGGGATGATCCATCTCTAGCCTGCATGCCCAGGAAAGCAGGTTATTAGTCATTAACTCCTTCCTTGCTTTTTGATCTTTGGAAACTGCTGCCACCACATTTCCCCAAACAGGGATGTCCTCAACCCTGATGGACTCATGCTCGTCACCCTCCCATGCAAAGCTGCAATCACCAAAGAGCTCAGGTGAGAGATGGTACTGCCAAACGCCTCCTCAGGGTCCCACAAGACTTCCTGGCATGGAGGCAGCCTTTCCACAGTGTCTCCATGGCAGCCCATTGCCACCAACCAAGAACGGCTGACCACCACATTCCCAACAATTTGGAGCATACACGACCCATGGGCACAACATGAAGTAATTGTAATAGATAAAAACTGCAGGCTGATATGTTTTACCTTCATCACACACACAACCCCAAGGAAACACTGGTGTGGGAGGACATCCACCCCATCATAACGGATGGATCAATTGAAAAGGTGGACACCAATTGCTATTGTGAAAGCAGCTGAACAGACCTTATCCACTCCCAAACTGCACCTTTCATACAGTTTAATTCACTTTAGTGATGCACTGAAATGAGTTTAAGGCCCCACCACCACTGGAAGAAGGTGAGCTTTAAGATGGGTCAGGTAATCTAATTTAACATCATATCTCTCCCTATCCTGTAACCCCTTCCGCATATATCTGAGGTTACAAAGTTCTGTCAGTGGCAGGGCTTCCATTTTGACCTGAAGGTCTGAAACTCCTGCAGATGACCAGAGCCATGAGGTCCTTGTGTCAGAGAGGTGCAACAGGCTCTGATTTTGGGGGTAGCAGTTCTTCTCCACCTTTGGGTCCATGCGATGCCAGACCCACACCTCATGCTATCCCCCATTGATCTCCAGAATGTTGAATCCAAAATGCCCCCCAAGGACAGAGTGGTTCCCCTCTGTCCTGGTGAGACATGGGATGGTGACATCTCCTTCTGACAGGGAGGGGGACAGAGATGCCCACACATAAAGCACTCATCAGCCAACTTGGCACCAAGAGCCCCCATCCCACATGGATTTACAAGTTCAACCCCCTTCTTCCAACCTCAGCCCCAAAAAATCAGGGGAAAGAAATGGGTGGATCATCCCTAAACCACTCTGAAGCATGTGAAGTTGCCTGTGGTCTGAGCCCAACAGGATCCAAGGGTCTCCTGAGCTTTTTGCAAGGACCACAGGCAGTATCTACAATCCTCAGGGATCAAGAAGATGCCAAATATGTTTCTCCAAAGAGGCACAAGGGGATATAAATCCCAGCCAAGCCCTCATCACTCACTCCAGGAACGAAACTTAGGAGTTGGACAGGTCCACCAATGATAAATAAGATATCGGGTAACGGGGCTGACCCAAGCCCTTCTCACCTCACCGAAGTTGAGGACACGACCCAAGGAAGCTGAAGGTTGCCAAGAATCAGCACTCCTATGTCTGCAATGAGAGCAAAGGGAAATCATTTTTAATGGAGCTCCACCACAAGGGATGAGTTGGAAATAGCTCTCATCCATCACTACTTTCACAAAGCATGAGATGAAGGATTTCAACAGCTCAGGGATCCTGCAGTCCTTAGAGAAAACTCATCCCTCTGCAATAAATTTGGCTGGAATTTTTTTCTGGAGAGTGAGAATCGTGAGCCAGGTGGTGGTTTCCCTTTCTCTTTGCTAGGAAGGAGTCCCTCCAATGGAGTTTTTCACTCAGGTCCTTTCATTGACATCTGCAGGCAGGTTGGTTTCTGATGATAACCAATGGTTCCAAGGATTTGGATAACAAAACTGTCTTCCAGGTCTTAGCGTTGGAGGGCAAATGGAAATTGGAAGTTGGAAGCCTAGGATGAAAAGAGGAATGGATTGCTGCAGCAGTGGGTGCCAATGTGTCTCAGCCAACAGCTGGAGGTGGTTAAGGGGAAAATGCTCAGCCTGGGACAGAAGGCAATGGGGAGCTCTTGCTGTTGACAGTTGCAATATCTCAGCTTCAAGGGAAACTTCAAGGGCCCTGTGAAAAGCTCGAAGATCTTCATCCAAGAAGATCAACAGCTTTATTTCTCCAAAGAGCAACTGTGACCACTGCGGGCGTGTGGTCCAGGGGTGAGAACATCTCCCCATCCTCACTCTGAGCCCACTCAGAGTCATTTGTGGAAGACAAGACTTTTGGCAGGGGATTCAGAGGGCTTTCCCCAAGTTCAGTAGGATTTGGTCTTTTCCCAGACAATGACTATTAAAGACAACAGGCTTTAAAGCCATTCAGGAGCCCACAGACCATCCAATCTGTGGTGGGTTTTGGAGGAATCCTTTCCCAGAAACATGACTTTCTGAGGTCTATTATCCCAGGACCACATGGAACAGTCCTCATTTCCAACAGGAATCATAGAACGGCTGGGTTGGAAGGGATCTCAAGGATCATGAAGCTCCAACCTCCCCCCACCACAGGCAGGGCCACCAACCTCCACATTTCATACCAGACCAGGCTGCCCAGGGCCCCATCCAACCTGGCCTTGAAGACCTCCAGAGATGGACGAGGCATCCACAGCCTCTCTGTGCAAGCCATTCCAGCACCTCACCACTCTCATAGTAAAGAACTTGGGGAAGACCTCCAGTCTCACTCTCTTTGTAGTGCCAAGTCTACACCACGATTAGAGCAGTGCTGGGACTATGGACTAACTACACCAGGAGTCCTGGGGCAATGAACTGAGGTTTTCTTCTTGGCTGCAGCCTTGGAGCAATCTAAATTTGTTCTCCTGGATCTCAGTGGGTATGGGGAGTTTGAGGGTTGGTGAACAGGGCTTGTGGGCAAAACCCAGCCAAGAATATACACCAGCTCCACACTTTGAAAATAAATGACTGGGATAACACTGCTGAAAACCTAGACAGGCATCCTTAGGGGCCACAACAATTCTTTGCATTTAAAATATCCTTGCACTGAGTGCAGGAAGAGTGGGAGAAAAGTGTCCATGTGACCCTGCCAAGCCCCAGCACTGACGACAGCCCCGTTTTTGGGTGAGTCTCACCTGCTTTTCAGGTTCAGAGGTCTTTTTCTCCCCCCCCCCTTTTTTTTTTTTAACTTTCTGAATGGGGAGAGGCACTGCAGCCCCGTGACGTCGCCAGCTCCTTCTGATTTCATTTTAATGCAATCATGCCCAAACGAAGGCTCCACGTCTGGAGTTACGACTCAAACCCCGTGATCGCTCACTTTTATATATACACGAGGGAGGGGAAAAGCGTTTCCATAGAGAGAAAAAATATCACAGCCCTCCTAATAACAATAAAAGAAAAGAGAGGGTGCAGAAGTTGAGGGGAAGGCGCTGATGTCTCTCTGCTCGGAGTGAGAGCCGCACGCAGCAGCCCCTTCCCATACCAGCACCGAGGACTGCCAGGTGAGTGCCTGGATTTCATTTATTAACCAGCTTCGTTTGCACAAACTTGAAATATTTCAGTGCTCGGGAGATCAGGTTCCACATCTTTCTGCAAGAAAAAATAGAAATGGGATAGGGAAAAGTAGTAAGACTGTCTCCAGAATAAATAGGTTTGGGGTTATTATAGCAATTTTTGGAGGGAGATCAGGCAGGGGAAGGGTTTGAAAATGTTAGGAAATCAGAAAGTGGGAATATAAATCACTGTTGTGGGTAAAGGGATGGGGAGAGGAGGGCACAGCCTTATCCTCAATGGGTCAGCATGGGTTTGGAGCCCTGGGAATCAGCATCCCCAGGAGAGGTTCATTGGGGAAGCGGAGGCATCATCAGGCAGAAAGAGTTTAAAAGTCTACAAGTCTCGTTTGCAGTATTATTTCATTCCAGACTTACATTTCTGATGGGGAAAGAATCAGCTTTATGCTATACCTCTGCTGCGGATGTTACAGCTCTGTCCCCACTTTGCCGGAGCTGCCGTGCTGCAGTGATTCACTTTTCTCTTTTAAATCCAAGAGGTAGAGTTGTCCATCGATGGGCACCATCTCATTGTAATGCCTGGAAACTGCTCACGGGGTCCCAGCAATTCCCACTCATGGGTCACCCTCCGGCAGCAGCAGATTTCACTCCGACTTTCTCAGATTTGCTGCAGTTTTTCTTCTTCTTCCTGATTTTTGGAAGGGATGACCCGTTTCCAGCTATTAAAAAAAGCAAACTTTCTGGCAGGGGAGGAAAAACCCCCATGCAAAAATAATAATAATAATAATAATAACAATAATAAGCTAAAAATCAGGTTTGCTCATCAGGATGCTTCATTTCCTTGCTGCTTCACTTTGATTTCTGTCCTGCCTTTCCCTTTGCTCAGCCAAGGTCCCCAGAGAGTTTTTTTTCCAGCTGTGGAGCCAAACTGCCCATTTCAGACAGCTGGGAAATACCAGGGAGAGGTGAAGAAGACAAGGAGATGCTCAGCAGCAGCTTCTCATATCAGTGCAATTCACTGACAGCAGCCTCACTGGCTCTGTGAGCATTTTCAGAGCTATCCCTGCTATTCCAATAGCAGCCTGGGGATGTGTAGGGTAGCAGGAAAGGGTTGAGGAAGGATGGCAGTTTCCAAATTCATGCCCTGAGCCCCTCCATTCTGCTAGGAGTTCGCTGGGGTGGCCACATCGTCTGGGGCTGAAAGACATCTGCTTTGGGGTGGGAGGAAAGATGCTCACCTTGATAGGATTTGTAAGCAAAAACCTGAGCCCCGGGATTTCAATGTCTGATTTGGGGCTGAAGGAAGAAGAGCTTTGGGTCCCAAATCACATTCATGTGGGTGTTGTGTGCCTGGGAAGGGTCTTTCTCACCGTCCTGCTGTAGCAGTTTTGATAATGCTGCCTGGGTCGTAACACAGCTGCTTCACACCCTTCTTTTGTCTGAATAAAGGGCAGAGCTAAGGGGATAAATCCACACTTAACCCCTTCTGCAAGGGACAGCGAAAGGGCAGATTAAAGGAATGAACCTGCCCTGATCTCCCTCTACAAGGGAAAGAAAGGGCAGAGTTAAAGGAATGAACCTGCCCTGATCTGCTCCTCCAAAGGGACAGCAAAGGGCAGAGTTAAGGGGGTGAATCTGCCCTTGTCTTCTCCAGAGGGACATCAAAGGGCAGAGTTAAGGGGATGAACCTGCCCTGATCTGCTCCTCTAAAGGGACAGCAAAGGACAGTTAAAGCACCATCAGTTTCACAGACTCATTGATTGAAGAGCAGGTCCAAGATGACAGTTCCCGGGGATAAGGGGGCTGGTTGAATTTTGGAGGGCATCCACCCACCCTGAAGACCCCAAGAGATGTTCCTGCATCCTGGTGACTTGTCCTGCTGGCCAGAGCTTGCCATGAGATGCTCTTGCCACAAGATGGGGCCAGAAGATTGGGAATGGCAGTCCACCTCAAGGTGCTTGTGGGGTCGGGGTGACATTGGGGCTGGCCGTGGGGCTGCTTGATAAGGTTGATAAGGTGAAAGAATCCCCGCCTGGGAAACCCTTTGTAGACCTTTAGATGAGCAGATGGGTGCATATATGGACTTGGAGATGGGAAAGTTTTGCAGTACAAAGGTTTATCTCAATTTTTTTTTTATTTTTTTTTTAACCAAGATTTTGGGGCATTAAAATGATCATATTTCAAGTAGTGAGTGATGCTACTGTGTCATGATGTCAACAAAGAGATGGCCAAATCTTCCACAGAGGCTTCAATTTTGCAAAATACCTTGGCCATCCTACCCAGTACCCCCAGACCCTGGGTATGGGGGTTGAACCTTAGAGGAAGATGCCCTGAAGCAACTCATTCCCACTTGCCCCAAACATTAGATGGGACCTTAGGGGGTACTCGTTAGATGAACCCATGATTTTGCGACATGGGAGGTGAACCCATGACTTTGGGATACAGGAGGTGAGTTCTGGACTTTGGGACATAGGAGGTGAACCCAGGAGTGTAGGATATGGGAGGCAAACCCTCCCCCTTTTGGATGTGGGAGGTGAACCCAAGACTTTGGGAAGTAGGAGGTGCACCCAGGAGTGTGGGATGGGGGAGATGTACTCAGGACTGTGGGACATGGGAGGTGAACACAAGACTTTGGGATCTGGGAGGTGAACTCAAGACTCTGAAACATGGGAGGTGAGCCCAGGTGAGTGCAGGCTGGACAGGGCTTTGAGCAACATGGACTAGTGGAAGGTGTCCTTGCCTATAGCAGGGGGGTTGGAACTAGGTGATCTTAAAGATCCCTTCCAACCCAAAAGATGCTATGATTCTGGGACCTGGGAGTGGAACCCATGAGTCTGGGACATGGGATGATGAGGGGATGGTGGTGCTCTGCCCCATGCCTGCTGGGAAGCTGATGCCCAATCTCTGCCCTCCTTTCACTCTCTCCACTGGGCAGGCCACCACCATGCCCCACGTCAAGCTGCTGCTCCTCCTCGCCCTCCTCTGTGCCACAGAAACCAGCAGGGCCTTCCGTCTCTACAATGCCGCCTCCATTTTCAGCTGCCTCAACACGGCCCTCACCGAGGCCCAGAAGAGCCTCCCAGAGGAAAACACCGTCTTGGACAAGCGTGGCTATGATTACCATCCAGGAGAGGAAGCATCCGAGGAGGAGGAGGAGGAGGCAGAGGAAGAGAGAGGGAAAAGGACATTCCCAGGGGAAGGCCACTACAAATACACCTCCCAGGCACAGGTGAAGGGGAAGACCTTCCAAAACCGTGCCAAGAGCGACCGCCGCACCAAGGTCACCCTGTCCCTCGACGTCCCCACCAACATCATGAACATCCTCTTCAACATCGCCAAGGCCAAGAACTTGAGGGCGAAGGCTGCCGCCAATGCACATCTCATGGCCCAAATTGGGCGGCGGAAGTGATGCTCGTGGGGCAGGGGTGACTTGGAGCAGGGATGGCCACATGGGGCCAACACCCAGCCCCAACCTGCTGGTTGGAGGGGACTGACAGCCGTGTACGATATCAGTGTTGTATATTTTTGACCCATAGAGCTACCTAACTTTCATATCTCTTCTTCCTCCACCTTTCCTTCCCAATCTCCCCTACTCCTCCTCCCGGACATTTCCATGTGTGTGGAAGAGGGTGGTGTCCTCAGCAGGGCAGGGGGACGTGTTGTTTTGGAAAGATCCCTATTAAAGCTACAATCTCTTGAGTTTCCAATGCTTGGCTCTCCCATCACCTCTAGCAGCTGCTCATTCAGGTCCATAGCCTTTCTAAAAGCTCCCTCCAGTTCAGCCTTTCCTACAACAGTCCTAGTCATGCTCTCTCTCAGTTCTCCAAACACAGGTTGTCCCCATACACAGTCATAACTGTATTGGGAAGGAAAAACCTTGACTGGTCAGAGGATCATGCCCCATGCCTGGAGACATTCAAGGTCAGGCTGGACAGGGTTCTGAGTAACCTGATCCAGCTGTACATGCCCCTGTTCATTGCAGGGGAACAGGACTAGATGACATTTAAGGATCCCTTCTGACACAACTGTTTCTCTGATTATGATCTCAGGAGAGATTTCCCAATTTCTCCTGCTGGGAACTCTAGATTTTCAATCTATTTTGCAGCCACTCTTTTCCCCACCAGCACCTTCATCCAAGAAACCATCACCTTTCATCCTAATGATCTTTTATAAGCAATCACAGAATGCAGCATGGCTTTGCCTCTGTCCCAAGGCTCAAGGTGAGTTTGGACCCTAAGAGTCACAGATCACTTCCCAGCCACTCCAGACCCACCTGCAGGGCTGTCCGTGTTGTCCAATCTACCCCCATCCACATCCCCACCATCCATGCAGATCCAGGTGCTTCATTCCCAATGCATATCCCTGGCCAAACCATCCCTGCTCACCCTGATTCCCTTCACCCACTCTCCATCAAGCCCCAGATCATCAAGCACCCACTTTACCTTGGGCTATATATCTCTTCCTTTCAATCCCCTTCTCTCTTCACCTCACAGCCCAGTTCCAAGATGAAACCCTCTCCTGACCTCCATCCCAGCACGTGGAGAGAGAACTGGGAGACAGAAATGTGGCCCTTTCTCCGGAAGAAATTTACCAAGAGCAGCAAAACAGTTCTCACCAGTCCCATCCATATTCATAGCTACAGGGAGCTCCAGGTGGGATATTACAGAGGACAGGTCTTTGGTTGAAGGGTTGGCAGATAGACCCACAAGCCATTTGCAAGGACATAGCTGAAGGCAACACAGCTGAATCCATCCCCAGAGAGACCATGCTTGGGCAGCCAAGGCTCCTAGCTGACCCCCAGCCCAGGGCCTTAGAACTGGAAGTTGACCAAAAAGCAACAATCATATAAATACACAGATCCTCCAGCATCTTCCCCTCCTAACACACATCTCCAACAGAAAACACACCAATGTGCCCACACCATCTCTGTGCAATGACCCCCTCCTGTCTGTACCCTGGAGCTGAGGATTGACTGGCGAGCTTATTCTTTTTGCTATAGCCTTACTCTACATAGCTCTACATAAATATCTACACAGCTTTATGCATTTTATGGCCCAACAATTTACATGTCCATCCTCCATGAGTATATTGAGCTGTTCAGTGATACACAGTGGTTGTGCCCATTTTACAGATGGAAAATTGAGACAAATGTGCTCACACATATCTTCCTGGACAAAGCAGGGTCAGACCTGGTCAGATATGTTCTTGTCCCTTTGTAGGTTTGGCCAGAGATGTCCCAGGGCTGTCCAGGCTGTCTTTCCAAATCATAGGGTTGTCTATAGGTGTCTACGTGTGTATTCTAGCACCAGACCATGACTACAAGCTCAAAGCTGAGCCAGGGACAGCAGATAGCAGCTGATGGCGAGTGATGGGGAAAGCAGAGATCCTCCATCTTCAGCTGCATCCCCATGGGGGACTCTCACCCACAGCCAACACCGGTTTGGACAAACCTTTCCAAAATTAATCCTCCTTCTCAGTCTCTGCCAAGCAAGGCTGGAGGCTGCTCAGAGGGGCCAAGAGGCAGGCGAAGGTCAGAGGAGCCGGATTTCCCAAGGAAATGGGATAGAAATAGGAGCGCTGAAAACTCCATCAGCCACCACCTGGCTCTGGGAGCGATTGGAGCCAAGGCTTAGGAGGGACAGCACTGAGTTTCAGACAGCAGTTTCCTAAAAGCTGGGTGATCTTTCCTGCCACACTTTGTGCAGAGATGGAACACAGTCTTGCATTCAAAAGGTATTGATTGCACTTTGCTGGGCAGTCAAGTGTGGGTCTACTCAGACCATCATATCCTTCTGTTTCCACTGTCAGCTCCCTTTCAGCCTCTACATAATCCTTTCCCCCAGGAATCCCCTGGCCTCCAGGATCCCCCTCACCCTCCTTCTCCTCCTCCACATGCCAATGCTCTTTTATCATATAAACGCAAACCAGAGATGTTGCAGGGATTTTGGCAACTCCCCAAGGACAGTAGGTCCTGAATCCCTTCCCGGAACCAGGGAGGCCCCATGCCCATCTGGCTGAGGAAGGAATTCAGGCAGTATAATGTAATAAGCATTGAGTATCTGGCCAAAAATACTCTCCTGCTGTGTGGGAAGGTGCCCGTGTTCACAGCTATGAGGTCTTGGCTGGGAAAAAAAAAACAAGCTGATCTCCAGTGGTGACCACAAGAGGTGTATCCTATATTTCTCAGAACACAGAGCACCAGGAACACAGAACACCAGGGACATAGGGATCTTCTCTAGTGATACATCAGAAGCCACCTCCTGGGATTACCTTCTCTGCCCTTGAGATGTCCCATCTTGTTCTAGGTTGACCTGTCCTCCTCTTTGTAAGCCCTGCCCTGCTCCTGGGATGTGCCATCCCACCCGTAAGTTGTTCTGTCCCACTCCTCTATGCCTTATCCTGCTACTGGTATGTCCTGTCCTGTTTTGAACTGGGCCGTGACCAGGGACAGAGCCAACCCCAGCAACACACATGGATCCCCTGCATCACATCTGGTGACATGGGCAGGAGCACATCAAGATGCAAAAGTCAACCCCTCTCTCTTCAGAAGGATGAGAAACTCCCTCACTGTTAACCTACAACTCCAAAAACCCGTCCTTTTCCCTTGCTGCCAGTGCCACATCCTGGCCACTCCTTGAGGAAAAACTCAGTTTTCTGGGAGCCCCAGAGCTGCTTAACCTCCCCATCACACCTCATTTTCTGCTCTCCCCCCTTCACAGGCCCCACCGACTCCTGTTGAACCCAGAAAGGGTGGTGAGATGGGGGTTCATAGAATCACAGAACTGTAAGGTTTAGAAGGGACCTCTGAAGATCATCGAGTTCAACCTGCTGCTAAAGCAGACTCCCTGCAGTAGGCAACCCCATAGTTGGGTTGACCAAACTATGTCCAGGGGACCATACAATAAGGTTTAGTAGCCTTCATAGAGCCAGTCCCCACACCTTGGGTGTAGTTCACATTTTAAAACCTGTGTTGTTGGCATCTGGGACATCCCATGTCAATGAGTTTCTTGCTTTGGTGTACACTGTATAGAAAATAAAAGCATTTTCCATTTGCAGCGTGATGGTCTCATTAGTGCCTCTCAGTCCCGGCGTTACACTGTGTCTCATCACCTCTCCCCATAGCTGTTTCAGGTCCTCCAGGACATCCATCAATCCCACAACAGCCATATCTCTTACCCCTATTTTAAAGGAGGGAAACTGAGGCACGTAATAGTCCTATTTTCCACCAGCAATGAAAATTTAAAAGACCAAAGAATCTCCAGACCTCCAAGGTCTGCAGGTGCAAATCCTTCAGAGCACCTCATTATCCCACATTCACCTCCCTCTAGGAACAGAAACACCTGAACACTTAGCCCACAGATGCAAGAGGAGGGGGAAGGAGCCAGGAAGGAGCCCTCTAAGTGCAAGCCTGGCTCTACCTCCCTATAGAGGAGTCCCCAAGAGAGAGGTCAGGTATGCTCTGAGTTAGGTGATGTGATTTTTGGTGAGGAGCCTTGGTGGTTTGGAGTTATGGTGAGTAGTTGTGGGGCTTGGGTTTGTTTTCCTTCAGCTGTGTGGGGGTAGGAGCTGGAGGTGTCTTCCTTCTTCTGGGGGAAGGTGCTTTGCTCTTGGCTTTGGGGTTTCCTTGAAGGAAAGTAGCTGTGGGGTACAAAGAAGCATGGAAGCCTTGGTAAAAGGTTTCCTGGGGTGGGTCCTTAGCCCTGGGAGGACTTGCCCGCTGATGTCTTCATACCTTTCTCTAACTTCTTATGAGGATAACTTGGAGGTTGTGCTGGTAGTGATATTAAGGCCAAGCTGGGTGCCCCTCTGGTGCTGGTGTGGGGCTGGGGTACGTCAGGAGGGGGGGGTGAAGGTCTCTCCCTGAGGAGATGGTTCCAGCATCCATGTATGACCCTGGAGTGGGTGTTACAGCTGTGCTGGATCTCCAGTCACAAATCCTACCTAGGCCATAACTCAAAGCAGGTAGTAAAGGCAAACCAAACTTTAGGGAAGCTGTAGACCAAGATATTTAAGATAGATATGAACTTTCCTATCATATCTAAAATATCAGGGCTTTCTTGGCCAAATACAAGATTTTCTCTATTAACCCTCTTTGGATATCTCTAGTCTCTTTGTAACTCAACGATTGGTGCTTGTTGAGTTGGGTTTTTTTTGTTGCATCCTTCCCAAAAGTCTCCTCTTTCAAAGAGTTCAACACCTTACCTACATCCTGTGCATGAACTCTTCTCCATACAGCTCAAGCCATGAGCAGTTGCTTCATGGTGTGACTGTTAGGTCTTGTAGAGAAATGAACCATCAGTCCTTACTCATTCTTCCTTGGATCCCTTCTAGCTATCTCCAGAAGGCTGGTCTTACAGTTAATCTAAATTAGATTGAGAAGCTGCTCTGCAAGTCAATAACTGGGTCCTTACAGTGAAAGAGACCGCTCCCATTAACTTCTTAATCAAGAGATCTCTTCCAAACTTAACTCATCTGCGAAGTAGAGTGGTGTCTTTGTGCTGCTGCCCAAGATCAGTTGGGCTGTGAGAGCACCTGGGAAGGCTGTGGTGGTGCCCTGCCTTCTTCCCCATGGCAAAGAGAAGAAAAATCACGAGCAGTTTGACTTGACAACACTATTGCTGTAGATTATCAGCTCTGTGGCCTGTTCCTGGGAACAGAATCATTGTGCAATATAATGACAGTGCTGAGATGCAGAGAGACCTACCACCAGGCTCTGATCTCTGCATCTGCCTTAGTGAGAGACTGAAACAACTCTCTGAAGGGTGAGTGCATAGTTCCTGTTAGATCAGTATTTCTTTAGTGCCTGCTAAACCTGCCGCTCATTGGGCAGATTGTCTCCTCTGTTACTGCCTCTTTAAGATTTAATGGTGCCTTGAACGTTGACCTGATTGAATTCCAGACCAACCTGGTGCCCTACCCACAGATACACTTCCCCCTCACCACCTATGCACCCATCATCTCGGCAGAGAAAGCCTACCACGAGCAGCTGTCAGTGCCGGAGATCACCAATGCTTGCTTTGAGTTCTCCAACCAGATGGTGAAATGTGACCCACGGCGTGGCAAGTACATGGCGTGCTGCCTGCTGTACCGGGGTGATGTGGTGCCCAAGGATGTGAACGCGGCCATTGCGGCCATCAAAACCTGCCGCTCCATCCAGTTTGTGGACTGGTGCCCCACGGGCTTCAAGGTGGGCATCAACTATCAGCCCCCAACGGTGGTGCCTGGGGGGGACCTGGCCAAGGTGCAGCGGGCTGTGTGCATGCTGAGCAACACCACGGCCATCGCCGAGGCCTGGGCACGCCTGGACCACAAATTTGACCTGATGTACGCCAAGCGAGCCTTTGTGCACTGGTATGTGGGTGAAGGCATGGAGGAGGGGGAGTTCTCGGAGGCCAGGGAGGACCTGGCTGCCCTGGAGAAGGATTATGAGGAGGTTGGAAGGAACTCAGCAGATGGGGGGGAGTTTGAGGAATAACTCCACTTATGGGAAGGCAGCTTGGGTTGTGGATAGCTTTTGTATCTTTGTCTTCTATAGGAGCTGGAAGGGAGTTAGGGGCTGGATTTGATGCAGTGTGACTGGCAAACTCCACAGATTGGCCAGAAGCAACTCTTTGCTATGCATGAATTTGAATAAATGGTGACCAGGAAAAAAGAATTTTCTCTTATTGAAGTACGACCAAATTTTGCTCATTGTTGGATGGGGGGGTGCTCTGGTGCCTTTGCTTCTGCAGCCCTACCCGTGGGGCTTTTGCACTTGTAGGTGCTGGGGTGGGCTTGCCAGCTGCTCTTCTAAAATGCACCTTGAGATGGTGACCCCACTTGGGCTCTGTTTTCTCCCTGTTCCAAAATGCAGCTGGCTCTGTTTTTCCAGGCTGCTCTCCCCTCTGAGGTGCAGCCGGGGCTGGGATCAGGTTTCTCTAGTCCCCCACCACCACACAGAGCCCTGCTAAAGCAATCCGTGTCTGGCTGCCAAGGCTGGGCTTGCCTGGAAGTCTCATTGCAGTCTGGAGATGAAAATTCAAATACTCTGCTGTCTGTCAGACCTCTCTGGGGGTGTTTGACCTGTGTCTAGCTCATTCCACGCATTAAATCAAGAAGCCGGGTGAGGGTTGCCCACCTTGCACTATAGAAGAATCTCTGCAAGCACCTAATTAGTTGGAAAAATTGATTTTTTTAACTTGATCTTTGGTCTGGAGCAGGTTATGACACCACTGGGAGTCTCCTCTCAGTAAGTGATCCAGCAAAAAGAACTGGCTGTGATGCAGTGGGGAAGCTGGATCTGTAGTCAGGCTGTAATTGAAGGGCTGACAGCGCTGGCTCTGGATTGCACTGGAGGAAAGCTTAAACAACCTGAGATGATGGGGAGAGTTCTTATTAAAACGTGTCTCAGCTTGCCATTACACAGCTGGGCTCAAAGGAATGGCAGCGTCCCAAGGTCAACAAGTAAAGGAGCTCCTAGGGGCTGTCTCACCTCTGGCTGCCCTCAGCCTGGGGGGGCAAAGCTGCTTGGGTTGGCAGTGCCATGATTGTAGAGAACTGGTATATGGCTCTTACCTGCACGAGGGGTGGAGGAGAAGTCTGCCTATCAGTCAAGGGAGGAGTCAGTGGTAAAGCTCTATGCACTCTGCTGTAGGACACTGAGGAACAAACTTGGCCCCTAACCCCACAGTCTACCCTTATTAGTTAACAAATGAGCTGGAGCCATGCACTGGAAATCCCAGACCTGAGGGCTCTGTGTGTTGCATTCCAAAGGACTCTTATTATTATTATTATTATTTTTAATGATCAGCACTGCTATCTCAGTGCACAAATAGGGAAAATGAAAGAGACACTGAACAACACAGTGTGCATTGCTCTTGGGAGAGAGTCTGTAGGATGCATTGCTCATGGAGGGGACAAAGTGCCTCCTACAATCATCAACAAAGGATGCTACTTCCCCAAAAATCACAGTACTGCAAGGAAAATCCTTCCCTCCTTCACTGTGTTCATGGGATGGCTGCAGCAGGGCCACACTGACAGATGTGCCCAAGTTGTTGACTTCATTAATAAATAACCTCTTCAATGACATCAGCACTGGCATTGGGTTGATTGCTTTCTTAGGTGCAGGAGTGTGGCTGTGTTCCTTCCCCGGCTCATAGCTCCAGGCAGGAGCGGTGTTCAACCAAGTCCACACCAACATAATTATTTTTTGAGGGGGAATTTAACTAGCAGCTTCAAACCCTGCTGTTTATAGACAGTGGAGCCATTAGGGAAAGGTGGTAGCCCTTGAGACCAAGTTTGGAAACCTCAGCACCTGCGGGCATGGAGTTCATTGAGTTGCCCAGCTCTGGGGATCCATTGCCATACAAGAGCTGGAGATGGATGAGAAGTCATCTTTAGCTTAGTGAATCTCACAATGGTGATTTGAGTACAGAAGCTTCAGTCCAAAGGAACACTTCCTAAGGTTCCATTTACTACCCATTCATGCTGTCAGCTGCCAGATTTTAGGCTCACTACAGCCAACAGAGTGCTCTAGTACCTTCCAATGCAATTTCCCAAGCATGGCAACTATCCCTGGGTGTTCACACTGCATCACTTTGAGGAATGCGATGAGGCAGAATAGCTATAGGACACAAAAAGAACTTGGAGAAGTCTGGCTCCACTTTAAGACAGCTCCCAGCTTTAAAATAAGGATGGACCTCAGGCTGCAGTAGGTAATAAACATCAAGCCTAAAGCAGCCCACCATGAGCAGGGCACTTACAGACACAGTTCAGCATGGAGAAAGCCATTCTTTCCTCACAGAGGTTTATAAACACTCTTTCTTCATATCTTATCAGAGGGACACTTCATTGCCTTTTCTCCTGAGCCACCTGAACCCAAAATCCCAGGGCAAACTCTGACCTCAACCATGTGAGGTTGGTTTCATGCTCACACCAACAGGCTAATGGAATACCCAAGTGACACCCTAGCCCCAACGAGAAGGACTTGTTCAGGCTCCCAGCAAGCTGCACTAGAGATGAGAACGTGGCAAACCCCCCCCCCAGAACAGCACTCTACATAGGCACCACTGGGACACTGGTCAAACCGGAGTTTTTGTGCCTTCTCCCAGACACACGCTTTCTCTAAGATGATTAAAGCAACATCCAGCTCCAACCAGGCAAACTCCTGCAGGATATAGGACGTTTCCCATAGCAATAACTACCATCAGTAATATTCAGTGTACTCAGACCATTGGGCACTTCCCCCAGAGACAACTTCCCCACCTAAGGACTTCTCCATACAAAGTCACCATTAAATGCAGAAAACTCAGAGCAATAGAAAGTCTTTATTCAAATACAAAGGACAGTTGCATAGAAGTGTACTGGTACATTTTAATTAAAAGGTGCTTTTGCAGTAAAAGCCAGAGCAAGAGTTTGCCATGTCAACCAAAGCAGGCAGCTTGCAACATTTCCCTGGGCTAGCAAGCAGGGTCCTCTGCCCAGGCAGGATGCATCCCCAACACTGAGCCAGGCACCTATTCAGCTTCACTCATTGATAAACAGCAGTGTGATAAAGCTCAAGACACCCATGCTACAGAAGTGCACTATGAGCACATAGACTACACAAGCAAAAAAGGTATAATATGTCAAACAGTAGCACTGAGGTTCAGGACAATGCTTTGGCACCTCCAGGCACTCAAGACCAGTTTAGCCTGATGACAGAGTTTGTATTTCATCTGAGGTTTGACTTCAAGAAGAACAGACAGAAGTTTGTTAGTACTCATCCTCATCAACCTCATCTTCTTCTCCATCTGCTGAGTCCCTTCCAACCTCCTCATAATCCTTCTCCAGGGCAGCCAGGTCCTCCCTGGCCTCCGAGAACTCCCCCTCCTCCATGCCTTCACCCACATACCAGTGCACAAAGGCTCGCTTGGCGTACATCAGGTCAAACTTGTGGTCCAGGCGTGCCCAGGCCTCGGCGATGGCCGTGGTGTTGCTCAGCATGCACACAGCCCGCTGCACCTTGGCCAGGTCCCCCCCAGGCACCACCGTTGGGGGCTGATAGTTGATGCCCACCTTGAAGCCCGTGGGGCACCAGTCCACAAACTGGATAGAGCGGCGGGTTTTGATGGCCGCAATGGCTGCGTTCACATCCTTGGGCACCACATCACCCCGGTACAGCAGGCAGCACGCCATGTACTTGCCACGCCGTGGGTCACATTTCACCATCTGGTTGGAGAACTCAAAGCAAGCATTGGTGATCTCTGGCACTGACAGCTGCTCGTGGTAGGCTTTCTCTGCCGAGATGATGGGTGCATAGGTGGTGAGGGGGAAGTGTATCCGTGGGTAGGGCACCAGGTTGGTCTGGAATTCAATCAGGTCAACGTTCAAGGCACCGTTAAATCTCAAAGAGGCAGTAACAGAGGAGACAATCTGCCCAATGAGCCTGTTGAGGTTGGTGTATGTGGGCCGCTCGATGTCCAGGTTGCGGTTGCAGATGTCATAGATGGCCTCGTTGTCCACCATGAAGGAGCAGTCCGAGTGCTCCAGGGTGGTGTGAGTGGTGAGGATGGAGTTGTAGGGCTCCACTACTGCTGTGGATACCTGTGGTGCTGGGTAGACGGAGAACTCCAGCTTGGACTTCTTGCTGTACTCTACAGAGAGCCGCTCCATGAGGAGGGAGGTGAACCCCGAGCCTGTGCCTCCCCCAAAGCTGTGGAAGACCAGGAACCCCTGGAGGCCACTGCACTGGTCAGCCTACAGTGGAACAATGCATATTTACCTCTCTCTTAAGTATTATTCCAAATAACACAGCAATAAAGTCTGCTTGGAGCACCTTCTCACTAGAAGATAAGTAGCTAAACAATAGTAAATGTAGGAAATGGCCTTAAGCTGTGCCAGGGGAGGTTCTTGTTGGACATCAGGAAAAATTTCTTTCTGGTAAGAGTGGTCAGGAAGGGGAACAGGTTGCCCAGGGAAGTGGTGGAGTCACCACACTTATTAGTTTTCAGGAATTGGGTAGATATCACATTAAGGGTCATGGTTTGTTGGGCGTGGTTGTGATGGGTCAATGATTGGACTAGAGGATCTCAGTAGTCTTTTCCAACTTTAATGATTCTATGAAAATCAAGCTCCATCTAGAGCACTTTCAATCCCTAGAGTGAATTCACTCATTTTTTTCACCCTACTACACCCTGCCCTACATCTTTAAGTAGATGCAGAATATCCACATTGTCAAATGGTAACTCTGTCCAAGTTTCTCAGTTATCCGCTCAATGTACACCTAAGCATCTGAGAGGAGAAAGAAGATATCCTGTGGTCCTGGACCCCTAAAAGAGATCTTAAAAACATTTCAGCAGCTGGCATCCAAGTGCAGTGTTACAAACTTGCCTCACTCTTATCAAACACAGAGTTTGGTCTTCCCAGCCCAGCTACCAATTGTCCATTTAGAATTAATCTCTGCAGTCATACAATCCCTCTGGTCAGAAGTCCTTCTCTTTTCTCTCTTACACCTAATGTTTTCTCATTCCAGCCCCCAACACACGTTGAATGTGCAGTGTTAAGCATAGACTTACATGATCAGATGGCCCCTCACTTTACTGAGTCTCATTCACAAGACCATAGAATCATTAAGTTTGGAAAGACCATTAAGGTAACCTAATCCATCAGCAACACTTGAGCTCAGAAGAAAAAAAAACCCTTTACCTAAGTCTATTAGTCCAAAGTCTAAATGGCATTGACCATGGTGTGCTGTCTTAAGAGAAAGGCTCTTTTCCTCTTACCATTTTGCGAATTCTACTGAGGACAGTGTCTATAATCTCCTTCCCAATGGTGTAGTGGCCACGGGCATAGTTGTTGGCAGCATCCTCCTTGCCACTAATGAGCTGCTCCGGGTGAAAGAGTCCATGGTAGGTGCCAGTTCGGATCTCATCTACAGGGAGAAGCAGTCATGGAGAGCAGCACAGTTACAGGTTCTGGACATTGGTGTGGTACAGCAAAACACATTCATGCTAGATCCATCCCTCCCAGCTTCAGGCATCTAATGGAGACAGGCATTAGGAGTAGTTTCTCCAGGCTTCATTCAGTCAATGAGATGTGAGACCCCCCCCCCCCCCCAGAGGTTATTTAGACCCACTCAGTCAAAATGCTGGATACATTTCATATTCTATTGGCCCACTAACTTGGTTCCCAATTTAGTGCCTTGATTGGGTGCCTAAAATTAAGTGGAACCAAAACAAAGTCTACATTCCTTCCATTAAATAAAATAATGAGTCACATCTTAGATGTTAAGATAGAAGCAGACACATTCACCCACAGGAGAAGCCTAGAAGGCAGAGGCAGGTTGGATGTGCAATCTAAAGTGGATGCAGTTTTCACCAGCTCATTTTCACCAGGTTCTAGAGGAGTAAGAATTTGTCTAGGAAGGTATTCTGAATTAAACCAAAATGCCAAATTGAATCAGAACCTCTGAGATCACTAACAGAGCTGGGGATGAAGGGGAAGCAGAAATACTGCTGTAGCAAAATATACAGAAGCATGAAATTTAGAACACCCATCTACTCAAAGAAGCTTCAGAGGTAGTCTTAAAACCAGATGTGCGAAATAAGTCATAGGGTAGTGCAATTCAGCCCACAGCTACTGAGGTTGATAAACCCACACCTCTCTACATCTGCTGAGAATTAAGATGCAGGTCTCTTAAAAAGAGAAATTTATAGAATCATAGAATTGTTGGGGTTGGAGGAGACCATTAAAGGCCATCTAATCCAACTCCCCTGCAATGAACAGGGACATATACAGTTAGATCAGGTTGCTCAGAGCCTGCACCAGCCTGATCTTGAATGTCTAAGGGACAAGGCACCAATCGGATCTCTGGGCAACCTGTTCCAGGTGAAGACAAGTCAGCATATGAGGAGTAACGGGTTTGTTATTTTCAGGTCTATTTGGAAATGCAATCCCTGCCCAGGATTCACATTCTATGGTGCCACAATGCCCACTTGACCCATTATTACCAATGACAGTGGGCTCCAAGTCTATGAACACTGCCCGAGGCACATGCTTCCCAGACGCTGTCTCACAGAAGAAGGTCTCAAAAGAAGAATCCACTTGCTCAGACTGTGGCTCCACAGGTTTCACCAGCTTGGAGCCAGGAATGGTCCCATCTGCCTGGATCCCATGCTCAAGGCAATACAGCTCCCAACAGGCATTGCCCATCTGCACGCCAGCCTGCCCGATGTGGATGGAAATGCACTCCCTCTGCAAGGGGAAATGGCTTGTTAAGGTGATTTTTAAGACATCCTGTGGCCTAGCATTAGCCCCTGTGGTTCTTGTTTGAGCCATTTGCTGTCGCAGATGATGACGGAAACAGGTGGCTTCCGCCCACTGCCACGACTTGGAGCAAGGATCAGACTGTTCTGTAGGGCTGTTGGACACGTAGCATCTCTAGGAAGGACTCTCCCAGCCCAAGGGAGAAGAAAGGAAGGAGGTGATGGGCTTCATGCCAAGGCAAGAAGCAGCTGAGTACTGCTGGCTCCATCTTGTTCAGTGCTCAACTGGTTTCATTGCAGAGCAGTGGATCCACTGGGTTCCAGGGCAATGGGGACCCAAGGACAACAGCTCCAGGCTACCTGAGCTAAAGAGCTCTTCACCAAGCAGGGAGAAGCCAAGCATGGAGTCACACCAGGAAATGAAGCCAGAGGAAACCAGCAGTCACCCAGGGCAAGAACAAGGGCAAGCCAGCACCTGGAGAGAGGCTTAGAGTCCTGATGTAACCAGTTCACTCTCCAGGAGCATCCACACAACCTCCAGGGTGGTGGAGGCATTGACATCTTCAGGAGACTTTTGATGGTTGTGTGCTTCCCTCAGTAATTGGCATCTTTGCTGCTTCCACCACCCTGAGATCAAAGTGCTGCAGCAGGAACAACAGCTCACATCTCAGCTCCCAGTTGCAGCCACCCATAGCACAGGGATATCCATTGAAGGGAGATGGTTAGCCCACCCAGGAATGGCCAACAGTGCCATCATTCCTGGTGTTGATGGGTTCCCATTGAAGGGAGCTGGAGAGGCCACCCAGGAACAGCCAACAGTACAGTTTTTCCTGGTGCTGATGGAGAGGACACCTTGTGTATGCACACCCACAGACATGACTGCCCTCAAAGGCACTACCCTAATGCTAGACAGCCCTGGGGACCCATTGCTCATGGCATTGCAACAGTCATCAGGAGACAGATGCAACACAACTTCTCCTCTCTTTGTCTCCGTGGATGTGCCAAGAGATTTCTCAGCACTCAAGCAAGACTGATGGCCACCACATGTCCAGGTCAACTGCCATAAGGTTGGACACCAACTGGTGGAATGCTCTTTGCAGATAGACACCAAACCCTTTGCCCACAGCTGGGAGAACAATCTAATCCAGGTCTGGGCTGGGTGTGGGGGCTGTCTTTAAGCCCTCCCTCTCTCAGTTGATATTTGCACTATTTGGGAAATGCTGGCTGCCATTTGCCCATCCCTCCCAGCAAGATGGTTGCAATAGCTCCTCGCCACACTTTGCAAGGGTCACCAGGACCCGCTGGGACAGCTGCTCTGCTCTCTGTCCTTTCCCAGCTTGCAGTCCCAACACCTGCTTCAAGGGGCATATTATATATTTTCCGCATAGGGAATGGAGAGAGAGGAAAAAAAGAAAGAAAGAAAGCCTATTGGAGGGAAAAAAAAAGACATCTCATATTCTGCAGGTTTGGGTTTTTTTAATCCCCACTCCCGTATGCTGGAAAGTTTTTTCAAGATCCCAGACTTCCAACTTTTGCATCCAGATAAATTGCATTTTACAGACTCTGGCTATAAGCAACCCATTGTTGTCCAGCTGATTTTCCCTTTGGAAATCCCACATAAATCTTTAACTGTTTTGCAACCAGGACAGACTCCTAAAATTCAGCAGATAAAAGGAAAAGTTCTAAAGCTGCCTCGCTGGGTGCTACTTTGAAGTTTTCTACTTGCAACATGCAAAGGAACACCATCAGATTTTCCAACAAGTTGCCCTTTTGCATTCACAAAGTGACAGTTGCGTTACTCCTCACTGAAAGTTTCAGCCAGTGCTGTTTGGAGTCGCAGGTTTTTTAAGTAACCAGATCAGTCCACTTCAGTTTTACAGCTGCAAACTCCTAAGAGCAAAGATTCAGACAGAGAAAAGAAAAAAAAAATAGAAGGGGGAGGGGGGAATTTCATTCATTTAATATCTGATCAGAAGGTTTCTAGAAGACAAAGGCAACATGGCAGCTCTCTCCTAAGGAAAAAACCCTAAAGGTCTCTGCAAGTCGTACAAGTTCCCTATGGCAGTGTGAGAGATAAAGTGTTCAGCTTGGGAACGGGGCCAGTGGTGTCAAACTTTCAATTTCAGCATATCGTATAGTTGTGTCTCAAGATATGCTGGTTCCCCCACACACACCTCAAAAAAAGGTAAAACCCAACTTGCATTAAAGAGCCAGGCAAAACCCTACAGACCCCATCTCAGGAGCTGCAAACTCAGAGCAAAAAAAAAAAAAAAAAAAAAAGCAGCAAGAGGCCACTGAAAGAGCTGCTCTGCACATCCCTCACTTTTCCCTTATAAGGAGCAAACACGGAATCAATAAACCAGAAGGTAATTGGCAATTAAACAAAGCTGCTTGGAATTAACATCCACGAGAGAAAGGCGAGAGAAAAGAGCAAGCAAGCTGTTCAGCTCGGCATGCTTGGAAAACAAACAGTCGGTATTTTAAGTTTAGGCTAATACAAATGTAAGGCATGCTCTTACCATGATGAGACTGGAGACTTGCTAAGATCTAAGCAAAACAGCTGCTACCCCTGCCTCTCCCTGCAACTTTATAGCCCAGGAAGGCTTGACTCCACCTGAATATAAAGAAGCTTTCTGCTAGCTTAAAGGAGCAGAGATCCTTTTCCTGTGCATTCCCAGAAAGAGCAAAGGATAAATGATCTGTTAGCGTCTGGATGGTGTGATTTCTGTGATTAAACTGCCTTGGGCACAGTGCAGCGTGAGTTGTTTTTGTTTTCCAAATTGCCTCAACTGCAAAAAATAAAACTAAAAAAGAAAAATTATAGTATCATAGAATGGTTGGGCTGGAAGGGACCTTAAGGATCAGCTATTTCCAACCTCAGTTTCGGGTGATGGAGATCCAGACCCCAAAGGCAACACTGAGCTGGGTGTAAAAGAGCCAGAGCCCAGTGGTGCCAGAGTTCCAGACCCCAAAGGCATCACAGAGCTGGGTAACAGAGATCCAGAGCCCAACAGTGCTGGAGATTTGGAACCCAAAGGCATCACAGGGCTGGGTGATGGATGCCAAAGTCTGGCTAGAAAGAAGAAAACTGGGGAAGTTTGAGTGCCCCCATATAATTTACTTTTTCCAGGAGAATCTATCTTCCCCTTGCCATTATTCAGAGCAGTGTTGGTGATATGTTGTATCCTGTCTGGTTTTAGACCCAGTCCTGCCATTTTGATCTTTGTTCCATATCTCCACTGACCTCCATGGGAATCCACTGATTTTTGTACCTCCATGGCACTAAGGTGCAGGCTCAGATCCCCCATTTGCCCCATCTGCTAGCCACAAAGTGTTCGTTTTGCCCTTGGCTGTGTCCTGCACATGCATAGGAACATCTTTATTTACCTCTTCATTCTGCCATTAAAAGGTTCCTGAACCTGCTTTGGTTGAGCCATTGTTGCAATAAGTTGGCAGCTCTCGGGGCCAGCGGGGGTAATCATGTCCCAGACAGCAAGAGACATAAATGCAGCCAAGGGCAGGGAGTCTCCCCCTGTTTTGTGAGATGCTTTCCAATGTTTCCATTGGTATACTGCAGCAAAATCAAGCTGGTCAGGTTTGGAGGACAGGATATATCAAGAAAGGGTTAGAGAGCAGCTCATTCATTCCTGAAAAACACAGAATCCTTTCCTTGTATCCTGAAGGTGGTCAGGCACTGGAACAGGGACCTAAAGATGGAGGAATTTTCTTCCTTGAATATATTCAGAATTCACCTGCACAAGTTCCCATGCAACCTGAATCCCCAAATCCCCAAGATGAGTGCAAGGTATTTGTAGGAAGTAAAATATACCCTTTCACTATGGATCTACATGCATCTGATGATTATAGGAACATAGAATCATAGAATCATGGAATCTTAGAATGGCTTGGGTTGGAAGGGACCTCAAGGATCATCAAGCTCCAACCCCCCTGCTGCATGCAGGGCCACTAAACTTCATATCTAATACTAGATCAGGCTAGTACATCATCAGCAATAAGGTAACTTTCTAATATCAACATCATATATGGGCTCAGCGGAGTCTAAAGTGTAGGATATTTATCCTCCCACTCTTCCAAAAAAATGAGCACAAGGCTGCAGTTTTGATGGGCAAAGAGATGAGTTTTGGGAGGCATGGATGGAACAGTTCTGCTCAGCACTGGTGTGTTGAGCCCAGCCTCTGTCTCTGAGGGTAGATGGGAGTTTTACCCTATTCTTGCTCAGGGCTATGCCAAAGGCTTAGAGAAATCGAGTTAAGCAGGTTGGGTGCACGGTTGTGCCTGTTTTGGAAGTGGGAGAATTCAAACCTAATTGGGTCAGGCTGGGTTCTTTTGTTAGATACAGCATCATGCAAACACATTTGTCAGCATTGTGGTCTCCAAACTTCTGCTGGGAGTAGAAGTGGCCTCTGAGGACAGAAAAGCTATTTGTTTGTGAGCAGCTCCCAAAATGTGAGCACCAAGCATGCCAGTCAGACAGGATCTTCTTTTTCCAAGAGCTATCTATTGCTCAAGAAGAAACGAGAAAATGAGGAGCTCCAGCAGTTCAGAGCATGAAGTATTCATTCGCTGGAAGATGTTGGGTCAACCCAAAACCGCTCGTGACTCCAAGTCCACATTTTTGGGTGGCTGAAGTCCATCTTTCTAAGGAAATGGAAAGTAAAGGAGAGTAGTACTATAGTCTGGTGGTGACAACCTGCCTGCAATCTCAGCTCCGGGACATATTTAGAACAGCATCAATGAGAAGGACAGAGGCCAACCCCCCTGTGGACCCACTGCAGCAGCCCTCAGCCTTTTTATAGCCAGACTTCACAGCTGCTGCCTCCTTTTTCCTACTCCTAAATATTGCCTCCTGGTCCTCCTATTGCTGTCCCCACCACACAGTCCGGCACCAGCTGCTGTTTGCCTCTACGGAGCAAATCTTTACCCATGAGGATGCAAGTGGTGTCCCAAAAGAGGCAGAGTCTTCAGGAGGAAGAAAGAACCGTGACCACACTCTGGACAAGCACTTGAATCATCAGGAAGGGTAAAAAAAGTCCTCATTATGCTTAAGGATGAGCCAAATGTGGGGTTTGCGTGTGTGTGTTTTCTGGTTAATTAGCTAAACTGAAAAAAAAAAAAAAAAAAAAAAAAGAGAGAGATTTATTTAGCTCCAATATCCACCATTTTAGGAGTAATTTGCTCCTGTCTTTAATTGTTCACCTACTTCAGTTTGCTCCATTCTACACGTGCACTTGCCTAGCATCAGCTTTCAATCACTGGCTCTCATTATGCCTTTTGCAGGGGAGCGAAAGCTGCCAACTTTCCACACCCTCATCCCTCTGAAGGCGGCTGTTGTCTTTTCAAGTGAATTTAGGGCTGGCCGAAAATATTCAGAACAATAGTCCCAAAGATCTCCATCCTTTCCATTAGCCTGAACTGCCAGATCCCATTCTCCAGCAGCTCTCTGTCTTTCTGGATTGTCATCCAGAGACAAAAACACAATAAAACCATGACCACCGAATTCCAGTATACCCATTACCAAGCTTCCAATAGGGAAGGAACTCATCTTACACCAGTAGTTCACAAAGCTCAGCTGGTGGCTTGCTGGCACATCTCACGAGACAGTTGAGACCTTGAGGAGCTTTGGTGGCCATGCAAATTTTATTACACGGTCTTCAACACCATGTCTGGTGAGCAAATGAAGAGCCTCCCAAATGGCTCCCATTTACTGCTGGGCCACCTAGCCCTCTGGACACCGTGCTTCTCTCTCCAGGCTTTAAAAAAGGCCTCAAGCCACAGTTACCCTATTTTAGGTTTGCCAGGGCTGAAGCTGAAGTGCCGCTCCTGATAGTGGTTGTCCTTTATCTATCACGCAGTGAGGCCCCAACCTCAGCTCAGGCATCTGTTACTGATAAGCAGAGATGATTTATCCAAGCATTAGCCTGGATATCTCTAGCATTTGACTGCATGTGCCTCTGTTCACGCACTGTTTGGTTTTATACTGCTGCTTCCCTGCTTTTCTGCTTGAGGGATGCAACTCCACTTCTTTTGCTTACATGGTATCCTACCCCTCCCATCAACGCATGATTTAGCTCTGGCCAACACCATCTGCAAACACATCCTTGCAAAGCAAGACAAATGGAGCAAATTGGATGCAAGGGGATCCCTTCAGGTATACCTTTAAAAAAGGAATAACTCTTACTACAAAAACAAACTGTCAAGAAAAGCATTCAGTATCAGTAGGAAATCTCAGCATTCTCCATTGTAATGCAAAAATGGACAGTAAAAAGTGGTTAAAACTGAAAACCTTCATTTCTAAGCTATCACGATGGGTTGTTTTGACGTTCCAGGTTCTCCCCTCCCCATCCCCTCATTTTTCTTTCCAAATAAAACCCTGGCAGACCCATCCCCGTTCTGTGAGACAGCTCAATTGGAGTGGAACTGCATATTTCAGCAGTGCACGCTTCCAGCAGAATTCCCCCAACCAGCTCTGCCTCAGAGCTATTCCCATAACCCAGGGTGGAGAAAGCACCCTCTATGTGTGTCTGCACAGCTGTGCTTCTCTTCTGCATTCCCTAAAGCAGATAGCAACCAGCTGTGGGGCAGGGGCTTCTTTGTGGTGGAGTTGGGCTGCAGCAAGGATATATTCTTGTTTATTCTCTAGTTGCAAAGGGATATTTCTTCTTTCTTCCTTTAATTGCATTAAAAATAACAAGGCAAATGCTTTAAGGAAAAGCTTTCTTCTAAAGTAAATTGGAGAAAGATGGACTTCTTACCTTTAATGAGTTTCAGAGAGGCAAAGGTCTGCCTCTCAGTGCCCTGCTCCTAGCCATACCCACGAGCAGGTGCTTAGAGATGTGCAGAGGGCATGGAAAATGCATATAACATCCCCTGTAGTCTCCCTACTGATTTTAATTCAGCTCAGGGACTTTCTGAACCACGTGTGGCTTCCACATACTCAACAACCCTCAATGCATTTCCCTGCCATCAGTTCGCCTCGTGCCCTTGAATGTTGTCCAACATTAGCATCAGCTCACAGGCAGTTTTATTTTCAATTTGTTCTGCAGGACTCCAAGTAACCAACTTCCTGCATTCTCCTGGCTGTAAAGCTGAAACCGTCTCATCCCACAAGAGCACGTGCACATTCTTTGACGAGAGATTGTGTCTTTTCCCCTGCCAATGATGTGACTTTATCTAGTTCTGCAGAGTATCCTAACAGCTCAGCCATCTTAATGGCTGGCCCAACTGCCAGTGTTGCAAGCTTTTGGTTTGAAACAAATGAAGACCTGAGCCAGATTCCTTATTGTTCACTAGGATGTTATTGTTAATATTGCGAAACTGCCCCAATTCAGCATTGATTCACTTCACTGACCCTAATAGAATCATTAAAGTTGGAAAAGACCGCTAAGATCATTTAATCCAACCATCAATCCATCCCCACCATGCCCACTAAACCATATCCCTCAGTGCCTCATCTACCCTTTTCTTGAACACCTCCCTCAGTGAGAGTCTTCTGGGAGATACCTTGACTTCCCACAGGAAGGTAGAGGTAGAAAATCAAAGAATCATAGAATATCCTGAATTGGAAGGGAATCATAAGGATCATCGGGTTCAACTCCAAGATCAAGGAAAGCTCATAAACCATCTAAGAACTCAGCATTCCCTTTGTACTCAATTTCAGAGCTAGCAACACTGCCTTTAGTGGGATGAAAAACTGAAGCTTTGCATGAAGAGATTTGGAAGAATTAAGTTTCACCATTAATTTTAATTATTGAGATTGATCTGAATGTTGTGTAGACATGTAGACACATTTGATTGTCCAGAGTTGGACTCGATGATCCTTACAGGTTCCTTCCAACTTGGGATCTTCTGCAATTCCACTGTTCTTGGCGGTATGAAATCCTCTCATTTCTGGAAGCATCTCCACTCTTTTTTGGGAAAGGATTGGTTGGGTGGTGTTGCAAATAAATTCACGACAGTGTCAAAAGGACTTTGTAACATTGCAGTTGAAGACCTGCTCCCCTGCTGTGCAAAGCTTTGAGCAAGAGTCCTTCCCATCGCTGCAGACAAAGCCAACACATGATTGGCTTTTCTGATTACTTGCAGTTCGTGAGGCTTTTCTAATGGTTCTAAATCTCTGACAATGATAAATGCTGTTGTTGAGCCCATGTAAACAACTGGTTTGAAGATGTAAAAGCAAAACATTTTTTTTCCTTTATTTTCTGAAGGATGGAATGCACTGTAATAACACACGCAAGGGCTGCATTGTTATTAGAACTGTGTTGTTTTTTTTCACATTGGCCAGCTCATGGGATGAGGCAACACACAAAGGAAGCCCAACTATAATGTCTGTAGAAAGTGAGAATGGAAGAGCAGAGTGTTTTGGAATATCCAAATTAATTTACTTAGTTTTATATTCTAAAAGGAATTAATTCTGCATGGTGTGTGACAGTTGGGAAACACATCACTCGAGGCTTACAGCAGCAGCTAGGATATCTCCTAAGCCTTATGGAAGAGCTTTCACACATTGACTGTGTCACTTGGCAGAGTTCCTGTTGTGACTGTGAACTACATGTGCTATTTATCTTTATGCTTGCTGACTACCTGGAACGCAAGGGTGATTTTCCTGTAGCGTTGTGGCATTTATTTTTTAGGCTTTTCAGGATGAAAATACAGTATATTTTTCTGGCTCTAAATACTGACAGTGACACACACCTTAATCATGTGCAATTTATGGCCTAAGGTTTTATTGCATCATAAATGTCTAAGCTGCTTCAAATCCTCAAGATGACTACTTTCAAAGTAGTGTAAGTGCTTAAATGAGCAATGCTGCCAAGTGTATAAAATTCCAAAAAATAGCTCAATGCTTTGAATGCTGAAAAAGATTGCTGTCAATGAAGCATGCTTTAATCTTCACTTAATTAAGATTTCTTGTTTGAGAACCACACATCCTTAATGCATGGGTCACCAATTCCCTGCTTAATCCAAGAAGTCTTTCCAAAACGAGACAGGCTATCCATTTAGGTTTGGTGTAGTCCCTATTACTCCTTGCTGAGAGCAGAAAGGAGAAAAGCCAGCAAGCAAAAGCCCTCCTTTGAGCAAAATATTTTATGGCCCTGAGGCGTGGAGCAAAGACCAAAATTAAAATTTCTCCTGGAGCATCACAGGCTTCTGGAAATGCAGTGAAATAGTTTTGCAACCCAGCAGCACTTGCTAGCAGGTGGGTGCTGTAGCACTCATGGGACTCTCATCACCCCCTTAGCAAGCCCCTGAGAGGTATGTTCGGTAAGTTGTTCTATTTCTGCTCCACTCATGAGACCCTGTGAGAGCATAATCTTCAACCCTAACTTGTCTTTGATGTGCACTGGGCTGCCTTAGTCAACCTTCAATGATATAAAATGCCTCAGACACTACTAGGGATGTGGCCATAAAGCCAGGATGTTGCCTGCAGGAAGGCAGAGATTCTGTCCCGACCCTGATTTCTCCCAAGAAAGAGGATGATGTATTAACCTATATTGAGCTTAATGCCTGGCTTTGAGTGAATATCATTATATAGTATCCTAAATCCACTTATGCTTATTAAAATTCCAAGCTCTGGTCATTCAGATCCAAGCTGTAGTTCTGCAATCCTCCTGGAAGATGGGAAAACCCGTCACCTTCCACATATACCTCCATGCTGACTACTACTCTTCCACCCTGGAGGACTCGGGGGGCAATAAAGCCATGTCAACTGGAACCTGGATTCCCAGCATCTTACCCATACTTGATGATGGTCATAGTATCATAGAATGCCTTAGGTTGGAAGGGACCTTATAGATCAGTAAGTTCCAACCTCCCTGACATGGGTGTTCTCCCCATATTGTCCTTGATTTCACCAAGATATCATTGACTCCGCCAGGTGACCCCCACCTTTGGATATGCCTTGCACTCATGACCTCCACATCTACAGTTTTAGCAGAAGTATGCCCCGAGTACCTTTCAGATCACAAATGTCTGTTCCAAGTTCTCCAACCAGATGGAAAAATCATTTGATAAGTCCATGGCTTGCTGCCTACTGTGCTGGGGGGATGGATGTGGCTGAGGCCACTGCAGAATGCAAAAATCAGGAGGTTCTGAAAGACTGGGAGCATTTCAAACACAGAAACCAGGACTCAGCTGAGGAGAGAAAGGTCTCTAGGGTATAAGACAGAGCTTTGGAGAAGGACTGGGAAGAAATGAATGAATTGGTCTGGTGCAGATGAATGCCTACCAGTGATTATAAGCCAGTGTAAAAGAAATACTGAGTGGGGCAATAAAATTTGCTAAGCTGTTTAGGCTTGTCAAATAAAGAAACTTCACAGTTTTGTTATGTCAAATCTGTGCTAGAATAGAATAAGCACAACTAATTCCTTTCGCTTTGGCATGGGATCTGTGCTGAGTCTGACTACTCTGGCATACACTAAGCCTGGTGTATTGCGTGTGCTCACTCTTCCTCCCTTCCCACTGGTACATTTCAAAATAGAAGTACAACTTCTTTCTAAAACCTCCAAACCTTTGCCTCGCATATGGTTATGTTTAACCCTTTGGCAGGCTGCTCTGTTCAGCTTAAAGAAGGGGTATCGACTTCTGAATCAAGTTGCAGGTCTCACTTCAAAAGCTTGGGTTTGTATTTTAGTACCTCTGAAGAATCCATTTCTGATTCCTGACTAAAAAACAGCCAATACCTGGCACATGTGTGGGGGTTTTTAATGGGTTTCAAAGCATTTCATCCAACCGTTGCACAGAAGTTGAGACCAACCTGCACCTGGAATGAAGATGATAAACTGCAAAAGGTGGTTTCCAGCACAGTTCTCTGGGGTGCAAGCATTGTTAAGGGGAGATTTTTTGGCCAAAACTTTCCAGTCCAAGGCACTCCAAAGGAGATCGTTCCAATTTCTAAGCGAAGATAAACCATCGCCTCTCCTCTCTTCTGGGACCCATTGGGGCTGCCACTCCAGGACGGACTCTGCCCCTCCATTAGCAGCCAATTTTCACAGAGGGGAAGGGCTGAAATGGAGGAGGATTGACATTTCACCCAAGGAGGACACATTTTCCCACTCAAGCACCTTGCTCAATGCACCACTGAAGCTGAAGTGGGGTGGGTGGGAGCTCGCAGGTGCATGATAGCTTCCCAAGGCAGAATGTGTGGGCATTTGTAGCCAAGACATCTGCTTTTCTCCGGCACTACCACAATTTAAGACCCCGTTTAAAACAGTTCACAAATCAGTTTCACGTTGGGACACTGCAGGCTTCTCCAAAAGGCTGTGGCCTATGGGATCTCACCCACGCTGGGCTGCATCCCACATTTAAACCACTTCCGTGTGTATTTTGAGGCAGTATCTGAGGTATATTTTTAATATTCGAGCCTGTTTCTGAGGTATATTTTTAATATTTCGGCCTATTTCTTTGAGGCATACTTTCAAGATTCAAGACGGACGCTTATTTTTCCTCTGTTCCTCAGGTGATTTCTGTCTTTGAGGTTGACATTGCTACCCTCCTCGAGGCCGTGAGGTGTTGGCTCTGCGTTTTCTGAGGAGAAAAGATGAGAATGGGAGGAGGACGGAGGGGCTGTGGGAGGAATGGCTTCCGTGCCTCAGTTTCCCCTCTCCTAGGTCCTCCAAGCCGCCCGACGCAGCGCAGGACACAAGGGGGCGCTGCGCTCAACGGCGGCGACAGTCCTTCCCCCAACCACTCCTCTCACCTCCCCCCTCGCTCGTCCCGCCCCCGCGTCTCCCAGCAACGCACCCCACCCGCCGCGCTGATTGGCTGCCACCTCCGCCGCCGCCATTTTCAAACCGCCGGTTCGCCGCCGCCGCTGTTTTCGCCGCCGCCATTTTCCGCCGAGCGGAAGCGGTGCGGTGTCGTCCGGTCCCCTTCCTCCCGTTCCTCAGCTTGACTCTTCACCATGGAAGCCGAGCCCGTGGGCCAGAAGCCCCCTCGGCGGAGAAGGGGTAGGGTCAGTGCTGGGACCAGCGCCAGCCGCTCGCCCCCGGCGGACAGCACCCCCGGTGGGGCCGCGTCCTGCAGCCGGTAGGAGCCGCCATCCCTCCCCGTCCTTCTGTCAGGGGCTATGGCCCGTGGTTCTCCCTGGGTGTGCGCGTACCGTGAAAAGGGGATCTCCTCCCATCTTCCTGTCATATAAAGGGGACGTTTCCTCAGCCCCCGGGGAGCAATACGCCTACTTGTCTTGTAAAAGGGGCCCTGTACCCTTCTATCTAATGGGGGAAATTCCCTCCCAATGGCTTTACGGGACCCCTCACACCTTATAAAGCAGGCACTTCTCCCCCCATGCTTCTGCAGGCTTTCCTACCTTATAAGGTGGATGTGTCCATAGCTTCGGGGGTCCCTGAGTGCCCTGTAATAGGGTGTCCCAGTGCCCTGTTGTATGCTATAAAATGTGAGTGGGAGGGAGCATTCCTCAGGCTATCGCATGTTGTTCTGCCTGTTTCTGTCCCGTAAAAGGGATATTTGGTCCCATTTCAGCCCGTGTCCCCAACTGCCCAAAGATTTTTGTGCAAATGTTATTCTCCACTGTCTTATGTAGGATGTTTGCAGCCCCTCTTTACCTTGGAGAAGGAAGAGAGGGTCTTTGCTCCTCAGGGTGGGTGTTGGTGCAGTGTGGGGATGGGGTTTCTCTTTCCTCTGTCTGTTGTCACACTGCTCCCCCATACCTCTTTGTTACCTGTTTGAGGTACTGATTTCTACAGGGCTCTGGCTGGGCATGGTGGGTGTTGTTAAATACAGAGTTTGGGACTGCTCTGTGGGGTCCTGTGGGGACAATTGGGCTGAGGTCAATCTCCCTTGGCCATTACCAGCCCTCTTGGAGTGCTTGGCCAAGCTTCCAGGACCTCCTCCATAGATCAACTCTGTCCATTGGGTATGGGAGGGATCCAGTGTCAGCCCTGGCTTTTACTCTCATTTTTGAATCCCTCTGTGTGCCATCTATTATTATTTTGATTTGTTGGACTTGAGAGACCTTTCTCGAGACCACCCTGTGAAAGAAGCCATTATGTCTTAAGTTAACCTGTGGATGATCTTATCTGTGTTGACCCTGGTACCTGTATAGGCAGTAGTTGACCTGAGTGACTTTATGCCTGCTGACTTCTATCAGGACAAACCTAGTCTGATCAGCACAGGTTTGTGTTTTGCCCTCAGGGTCAGGAAATGACTCCTCCAACTTTGCAGGTGGTATAGAAAGCACATTCATGTTCAGATAGATACAGATTTAGAGGCAGTGGGCCTGTGATCTGGATCTTTTCCTCACTGCCCTGGTTCTTTGTGCCCACTATAGGACTACAGTTTTTTGTAACCCTGCCTGGCAGCTGCTTTTTCACACCTACCTGGGTTGGAGTGGTGAGAAAAACTGCTTTTTCTCCAGTCCTGTCTGAGCCCTGGGAAGGCAACCCTTGTTTTGAAATCTGTTGAAATCCCTCACAAGCTGTGTGGGTGTTCTCTGTGATTTAAATGAAAGCAAAGTGAACGCTGGTGTTATAAACATTAAAATGTTGGTTTTGATAATGGCTGGCTTTAGTAACTGTTGAGTGTTTCATATGGTAGAATGTTTCAACGAGCCTTAAAATACACATTTTCATAGAAACATGCTGCATTATTGTCTTGATGATCAAACTGTAGCTTGTAATTACTACACTTGAAAAACGTAGAGTAATTGAAGGCTTCAGTGTCTTGTTGAGGTGATGAAACACGTTGGCTGGCTCTGTTTTGGGGATGGTCACACATTCCTTTGTGAGGATTGTCTGTGTGGAGAGACTCAAATTGTGGAGAAACTGGGAAAGGAGTGTATATGAAAAGGACATGTATCTATTCAGTCTTCATCTTGAGACTCAGGCAAGATGATGAAGCTGCTGGCTTGAGAATAATAGTTTAATAACCAGAATGGACTTCTGGTGTTCTCCAGTCCAGCCCTTCCTTAAAACAGGGCCAACTAAAAATTTAACACAAATTGCTCAGATCATTGGCCAAGTGAGATCAGAATCACCCAAAGACAAATGTCATTGTCTCTAGGGGGTCTGTATCTCAAAGTTTGACCACATTTATTGTGCAAAAGCATTTTTCTTTATATCTAATGGAATTTTTCCTTGCTGTGACTCCTTCCATTCTGCTGTGTGTACACAAGGTATGTTTTCTGCTTTCTCTGCTTCTTTTCATATAGCTAGAGCCATCTTTGCAGTCTCTCCTCATGCAGAGGAAGCCCATTCTGTTTTTCTTCATTCATTCAGTGTTTCAGCCCTAGCACCTTCTCTTTTGCCCTTGGCTGGATGTGTTCTAGTTACCCATGTTCCCTGTACTGGGAGGTCCAAAGCTGGACCTGGTCCCTAGATGGATTCTCACAAACACTGTCATCTCTTGACCTGTTTGCTGTGGTTTTTCTACCCTACTAATGGAGAGAATCATAGAATCACAAGGTTGGAAAGGATCTACAAGAACATCTGGTCCAACCATCCTTCTATCACTATTACTACCACTGAGCTACTAAACCATATCTCGTAGCACCTCACCCAGCCACCTTACTGCAGAATATGAGTAACATCATTTAAATTAAATTGCTTAATCCCTTCAGCTGTGGTGAAAAAGCATCTGGAAGTAGGTTTGTTTTTTCTACTTTATTTTTGTTTATACCTTAACCAAGTTTGTGTCTTATGTCTGAGTACTCCTGCTACAGGGTTCAACTCTAAAGCTTTCAACCAGTCTGACCGTGGCTACCTCCATTCTCTATTGATTTGCCTTAACACTTGTGCATGCATGCATGAAAAAGCCTTTTGTCTCCAGCCCTGTAACCCGACCCTGGAGGAGGAGTCCGCTGCCCACAAGGCTGATTTTACTCAAATATCTTTCCAGGCAAAACTGGAGCTCCGGTTGCAGGCCCGGGGCCTCTGGTTGAAAGTCTATGAATGCATGAAATACATTCAGCAGTGTTTGAGGGCGAGGTAATAGCCTTTATTAGATGTGTCCCCTTGCACACGCTGCTTTGCTTTTCTACCCTTAGACCCTCATGGATGTGACATTCCCGAGCAGTCTCAAATCTGCTGAGGTTTATCATAGAATGGCTTGCGTTGGAAGGGACTTCAAGGATCATGAAGTTCCAACTCCCCTGCCGCAGTCAGGGTTGCCAACCGATAGATCAAGTATTAAATCAGGCTGCCCAGAGCCCTGTTTATCCTGGCATTGAATGCTTCCAGGGATGGGGCAACTGCAACTTCTCTGGGCAACCTGTTCCAGCACCACACCACCATCTTTTGTAGAAAGCATCAAGTTTTGTTTCCAAAAGCAGTTGTGACCAGGGTGGTGAGAAGGGATGCCATTTGGACAGGGTATTTGTAATCAGCCCTTTGTGTAATCCCACAGCTGTGTCTAAAAAGGGAGGAGACAGTTGTTAGTGTGATAGACAGTGACTTCACTTGGTTGTGAGTATTTCACATGAGAGCTCTGATGTGGGGACTGCTCTAACATATTTTCCCTTTAGGTCTTTCCCTCCTTCAGCAATAGAATCATCAAGGTTAGAAAAGACCACTAAGATCATGTAGTCCAACCACAATAGTGCAGTAGTTCTTCCACGATGATGTGAATTGGATTTAAGGTATGAGAAGGGCAGGTAATTTCTCTGTTGAACAGAAGGAGAGGAAGATAATGTGCCCATAGCAGTGTTGAGGTGGGAGAGAGGAATACATTTACCAAGAAAACTTTTTTGCTCTATTGCCAGCTGGTTTCAGACCTGGAATCACAGTGCAGTGCTAGGGGAGTGTTTCTATGAACTTCATGTCCTTGGCTCTGACAGCTAAGTGGCAAAGAAACTGCAAAAAGGCTTCTGGGATGGATAAAAGAGATCTTGTTTGGTTTTTTGTTTGCTCTGTAATCCTGTTCCTAACTTCATAGTTTCTCATGTTCAGGTGAATTCAGGTGAAGCTGACAGCTCATGGGCATGTTATCTCTTCTGAGGTAACACAGATAAAACAGTGAGTGTTCTCCTGCCCCAGACACACTATCTAACCCCAGTTTGTATCTCTTATACCTCTTCTGCCAAGCTGCAAGATCCATGGCTCAGCACCCTGCGGGAAGGAGACAGGTACACTCCAACCCCAGGCAAGCCTGGAGTTTGCAAAATGTTCTTATCTTTGTCCAGATTCTAACTGTTCTGGTATCGAGAAACAGTCCATAGCTTTCATGTTGCAAAAGCTGCCAGAGGGTACAGGGTTGAAATACTGCTGTGCTGAGGACAGAGGTGGACTGTCACATCATCTAATTTCAGCCCTAACTCACATTCCCCTGCTCTAGTGTTTGTGTCTCATGCTTTGGTAGTACAGAAGTCACTGTTATTTGCAGTTGATCCAGTGATGAAATGTGGTCCTGTGGTCAGTTGATCCTTGCTCAGCTTTTGAGGTCTCACTATTAAAACAAGGACATGCCGCTTGAGTCAAACTGCAGTGGAAAGAGCAAAGATGCATATTCATGTCCTTGTAAACATTTTAATTGTAACCATCAGTTCTCAGTAGTTATTCAAATGGGATTAATCCCAATTATCCTGCTGATTTTGGAAGGATTAAAGAAAGGAGTGTTTTTTATGTAGATCACATTTAGTGTGGAAGATGGAAAAGCTGCTCAGTTGTCAAGCTGCGTGTCACATTAAGCCTTTGAGGTCTGAAGCAGGCTGGCCACTGTTGGATTGAGAAAGCAAGGACAAACAGCTGCTGGCAGTGTGGTGAGTGAATGGGACTGGCAGAGCAGCAGGTGTTGGAGACTGACAGCATCCATGTGTGTTTTCTCATGGGTGGTGCAACTGTGAACCCCTTACCAAAGGGGGGTGGATAGGGACCTGTGTTCCCCAAAACAACTGTGTTCCTGTTGCTTCCCTTACTGCAATCCCAGTCAGTGTGGCTGCAGGGTGAACTGGTTTTTCTGTTGTACCAACACCCCCCAAAAACATGTGATTGCTGACCAAACCACCTTTCCCTGTGGCCATGGGATTGCTGAACTTTGCTTGTAGGGTTCTGACTGTAAGGAGGATGCATTTTTTTGGTGTCAGCCTACAGTCACACAAAGCAAGAGCCTTTGCTGCAGCTGCTGTGGGAGCTTTGTTGAGAGATTTCATAGCTGAGATAGGAGCAAAGAAACTGGTTGTCGACTCATGGGTTTTAAAGAGGTATCTGAAGCAAGTCCTTTCTGAATAATAAAGTCTTCTAAAATCTGTGATCATCCATTTATTCTGCACACTTTGCAGTAAAGTCTTCAACTGGCTTGTGTTTATTCACTACACATTTAGCCTATTTAATGTCAGTTGTTTGTTGGCCGTGACCTAATGCCAAGTGTTTTGATGGTGATACCTCTTTCCTTTCTTCTTTCTAATTATGGCTTTTCTGAAATGAATGTTTGTTTGCTCTTGATCTCTGTTGTGATTAAAGACTATATTCCATCAGACTTTCTTGGACTGGTAAAATAATAATGAAGAGTGCAAACATACACTTTTCTTTCCTATTATCACATCAAAGTTAGCACAAATGGAAACTTTTACTCCACTGAAGAAGGTAGCGATTAAAATGCATCGCTTGAACATAATTGGAAGCTACAGTGCAGCTTTCAGAAAATGTCTAGAGGCTCTCATATTACCACTGCTTTATTCCAAAGCAGACTGTGAGTGTCTGGGTTTCAGTGTGTTCAGGGCTTGGTATGCAAACATGTAGTCGCTTGGGTCAGTTGTGCTTCCACAGGCCTTAAATGCTCAGCTCATAGGAGATGGGTGATGCTGTATTTGGGCAGTGGTAAACAGGCATCAACCAGGGCTTCATCTTTTTAAAAGTGTAAGACCTCACTATTGTTTACTTTGTTACTTCTGTTTCTCTTCAGCTTTCATTTGCACAGGAACTCTACTTTTCAACAGCTGGGAGAGGGCTAGGAACAAAGTATCTCTAAAACTGGGGCTTTGTATTTAAAGTGATGAAATTGTGGCACTGTACTTTTGCCCTGTACAGACACATTTTCAGTGAAACATATTAGCTTTTTATAGTTTTCAACTCTCCCTGCACTCTGAGTGTCTGAAGGTTTAATAAAATCTGTGTAGCAAACTGGATTGAAATCCTGACCCTACTGGACACCAATTAACATCTGCTGATGCAAGAGTACTGGTGTTCTTCTCCAAGGAGCAAAGAAGGTGTGAGCATACCCGACTGGTCACAGCCCTGTAAACTTGTTAAGGCCATTCTAAGTGTATTAAGGCACAGACAGAATGAATATAACAAGCTAATAAAGTAAGCACTGCATGTGCTTTCAGTGGCCTCTGTGCAAATATCTAGGAAATGTTGATAGTACCTGTGGAGCACTCGCCTCCAGTCTGTGCTCCCTGTGCACCTCAGTGCTTGGAGATGCTGGAAATGAGGCTTCTCATAGGAGAGATGACATGGGAGCAGAGGGAAGAAGGATAAACCTGTGAAATCATTGAAAACTTAGCTTTCCTAAAGCATGACACTTGTGCTTTGCCAAAATACATGGCAAATGCCACCAGCCAGTTATTAAAACCTCGGGTAGCTTTTAGCACTCTCAGCTTTCCTTTATCTGAACGCTGATTGTGGGTTAACACCAGTCTCTTAATTACTATGTGCTGATGATAGCCTGACTCGTTATTGTCTTGTAAAACAGAAGTCACGCTACACTTACCAAGTAATTATCTTCACTCACAAATGATTATCCTCAACATTCATTTGCTTAATCCTAGCTATTACTGCTGCAATTAATATTTTCAGGGCAAGCTCGTCACAGATGCCTTCCAGGATGCTCCCATCAGATAAGTAAATCACAGTGGGTGAAGAGGAGAGATTTTTGCAGCCCAGATAACTTCAGTCAAAAAGAGTCAAAAGATAAGACTAACATCTCTTCTGTAAACATAGCCCTTTGATGATAAGGAAGATCCCATCAGTGCCTTGGCACCCAGTGAAATCTTTTTTTTTAACGTGCTGAAGGTACTTTTTCCTCAAAAAAAAAAAAAATGTTCCTAATTCTAAATGTCTCTTCCGGCTGCTCTTGCTTCTGGCCAAAATGTAGGCAAAGGTTGGGGTGAGCCCACAGAAATGACACAGTTCATTCACAGTGATGGGGAGAAGACCTAATTCTTCTATTTTTTACTTGTTAGTGGAATCATAGAATGGCCTGGATTGAAAGGCCACAATGATCGTCTCGTTTCAACCCCCCTGCTATGTGCAGGGTTGCCAACCACCAGACCAGGCTGCCCAGAGCCACATCCAGCCTGGCCTTGAATGCCTGCAGGGATGGGGCATCCACAACCTCCAGTAGTTGCAATAGTTAAGGAAAAAAGCAAAGCACTGCTACAATGTCAGTATGTAAAGTTGATCTTTTCTAAAGGATTGAAATCCAGTGCAAGAGACAACAGGTAAAGTCAGGCAGTGGGATTTCAAGAGTGGATTATTGTCTGTTGCCCTGGAGGGCAGCAGATAGTTTCAGACTATATTGGGAAATAGCAGATATCAGCTAATCAAGAACAAGAGGAAGCTGGCAGCCTTTCTTCCAAGTGGTGGTGGTAGGCACAGGCTTATCTGAAGATAGCAGCGGATGTTTTGTGAGCAGCCTTTAAAAGACAAATGTATGTGATGCCATAGAAGAAGAGGAATCCTATAAAGTGGGCTGGAAAGCACAGAGAATTATGCAGTTAATATGGAGAACTTATGAGCTTAGACAAGAGGAGCTTATAGGTTAAAGAACAGCTTACTGGGAAGGAAAAAAGACCTGGCTTTATTAATCTTCTCAACTCCAGAAATGCAGCAGTCCTTTTACTTACATCTCTACTGGATAAGAAGGGATTGTAAGAACTTGAGCTCTAACTGGGTATGTGGATACTGTGCTTCAGACCAACATTGTGGTGCTTTGGTTCTTTCTGTGAAACCAACACAGACCCAAGGTCTGCTGCTTTGCTCACTACTCCAGCTTCACTCAAAAGCCTTGAAACTGTTGAGCTTAGACTATTCCACCAGCTGCCATCTATCTGTCATTCATTCTCACATGATGGCTTGTGGGTTTCCAGGTGGTAGCCAGCAAGCCTCACGTCCTTGGTGTGCCTGCTGAACACATCTCAAAACATCCCTAGGGAAGGCAGCGATCACTGTTTGCCATAGGCTGTGCCCCCTGCTTGCGTGGTTAAGCAAACTGCTGAACTGAGGAAAACTGGCAGCCTCAAAGCTCTTCTGCTTCTCCACAGAAATGGGATTTGAATGAGTTTAATAGAGTGCTGAGCATGTCAAGTAGAGGCAGAATTGTTGTTAACCTACCAAATTGCCTGTCACATGGATAGACTTCAGTGTGTGATATTCTGCAATGGAGGGATGGGAATGTGAGGCAGCTCAAGGAAGCGGAGAGCCATAGCGCTGCCAGCTCCCTGCAGGGCTGGGCCTCAGTATCCACATGAAAGTGAAGGCTCAAGAAAATACAGAGTCAGGAAGAGAGGAGGAAAAGCTTGTACAGATGAAAGAAGTGCTCATGTATCTGATGAGAGAAGAACAAGCCTGTGCTGCTGAGAATTTGTGGGACATCTGCAGCTTTCACTGTAAAGTCAAGCTTCCAAATGTCAGAATGTTGAAGTATTGTTGAAGTATTCTCATTGTTCCTGCCGAAATGAATGTTGGTGCTCACATCTGACATCATAGCAGATGTCAAGGCTTTCAGTTTCTACTGCATTAATTGCTTTTGGTTTCAATATTCTGGGATGTTGGTCTTGCCAAAGTTATTGGAAGTAAAACCCAGCACAATAGGATTAAAAAATGTTTCCTCTTCTAGAGGGCTGGAATTTTGGGAACTGTTTGCGTGTGGAAGGATGTGAACAAATGTCTGAGGCCACTTTTCAGAAGTGCCAAAGTAGATGTCCTACATGTGCCGAGGTCCTCTGGTGTAAATACAGAAGAGGTATCTTTATAATGTTTTGGCAGTAGTAGGGGATGTTGCTGCTTGTGACAGTAAGCAAACAACTTGAGAATTCAGGATTGAAAGTATGTGAACTAGGCATGCTGGTAAAAGTTAGCTTAGATTGCAAACATTGGATGGACCTAGAGTCACCTGATTTCACATGGACCTTACTTATACTGAGAACTTGTCTTTACTGCTTGGTTTTTCTGCTTTGGAGATACTGATTGGGCTTTTCAGCGATGCTTTTCTTCTCAGGTCTTAGCCTTCTTTTAAAGAAGAAAATATGACCTCAGTGAAACTGATGGTAAAATTCCTGGTAAATTCACTGATTATCACTTAATGTGGGATTTTGCCCACTCTGCTTTGTCCAATATATTCAATTAAATCACTAGTCAATCTGACAGCCCATCCCAATAGGACAAGAGGAAATGGTTTGAAGTTGAAGGAGGGAAGATTTAGGTTGGATATCAGGGGAAAGTTCTTTACTCTGAGAGCGATGAGGTGCTGGAACAGCTGCCCAGAGAGGCTGTGGATGCCCCGTCCATCCCTGGAGGTGTTGAAGGCCAGGTTGGGTGGGGCCCTGGGCAGCCTGGTCTGGTATGAAATGTGGAGGTTGGTGGCCCTGCCTGTGGTGGAGGGGTTTGGAGCTTCGTGATCCTTGAGGTCCCTTCCAACCCAAGTCATTCTATGATTCTGTGATCTTGGCTGACTTGTAAGGACTTCCTCTTTGGATACTGGAAAAAAATTAATCCCTACCATAAATGCTTGTCTTCTACCTCTGCTATCAGTTGGCTAAAGTCACTTCTTGTCATCTCTATTTTTTTTTTCCTTTTCTCCCTTCTCTTCCTTTCCAGTCAGATGTGCCAACATATTTTACACTTTCATTTCTGTAGCAGCTTTGAATCTGCTATCACTGCATTCTTGCTCTGAAGAAGCAGCGGAAGTGTGGGGTTTCTGGTGAGTGTCAGGGCCCTGCAGCACTGAAACTTAAAGGAACGTTTCATAACGCCTGAGAAAGGAAAGCAGTGGTAAGGCAGCCCTGTGAATAATTTGTGGAAGGAAGAACTCTTTGCAGAAAGGAACACAATAGTGAAAGATGGATGAGCGCTGGGAAGCACCGCGTTGAGAAATGAAACAGTACGAAAATTTCCCTGAAAAATAATTCGTAAGTGAGGAGGAAACACTTGGTGATGGACTTGATGCAGCTGAGGTTAATGAGGATGGAAAAGCCCTTATCTCTCAACGTATCTTACATAATGTGAGTTCTTACTGAGTGAGGATGTCTGTAATGGTGAAGCTGGTGCCCTTTTATTGCTGCAATTGAAGGACTTTTTAGAAACCTGAAATGTAGGTGAATGCAGGGATTACTTCATCTGCTAATCAAAATTACCTGGTCTAGAGGGAGGTATCCCTGCCTATAGCAGGGGTTTGGAACTAGGTGATCTTAAAGGTCCCATCCAACCCAAACCATTCTATGATATAAACATGACAGCTCCATGTTAAAAGGTATCTATAAAATATCCCAGATTAGGAAATACTTCATGCAGTGGAGAGCCATGTAGTGCTGAGCCTTCAGTAAATGTATTACGTGTGTCATCAGTGGACAGCTAACAAAGCTTTGCCTTGTGCAGATTTTCATGCATGAGCCACGTCCCATTGGGGCATGACTTTGTCACCTCCTGACAAGCCCTGACCACGAAGGCTGTAGGTGTGACTTTAAGGAACTCGGTCTTCTGAACTAAACCATACTACTACTAACATAGTCAGTGAGTCGGAGAATACAGATGGCTTGTGACTTGTTTTCAAATAGTATTTTAAATGGTCATTAAGTTTACCCTCCTAGCTGCACATCCTCTTTGCTTGTAGCTTTTAGACTCTGCAGGGCAAACCTCAGCAGTCCCTGGAAAGCAGCTGCAGTTGCACGTAGCATTCACATGCCCAAATGCATACCTTGTTCTTTTAACAGTTCATCATTTGCAGCTTTGATTCAGTTGCAGAATCTCCTTCCTTCACTATGAGAAGTATAAATAATTCCACAGTTTCCCCGCAGAGGATTACAGGCTGCCAGCAAAATCTACTCAACTCCACAGTGCCATAGGGCTGGTGGTCCTACAGTTACCACATCCTGTTGGGAGGGGAAGTACCTTATTAAATGTTTAACATAATTGCAAGCAATTACCTGACCAAACCTTCAACTTTACCTGCAAATGGACAGGAAAGCAGGCTTGATCACAGGACTTGACTTCCTGGTGTCTTGCTCTCCTCAGGCAATTTTCTTTAGGGTTACTTTGAAGTCTTTCCAGAAATTAAGGCTGAATGGAGACCCCCTCCCAATAAATAGCCTTTTAACAGGGAGGAAAAAGGCACAGATGATATCAGACCTGACTGTCAGAGGTATGAATGCTCCCAGGTGGACAAGATAATTTTTATTCTTTGATCAGGACCCTCAGTACTTCCCAACAAGTTCTCCAAAAGAGGCATTTATACCCATGAAGAGGGATGTAAGGTCTTCTGTATAAGATCATGGCTGCAGACTGTGTTCCCAGCGTAATCCCTGCTCTACTTGGATGGCTTGCTGCTCACCTTTAGTCTCAATGGTTGTTTTGGTGAAGCTGTAGAAAACAGACAACAACAAAAAAGGCCTAAAGCCAATAACGTGATTAGAATTGCAAACCTGAGCCAGCCCTACCTAATGTGTAGGAGTAACAACAACCTTGGCTCAGGTTTCCTGCATGTTTCAGCAAGTAGTCCCAAGGACAGGCAGTAATGTAGCCTGATTTCCTATGGAGCTGGCTCATGCTTGGATTCACCCATGTCTTTTTATCTCTACTTCCATGGCTGAGGCTTAACAGTTCATTCATGATGTGTGGAGAGAGAAAATGGTTTAAAAAGAAAAAGTGGGTGGAGGTTGAGTCTTTGAGTCTGTTCAGTGGAGGCAAGTTGCACTGGGAAGGCATAATCCAATAAACCAGCTCACCCACTGCTGGGGGGGTCTGGGCTCGTCTGGGCCCTCCTGGGCTCTGATCCCAGGGGCATCAGAGCATCATTTCCAACCCACTGATGCTATCCCATACACTTTTCCTGTGGTGTGCAGCAAGAGCTTTCTTCTTGCTCTATCATCTTTGTGTGCTGCAGCACATAGTGGGAATTTCCTAGTATGAGCTTAGAGACTCCAGAACTGCTGGGGCTGGATCAGGCAGAGCTTAGCTTCATCACCGAGGATGCAATCAAATCCTCCTCCTCTAGGTGTCACCTCTGGATTGGGAAACAGCTCTCCCTTCGGTTTCACCCCAAGGTAAAACTCAAGGGTTTATATTTGATTTTAATATTACAATAAGTCGACCAGCTGGACTACATTTGGAATTAATTTCATTGTACCAAGTCAAATGTGTAATGCTCCCCCACCCAGGGTGAAGGGAAATAATTTCTTGCCTACTACAGAATGACAGTTTTTTTTCCATTTCCCACACAATTAATCTTCTTTCATGACATGCTGTCTGCTGACCAGGGCCTTTTCCTAAACCATTTAAGCTCTGTGAGCTCCAAGATGATTTGTGGGGAAGAAAAGCAAGCAGGGAACCAAAGCAAATGAATGAATCTGGGTGTGTGGGTGGTCTGGAGGAGGCACACAGCAGGGCAGGGAGTGTTCATCACCTGCATCTTCACTTAAAAGCCCTTCTGCAAAGCGGTCGGGATGGTTCCAGGTTCATTTCTGACAACCCAGAATACATTATTCTTCAGCATCAGAGAGACCACAGAAGTTTATTGCATGAAGTTACAATTAAGCTGATTTCCCACCCCCGCACGCATAGAGACGTTAAGACTGAACTGCTTCTTTATCTTGCTCAGTGAGAACAGTCAGTTATAGTGCTTGGCTTAGTGTAGATCTCTAGATGGAACAAGGCCTTCCAGTGAGCTGAAGTGATTTAATTCCTGTGAGTGGTTTGGTTTTTGTTGTTTTTGAATGGCAGTTTTGTTCATAAGTCCCTTGAACTGGCTGGAAAATATCACCCAGAGTACTATGAAGCATTAACTAATTAGTGACCTGTACTCAAAGTCCTTCCCTAATGCTATTTGCATTACTTCCAGGGACTTTGCACTTCACACAGCGATCTCTCGAAAGCATTGCAGTGGGTCTGGGCAGCTGATTTTGTTACAACTGCTTCACAGAGGGCTCAGCTTCAAAACTCAGAGCAGTTAACAACAGAGCAAGGCCAGTGCAGAAGTGCTGACGTTCAGCAAAATCAACCACAACACAGCTTGGCCTCTGGCTCACCCACCTACAAGACTGCCAGCTGCTGTTGGTGTCACATCCCCTTCCCTATGGGAGTTTTTATCAGTCACAGGAGACTGTTTTAACTTGTGTTCCACCAACAGGTAGGAAAGAAGGTGCTCTCTACAACGGGCGAGGTGTTGAGATGCACAGTGTTGACAGTGCAGTGCTTATTGTTGCACCAGGCCCTGTTTTCAGAACCCAGTTTATCTATGCGATGTGTTGTATTGCTGCTTCTTATTTCAGCTGACTAATGTAACTCCCCATTATTTTTGGACATTGGATTTTATTTGTGTTCATCTCTTTGCATGGAGCCCACTGCACTTTGTGTGAGGCTGCTGCAATACTAATTCATACACATAAGGGGGCAGATTTGAGATTGTTCTGGAACCAAACTCCATTTTCTTTGTGTAATAAAAATTACTTTGGGATAATCTTTAGAAGAGACACAGCAATCTTTGTACTAACTGTCCAAGAATGTTCTCCTGAGTGTGCATAACCACTGCTTGTGCTGAGTGAGTTTTAATAGTGGATTTCCTGTGGACGTCTAGCAGACTTTCTCTTCTCTAAAGCCTGTATGTTCTTTCTAGTGAAGTGCTGTTTGTTTCACTTGCACTGAGATTTATTTTGTGTGTGGGTGGTTTGTTTGTTTGCTGTTATAGCTGCAAGCGGCTACAATGCTTTTATTAAAACTTCATTCCTACTGTGTTTAAGACTTGAAAACAGACTTCAGGTGTATTTATGCTTCTCCCATGGAAAGAGATTAGAGTCTTGTGTCTGAACTCTCCTCCCCTTCTCTGTATGCCAGTTTATGTGTCTTTCTTGGCCCCCAAGCTGCAGCCTTTCCCTGCCAGCCTCCATAAAATTATCCCTGCAGGCAATGGTTCCTCATCGACTATAGTAACTACATTTCTTAATCCTTCATCTTTTATTGCTTTGTCTGAGTTTCAAGCTCTTTCACTCCTTGCAGGCCTTTCATTACTCTGTTCCTTATTGGCTGCTCCCTCCTAAACCTTTATGGTCAGATATCCAAATGACATCAGTGGCTGTCACTTCCTCCAAGGGAATGTGGGCTCTAGACTGGTCTAATCTGTTCTCAACTACCATCTGACCTGATCTCTACTGCCATCTGAGCACAACCAGAGCTAAATGGGCTAGATGTGGATAATAGGAAGGCTCACCAACTGGAACTTACCATCCAGAACTTGCTCCTCTAAAGCTTTCCCAGCAGCACAAGGGATTGGAAGGTCTCAGTACAATGCATCATGAGGTGTTCCTGAACACATTTCAGTGGCTACAGAGGGTAGGAAGGACTGAGAAGCACTGTTGGGATCTTAACATCAGGGCTCTGCCTACAGGCTTAGGTCAGACACAGGTGCCAGCCCACTAGACCAATTTCAGTTGTTACCTCCTGCTGAAGCTCCCATGGAAAGGACAAGCCCAAAATATGCTGCATGAGAAGTGAAGCCACTGGGGGGAAAAAGATTGTTAAAGGTTAAATCAGCATTAAGAAGGGTAGTCTCTGTGAAAGGAGACAAGTATCTTGCCTGGGCACAGAAGGTGCACTAGTTTAAGTGCCTTAAACTAATTTAATAGAACAGTGCAAACCCTGCTTGTGAAAATAAATTCTCTTGGGGTGGTTACTGGCCTATGTCAACTCAGCGCAGGCTAATTTGTTACTGGCTTGCAGAGCTGCCTGGGATATCAGCACTAAATGTGTTTACTTTTTCTTGCATTTAGTAAGAAAAGAATGAAAAGGGTTGTCCCCTCAAAAAGTAAAAGCATTAAACAATCTCTTTTGTAAGAGCAAAGTACACCTTCAAGTCCTTATAATGTTTAAATATTTAAAATATGAAGTCACTCAGTGCTGCCTTACCACCCACCTACTGAGGTCTGTTTCTCTTTCAGACTTACCCTTAAATTGTATAGACATTACATTACACAACTCCACCCTGCAGCCATTTCCTGCCCAGCTCCTCAGTTCTCACTCTTTTCCAATTATTTTTTCTCCTGTCTCCTTTTCTGTTTTTCCTACAGCTCTGGCTTTTTTTGGAGTCTAGGAAATGAAGTTCCTAGACTGCTGCTGGCTTACTCTGCCTGCCCAAATCTAGCCCTCCCTCCTGTTCTTTTTTCCCCTGTGTGGGATAAGTGCTAATCACCTTCAGCCTCCAAAGCAATGCAGGGCATCTTTTTATAGCCTGCTGAAGATGAGGAGGAGGTAAACTTTCCTAAGAACATAAGAGCTGATTCAGGCCAAGGGTCCCTCTGACCTAATGTGCTTGTTCTGTGCACTAAGGGGCTATTAGGATCAGAACTGGCATTTATAATGCTCCTTTCTTTCACACTGTCCCAGTCTCCAGCAGTTTTCAGTCCATCTCAATAACTTCCTAGGCTTGGTCTGGTTAATTAGAGAATCTTTAAGGTAGGGAAAGACCTTTAAGATCAAGTCCAACTGTCAGCCCATCCCCGCTGTGCCCACTGAACTATGTCCCTTGGTGCAACATTTCCACATTTCTTGTATGCCTCCAGGGATGGTGACTCTACCGCCTCCCTGGGCAGCCTGTGCCAATGCTTCACCACTCATCAGAGAAGAAATATTTCCTAATATCCAACCTGAACCTCCCCTGGTGCAACTGAAGCCCGTTACCCCTTTTTCTTTTACTCTTTACCCAGGAGAAGAACCGACCCTCACCTCCCTACAACCTCCTTTCAGGTAGTTTCATCTTCCTCTATGTGGACCTTGCATTTCTGACAGCTTTTGCTAAGAATTCCCCCAGGTCAGTTGTTGGTGTGAGGTGTTCCTATGGCTGGAAAGGACTCTTTCCCACTGAAATTGGCTGGAAAAGGGATGTGCCCTGCCCCTGTGCTTTACAGCTTCTGCAGAACTGCCCTTGAGGTTCGATGAGCTCAAGCCAAAGTCATCCTGTGGCTTTGCTTTTGTTGTGAATCATTACAAACATGTTGTTCTGGTGCTGATGAGTCTCCATACGGGTACTGCAGCAGAGGGCAGGATGGCTTCCTTCAAACACACGTAGCAGTTCCACTGCTGCCATCAATCCCCCACCCCCACTTACAAGAGTCCTGAGCTGCAATACAGTCCTGTGAAATAGAAACAAGCTATGCTAGTACAAGCAAGCAACTGCATTGCAGTGTTCTTTTGTAGCTTTTTTATATGCACATGTGCAGCTTAAGCAGATAATTGTCTCACTGAGCTCAAGCCTACCATGTCATTCAGATTACCTTGTATTTCTGCAGGTTGCAAGGACACATGGGGAATGTATAGTGAATGCATTGGTTGATGGTAACTGGTCACGCTATGTTGTTTTTCCAGCCCTACAACTGGCATAACTGCTTTCATAGCAAGGGTCAAAGCAACTGCTTGCATAAAGGAGAAAAAACACAGAGCCATTTAGAATTTTTAAAAAAGAGAAAAGTTCCTGTCTGTTAGCATTGAAATGTATGTTTTCCTGAGCGTTCTCTTGTGATGATTTGTAATATTTATTGGATCAAGCTTGGTTCCCACAAGAACTCAAAATAGCCATCGGGATTTGAAGGGACGCAGCCTTCCTCGGCTGGCATGGCTGCAGGATGCAGAGCTCGCTCCCATGGCTTCTGTGCACTTGGAATTCCTCCGTCCTGACTGCTCTCCCCTGGGAGCATTCAAAATAGGTACCAGAGGGGAAGGGGCTCTGGGGGTGGCATTCAATGGAAACAGTTTGAAGTGCAACTCATTTCAGCTGAACTTGGAACCTTTTGCTCCCTGCCTGGAAATGCTGAAAAAGTGTAATGCTCACTTGGAGCCCTTGAGAGAGTGGTTTTGTGGAAATTACGCATCAGGTGAAGTTAAGCAGAAAGGGTAAGTGGTTCATAAAGCACTCGGAGATGGTGGCCTTTACCATGGTACACAGAACACTGTATTTTCAAGTCTAGTCTATGAGACAATGCTTTCCTGTAAGACCGTGCATTGTTTACAACATTTGCTTCCTTTCTCTTTCCTCCTTGAATGCAGTCCAAGCACCCAAACATTTACTGATGGTGGTTTTTGTACTTTGTCACCTGGTGATGCGAAGTTTAACACTGCTCTGCTAAGAAACCTGCTTTCATTTTGTAGTGGTGGCATTTTCTCTGGAACACAGCTCACTACTGAATCTGGGACCAGAATCGGGGATGGGAATTATTTAGGATAAAGTCTGCCTGAAGATTTCTCTAAGCCTGCTGTCGTATGCACATCTAGGACATGACTAAGTGAGTCAAAAAGGGTACATAATCTTTTATGTAACTGAATGACAATTGCATTTGAGCTCCAGCTAGAAACTTTTCATTTCACTTAACTTTGGTCCCCCCAAAACTGACTGCTTAGATATGAGCCTCACCCAAGGTTCCTTTATAGTCAAGCAGAAAGAGAGGCGCCTCCAGGGTATGGCCAAAGCAGCTTCAAATGCCTGGCCAGAGGTGTCAGCCTCCCTGCAGGACTGACAGGGGAGCCTGGACAACTGCCTGCCTGTCGGGGGGCTGACAGATGAGCCACGTGCACAGCAGGAAAAGGGGAGCCGAGGTTCGGCATGCAGGGTCGGTGCTCTTGTATTTCTGTTCCTGCTTTTTAATTGTTAGGATTATCTTCCAGCCCATCATTCATCTGAGAAGCCATGCACGGCCGATAGAGCTGATTGACAAGGGCCTGGTGCATGAAACTCGGTGGCTCAAAGGCTGAGGACGCACTGCACTCTTCTGCCAGAGATGACCCTGCAGCAGTGAGAGCAATTGCACGGCTGCTGACAAGCAAAATATTTTGTCAGCAGCTGCACTGCTTCTCCCTAAAGTCTTCCTCCCCCCTCTGCTTCGGCATTTACATCATATCTCTGGAAATGAGAGTACAAATAGCTCTGTGAAGTGGACAGGATGACTACACGCAGCGTATCAGGAGACATTTGTTCTACTGGTAGCTTTCATTTGGTCTGCTGAAAAGCAATACAGTTTTCTCTTTCTAATAATGGATAGTTACCATGATCTTCTGTTACATGCTTGCAAACAGGAATACCTGCTTGCAGAGCCAGCTCTGCCATGAAGCTGTGCAGAGTAGAGCCCATTCTTGCTGGTCTTCCAACATGAGCCATGGATGGAAGCAAGGGCAAAGGCAAGGTGAGAGAATGGCCATGCTTGGAAGTCATGAAGGCATTAATACCAATGTCTGTAGAGACGCCATCTCCCCCCTTTGCCCTGCAAGAACAATAGAGGCATACAGGCTTTGTTTCTTCAGCAGTGTAGGTTCTCTCAAGGTGCTCCCATCACCTTCTCAGCATGTTGGTGTGCACATGTAGAGGTGACCTTAGGCCACAACTGCTGAAGAATGATTGTGCAGGCACAGACTGTTGCCTCAGCATGCCAGCTCGCAAAGCACCAAAGGTTTTCCTCTCCAGGATTATGTTTGCTACCTCTCAGTTTGGCCAGTGCAAATGTTTGTTCAGTCACCTTGTTAACTCAATCTCAGCAACGGTGCTCTTACAAATAATCATCACAAAAGACTATTGTTTTCTGTTTCATTTCATGACGTGCTGCAGTGTATCATTGGACCAGAAGCCTTTGAAAGTACCCCTCTGTGCTGAGCGTACACGTTGGAGTAATCTGAGCAGTTGGGGTGAGGCTGTTGGGGAGAGGAGACCTGACCATGTGCTGTTGAAATATCCTTCTTGTTCTCTTGCAGAGAAGTCTGGCTGCCAGCCTCAGCAGTACTGCTAGGAGCTCTGTGTTTGCTGACTTTAACTTGGAGCAGATACACAGCCAGGGAGGGAAGTCTGAAGGCAAACTGGAAGGAAGATGCTTGGGTCATAAGGGAAGTCTGTGGTGCAAAGATAGCACTTCAGTCCTCAGATGGAACTAGATGTTGCTGTGTTGGCTGTGGAGAGATTGTTAGTGTGCAGCTCTGGAGAGGTCAGACGTGATTATTTAAGAATATCAGCGCGTGTTTAATCTCCTTGGCTCTTATCTGCTCATGTTCAGTACTGCTGCAGATTGCTTCTTCAGAAAAATAGCTACCATAATCCACTCCTACCCATGAGGAGCAAACGCTTCTAAAATGGAAAAGCAGCCTTCCCGTTTAGTCTGCACTGAACTACATAAAACTACTTAAAATTAAATGTTCTTTGTACAGTGTAAACCTGCCCAGAGTGTCTGAAGGCGCTTCCTTTCGAAGCAGGGCTTGTTCCAACAGAAAAGAAGAAAATAATGGCTATTCCAGAGCGTCTGCAGAAGTACAAGAAGTTCTCAGCTCAGCAGTAGCACTGCTTGCTCCTGTCCAAGTGGTGGATGGGTTGAAGTGGTTTTGATCACTGTTTAACTCCACTGCCCCGCGTTTTCATGGCTTGGCTGTTTGAAAGCTGAGCCTGCTAGAATTCCTAATTGCACCCTCGTTGCAAAGTGTGATGCTGCTGCTGCCAGAAAGTTATTGCAGCTTTCTAAACCACATTTCCAGAGAGCAACCCGTCATTCTTTTGCTCTCCATATAATTACGGCTATAAGTATCCCACTTCCTTTTGTGTGCAGTGAGAGCATTAATGAGGCAGCATTAATGACGGAGAAGCCGTCTGCAAACTTGAACTCCTTGCGGAGTTCATTGCACCATTTTCTTCTCAGCCATTGAAGCACTGAGTCCTTCTGTCTTGCTTTAAGATATTTAAAATGTCTCTCAATAGGTTTTTCTTCAATTAAGGCTTTCACCCTAGAGCTTTTCAAGATAAGGCACCGTGACAAACTGTACTGTAAGTGCCCTTAGTCAGCAGTTGTTTGCAGAGCACTTGGGAGGCCTCTCACACTGGCCAAGGCCTCTGGATATTGTTGGGAGTGGAAATATTAACGACATTAAGTTAGGGATCCAGAGGCTGTTTCTTCTTTTTTTTTTTCCTTTTTCCTACAGAAAAGCTTTAAATTAAAATTCAAAAGGCTCTTTGTGGAGCTTTCCGTGCTTGTCGTTCAAAATGGGGCTCACCCATTCAAAATGATGTTGCTTGTTTAGGCAACATTTTGCTGTAATATTCACCATCTCAGTCCTTAGCTGGCACAAGTGGTTTATATTTAAGAACAGCTCGCACTGAAAACATTCTCTCCCCCAAAAAAATGGTTTGGAAGTCAGAGGGGAAGGAAACACACAACTGCTGCCCAGTCTGAAGAATGTATTTTGGAACTTCGGAAAGTGAAGAGAACTGCCAGATCAAAGCATTTTTGCAGTTTCCTGGATAAGTCATCAAAAATAAGCCAAAAAAAAAGAAAAAAAGAGTGCAGATTGTCAAATGATGCTGACAAGGCTGTGTGGATTTACAGTAAAAAGGGAGAAAAATGTTTCAAAAACCATTAATGGGAAGTTGCCCTAACCTGATGAGTGTGGCTCTGCTGTGCTTTGCCCTCTAGGCTGAATAATGGGAATCCATGCCCTTTGTGGACGTCTTTTGGATTTTTGTTTACACCAAGATCTAATTTATGATTTTTTTTTCCTCCTCCTTCCTCAAAAACTTAAGCAAAAGTCAAAACAAGAAAACTAATATCTGGATAAGGCAAGCAAAAGATGTTTAAGAAGCCACACAGTGTAAACTGTTTGACAGAAACATTTGCTTGTTGATAAACTGATTTAAGACAAGGTGTTTGTATCACTGCTGTTTACCTCGTCCTTCTCAGCTTCAAAATTTATCAAGCTCTGAAGGGTATTGTCAACCTTGACATTAAATTCTGAGGACAACTTTAACTCACTGCCACAATTGCATCCATCCCAACCTACACTAGTGAGAGGATCCTGATGTTTATTCAAGGAGGGTGTTGAACAATGACTGTTTCCTTAGCCTGGCTTCATGAGAAACAATTGAGCCTGCCCAGTGGCTTTTATCAATATGTTATCTACTAAATCACCCAAACTTCCTCCATTAAGATTACTGGGGCCTCATTGCCTTCCCTGCTATGTTGCCAAACAGGTTTTGTGCTAAGGACTTCCCCAGCTTCCCTCCATTTTAGTACCTGGTTTTCTAACTGTTTGCAGACCAGCTTGAGAATATTATAAATATACACGCACTCTTTTCAGGTTAAGAATGTTTCATAACTAACCTCTTTATGGACCACCAGCATGGCAACTTTGATTTTAGCAAGCGGTGAAAAGATTTTCTCTTGGCAAGACGGCAGTGTCATCACTTGCTGGTAAGCAGCTTGGAACATTCATTTCTGAAAGCAAACAGAGGGCACCAAAACAGAATTATTTGTTCTCTTTGTACAGTCTCAACACCCATTGCCCCTCCTCTGCCCTCGGTTGGGAGAAGTTTTCTTTGCCAATGTGTTGCCGCAATGTTTTACATCTAGAAAATTATTTTTGTCTGTTCACGCAATCTTCTTCGTAACTCCAAAGTTCTTCATCACTTTGAAATGTATTAGCCAACTATAATTAACTCTTTCTGCTTGTCTTGAGCCCTGACAAGATAAGAAAGAGGCTGGGCCCTCTTTCCCTGCGTATCTGCTCATCCTGCCATAAACAAGAAAATGATGGCAGAGACGGTCTATCAAGAAGAATCTTTTTCAAGAAACTCAGGAAGTGACGAAACCCAAATTTAGTCTTCGTTTGGGTGACACAGCAGTAATTTCTATGGTTCTCTCTACAACAGGGCTGTTGCAACATTTTGCTGTAAACACAGCAATTAACTACATCCAACTGTTGGCACCAACACAATGCTTTATTCTGCTGTCTTCAGGAACAAAAACATTACATCAAAGCCACTCTGCACTTCTTTCAATTAATCATGCAATGTTTTGAGCAATGACCTACAGGGCAGCGCTCTGCTCCGTCACACCACTCTGCTTCTTCTCCTGCTGTGTGGTGAGATGTGTTAGGTAAAACTTCCAGGATTGCTCTTGCGATCATCGCTGACCTTGCTTTCACCAGTGCTGTCTTCACGTTCTTGAGGGACCTTGCAAGGGATGCCCAGCTGAGCACTGCAATGATGAGTCATCCACTTGCACATAATACACGTGATAATCATGCAGATGACTAAATTTGGCTCTGTATTTTTGGAGAGCTTTGCAGGCTTAAGCAGTAAAGCTACAGGCAGAGCTGGAGGATAAAATTCTGCAGGCAATCGTCCCCATGATCTTTGCATAAATGATACTTCATTGTGGCTTGGTTAGCAAGGAGAAGAGACACAGGCAGTATGTGTGATGAAGTTTGAGATAGTGGAAGCCACTTCTCCTGAAGTTACTTTTACCACTTAGCACCAAGGTCTGCTGCCCTCAGTGTCCAACCCCAACAGTTCTGGCAGATGGTAGCTCCCTGTGCTTGGCCAAAGACTTGAAAAGGAAGGAGGTTCAGTAAGAACTCTTTACACCACAAAAGGCTTATGCCTGTTAACAAAAGATAGTTGAGAAATGTCTGTGGTACCAAGACCTGTAAGAAATTAGGATATTCCAGCGCCACTGTAGGTGTTGGTACATGAGATGGAGCAGTTTCTGACTTCCGCTCTGCCCTCTTATCCTCTTGATTGAGTTCTCTTAGAGGACCACTGGAGTGAAGGAAAGAGCAGGCAGTCTACAACCTGTTCCATTACTGCAGAAGATACGTGTTGAGCTCTCGGAGAACTGAACGGAACTTTCTCTTTGGGGTGGATGCTTCTGTATTGCCTGCCTTCTGTGGTGATTGAGCAAAGAAGAAAGATTAGATGATGGACTGGGAGGTGGAGAGATTTCTCTCCATCTCTGTTGGATGACTGGAAACCAAGCTGTCAGCAGACTTTTGAACCTTGGTCCTACTCTTCTCCTCACCCCTAGGATTCATTTCCAAATGCTAAGGTTAGTGCCTCTCATACACAGTCATTTCTCCTTCTCATGAAAGAACAGTGGCTGTGTGCTCTTGCTATTGGACAATAGCAGCAGAGTAGTGTATTGCACCTGTATGGTGGTCTCTGTTGGTCATTTTCTGGGTAGATTCCCAACAGACTCTAAGAAAGGCTTTTTGCAAGGGCCAACATGAGAGGCACCTCACACAATTAGCTAAATGATCTCCCCTGCAGCTTGAGCAGAGGGGAAAATGAAATACTGCATAGGCAATCCTGTGAGGCACACTGTCTTACAATGCACAGGACAAAATTAAACACTGCTTTGGATTAAAATCCTGTTATAATGGCTACATAATTGAAGGAGATGTGTAAATGGAAATTTACACAATTTCTTTACAGCAATTTCTTTAAACCTGTGAGAGTTAAGGATGTGATGATTGTGTAGGACACCTTTAAATTTGAGCTTTTTGAAAAGCTGCTGTTGCCAAACTTATTGATTAAACCTCATAAAATCCCCATTTGGAACTGAGTGCACTCATACAAGGTGGCCAAGCTGCATCTGGTTCTCCATGGCAGCTCCGTGCCTGCCATCCCACTGCTCCCCCAGTGCAAGGAACCCCAGACAACACAGCTGGGACAGCAACCCACATCCATACTGGGATGACTCGGAGCTGCTCTGAACAGCTTACAAGCCTCACCACTTGGCCACCTCTGTTGTCTGAGATCAAGAGTCACGAAATAAAATCATACTCCTGTTCCCCAGCATGGAAGCTCATGCCTTCATTAGAGCCTGAGGCTCGTCCATTCTGGTGGCTCTTTATAGCTGAGCAGGGCACGGTTTGCAGACTATTAATGATCTCTTTACTTTTCTATCTATATTCAAGGAGAGTTTAATCAAATTTTGTTCTTGGCAGCCAAGCAGGTTGCGATTAAACAGGGAGGATTTTTCTTTCTCATGAGAAAGAAAAATTACTCTATTTTAAATTTCAAAGAAATCCAATGCTCGTTCCCAGATTTTTTTTTTCTTGAGCAGTATGTACTCTTCTAAATCCCAAAGAATGTTCCCTTCTAGAAATTTCTTCCCCATCCAATGTACTGGTATGCAGCTCTTGGAAATGCCACCTTCCTTTCTGGAGAGGTATCACAGACAAAGTGATTGTATTAAAAGCTTTTGGCTGATCATAAAGTACCTGAAGGTGGTGTGGTCTAAGGAATAATTTCCTCTGGCTTCATGTAAATTGTAATACGTGCATGTGATATTTTGAAAAAAACTTGTTTTTTATACTTACATATTCTATACTTTTTAGGTATTATATATATCTATATATTTAAATATCTAAGTACACATGTATATATAACACATATGGCATATTCAGTATTCTAACCACTTTAAATGTTCCAGCTTTGTGATTTTCCGCTGATGCTGCTTACTTTTCATTTTCACTGCTCACATTGTGGCTGCTGTGCACAAACCATTGGCACAACTGAAATGTTCCCTAAATTAGTCCTAAGGGGACATTGGCCTCCCCAGAACCTGCAGGAAAGTGTTGTTCCTACTCCATGCTCCTGTGTCTGGCAAACCCATTTCTTCATTGCAGCTGAGGAGAGAAGAAGCCCTTCTTGCACAGAGTGGCTCCATCTTTTTGGTACCAGGTACCAGTTTTGGTACCTTGCATCATTCAGGTTGCTCACAGAAGCTGTGGATGCCCCATCCATGAAGGTGCTCAAGACCAACTTGCATGGGGTCCTGGGCAGCCTGATCTGGTGGGGGGCAACCACCCCATGGCAGGGGTAGGGGCTGGGTGGCTTTTGAGGTCCCTTCCAACCCAACCATTCTATGATTCTGTAATCTTTAAGGTCCCTTCCAACCCAAGGTCAGGCTGGATGGAGCCCTGGGCAGCCTTATCTGGTGGGTGGCAACCAGCCCACAGCAGGAGATTGGAGCTGTATGGGCTTTAAGGTCCCTTCCAGTACAAGCCATTCCATGATTCTATGATTTCTAAGGTCCCTTCCAACCCAAGTCATTTTATGATTTTTCAGTCATCTCAAGAAACAAAATCTGCTGCCCTTCCTGGAGTCGGGAGTGCAAAATGAGCTTAGACATTTAGCAGTTGGTTGGATGTCTTCTCAGCAAGTAAAATAGTCATCAAGTCACTTGTATTAATAGAAGGATGCTAAGCAGAAGGTCAGCACAGAAACTCATCTTTGGGAGGAATCTGCTAATATAAACTCACCTCTGTAGCGTCTACCATCTGCATAAAATGTTTGTCTCATCACTGAAAGCATCCTGTTTTCCTTCACATCTTCCTTCCAGTATGATGCGGTTCACAATACATTTATCTTGTATGCTCATCGAAGTGCTGAAGTATTTTCTGGGTGGTTGACTTAAATTTTCCAAATACCAATCCGGAACACTGCATCCTCACAAACCTTTTACAGACAAGTGCTTTTTCTCTTCTGATATGGAGAGCTGTTGACGTTAAATGCTACTCATGCTCTGGGTGATGAATTTTCAGCAATGCCTGAGCAATGCTGGTGCGTAAGTCCCCTGAAAGTCGGAAGGATTTGCATTCCTATATTCTTTCCAGGTTTCTGAAAATCCTGTGGGATCTCAGCATGAAGAAGAAAGATGCAGCTGGTGGGGAGATGCCTCTTCTGTCTGAATTTCTGACAGCAAAGGGGAAAAGTTCTCCCCATTCAGTAAGGCAGCTGGCTGTCTTTGAAAAAAAGTGTGTGGTCCATTTGGGACTAAAGTTTTGCATGCAGAAACTCAATGACAGACAAAAAGGTTTCTCCATGCTACAGCCAGAATAAGCTTTAAAAAATAGTTACTGGAAACATACCTTAAGTCCACCAGACAGTGAAAGTTGGAATGTAACTTGTTTGCTTAACTCCATGCTAGTACAATAAATGACTTGCATAAGGCAATTCGTTTACCATTGTTCAAAGAGCATGGATTATACAAACGGTCCATTGTATGTATTACTTTCTGGTGGTTTAACTTTCTTGGATTGAGAATGACTTAATGAAAGACCACAACTCAATTCCTGGTTGTAACTTTATGGGAAACTACAAGGCTGCATTGTCAAAGGTGCAGTTTGGTGCTTCCTTTCATTTCAGCTTCATTAACCTTGGAAAATGAGGTCACAATATTATTATTTTTTATTATTGTTATTATTATTTTTATCCTTCCTCTTGGTTAGATTTAAAACAATTGCCAGATCTGTGGTCAAAGAGGGCTCAGTGGGAGGACTCTGCCTGCCTGTGCTGCACAGAGTCATTTCTTGGAGTAAACCAGGATTTTTAATCTAACTCCTGCAATTATCACAGGGAATACTCACAATCCTTTGGTCTCTCCTTCCCAAAGACTGTTCTATGTCATTGTCTTTGAGACTTTTGGGGCTAGGAGCTGAGGGCCTGTGATACCATCAAAGCTGTGGAAAACAGATGTAGTTTATTAATGCAGCAAACCATAAGTTATTTACCTTAATCCTTTTTCTCTGCTCACAGGTGCCCGCTGAGACGAGGCAGCTCTTTCACATTTCTCACTCCAGGACCACAATGGGACTTCACCCTGGTAAGTAAGCCACTGGTGGGTGCACATGAACAAAATCAGGAATAGGGATGTGAAGGTCCCACTGCCTGGAGAGGAAAGAAAATCAACATTTTCTTCTCTCTCCCTGGCTAGATACGTACATTCTGAGCCACTCAGGCTCCTGAGCTTTAGCTGGACGGTGCTTTTCACACACACAGGTGAAGAGAAGGCAAGATGTCATGGAGATTATGATTTCTTCATAGACCTCTTACTTTCTGATGTGTTTCAGCAGATCATAGAATCATTAAGGTTGGAAAAGACTTCTAAGATCATCAAGACCAACCGTCAACACATCACCACCATGCCCACTAACCATATCCCCCAGTGCCACAACTCCACATTTCTTGAACACCTCCAGAGACAATGACTCCACCACCTCCCTGGGCACTGTGTTCCAATGCCTTGCCACTCCTTCTGAGAGGAAATTTGTCCTAATACCCAACCTGAAAAAAAAGGAAAAAACAAATTCTGCTAACCAAACTAGCAATGCAAGATGTAAAACGTGGTGTAAAAGCTAAGATTTTTTTTAGAATACAAAAATCTGTATTTTATTTGGTATAGAGACTACTTAAAACAAATATGTGGTCTTACTGCTGTAAGACTTGTACTCTGCTTTCCATCCTCTAACAGGTATCCCTTATTAGGGAGGTGGTTCATATCTAGCTTCAGCCTTTAGAGCTGATACAGAAAGACAGACCACCCTGGAGAATGATGCAGAGGACTTTCACTGGGTATCTCTTATGCTTCTTCATTAAGTCTGTCCCTTTCGTGCACCAATGATTGCAATGTGATTAGTCAGCTGAAGTAGGTGCTGTGTATAGAAATGTTATCCTCTCTTAAAGCTCATTTCCATGAGCCACCTGAGCTGACTTGACCCTGCTGTCCCTGGAAGCAGTGATCCCATCATTGGCCAGCAAAAATGACCTGGCTGAAAAATTTTGCCTTACCAAAAAGAAAACAAAATGTTTTGGATGAGCTGATCCAGATGACTGCACAAGCTGTATTATTCTCGTGCCAGCGTCGGCACGAGGAAGAGGGTGTGACAACAAGTCTGGGGGTGGGGAAAAAGACAGGACTACCTTTTATGAAGGAAATCCTATCTAAAATCAGCTGGAGCTTCTTGTGCAAGCATCTGTGTAGACAGGCACTTTGCTGCCTGCACCTTGAAGGGCAGCCATGTGCAATTTTGAGACTGCAGAAACACCAGTCTGGCGTGGGAATGGAAAAAACAAAACCTGATGGTTTTTGCTTAATTTTAGAAACTTTCATCTGGCGACTACAGCTACATTAAACATATTCATTTGAATATTACCAAGCCCTAGAAATTGCATTCTTTCAGAATGAAAAATATCATACTGTATCATCAGAAATTAAAAGTATTTTGACTGAGTTTCAAGTCATTCTTGTTCTCTCTATGGTTTTTTAAGTCTGCTTTTATTTGGCTATACTCATCTTCAATTAAACTCTCCGTTACACTTAGAACTTATTGCTAGGCTTTGTAGTCATAACACAGACTGCAAAAAGCAAAGAAACTGTTTGAAGGATTTGACTGCTTATCTGCATTTCTCCATCATGTCCCTCAACATCCTGGTCTGCCACATCTCCCTCCAAGCCCAAATAGCTTTATTTACAGCTACAGTGAGCACTCCTGAGCTCCAGACCTCATCTGGAAATCCCAGCTTTCTTGTGACTACCTGGAAGTTAATCTTGGACAGATAAACCTACCACTGGAAGGCAACAAAATAGAGGAGAGAATGAACACTGAAGGAGAGTGCATCTCTCCTTGCTGAGCAGACATACCCTTGCTACATGGCCTGGGACCAGGTCTCTCTCAGAGGCTTTGATGGTGTAATTATGCTGACATATACTGACCAAAGCTCTTTATTTTGGTAGCAGCCCATAGGCAAGTGAGAACTGCCCTTTTCCCTGTGTCATCTCTCCCATGTGCAACACATGAGGCATTTTGTTCCCCATGACCACCACTAAGTACTCGTGTGCTGAGCAAAAACAGCATCTCTTCCTGCCTTAGTTTGTGCAGTGCTTCAGCAAACAGCCTGTGAAAGGTACCTGGACTGAGTCTCAGGAGTAGTGGGTAGCTAAGCCAAATGTCATACAGTCATTAAGGTTGTTTTCATGCCTGCGGAGATGGAATGGGTTTAAAGAGAAGGACCAATGCATGTGCTACACAATGCTAAGATAAGACCAATGCAATCTAGGGCAAAACACAGGATCATGGAATCATTTGATTTGGAAGGGACCCTTAAGTGTCATCTAGTCCAACTCTCCTACAATGAACAGGGACACTTACACCACAATCACAGTGCTCAGAGCCTGTTCCAGGGATGGGGCATCCACCACCTCTCTGGATGGCTTCAGACTGGAAGCAAGGTTACTCACAGTCTGCTTTCCTTTCTTCTCCATTAAGGAGGTGCACCTATGAGAAACCAACACTTGATCTTTGTTGTTTCAACAGTCCTGATGCATTTCTCACCCAACGCCTTATTGGTGTCTCATAACTTCAAATGGGCAATAATGAACACAAAAACAGGCTGATCTCTAGTTAAAAAGAATTCTGCTTTCACACAAAAGCCCTCAGTATTGAGTAAGGAAAACTAGATGACTAGAATGAGTTGCAAACTGAAAACCAGCAGATTCTTAAAAAGCACTCCTGGAGCTTTAATCAGAATCCTTGAAATGTAATTAACATTGATGCTCATGGCGTTGATTAGGTTTCTCTAAAATAAGGCAAGGGGAAATGGTTTCAAACTAAAAGAGGAGAGATTTAGATTGGAAGATTATTACAGTAAGGGTGGTGAGGCACTGGAACAGGTTGCCCAGAGTGGTGTCCCTGGAGACATCTGAGGTCAGGCTGGACAGCTCTGAGCAACCTGATGGAGATGTAGATGCCCTTGTTCCTTGCAGGGGAGTTGGACAAGATGACTTCTAAAGGTCCCTTCCAACTCAAAAGATTCTATGAATATTTAGATTTCCCCTCCTGATTTTGCTTTTTTAATGCTTCTCCTTTACAATACCTCTTTGAGAGCCTAAATCAGGTCTCACGGTTTTTACAGTTTAATAACTTTCGTCGAAGTAACTTTTTCCACATCACTTGAGTTTCATGAGAAGGTGAACGTATCAGACCTCTGATTGCAACCGTCTCAAAAATGTGAGAAAAGAGGACCAGAGCCGTTGCTTTTCTGTCATGTGGCTTTAAACACCCAGGTTGGAGCAGTCTGAGGAGGCAGTTTTCCTGGAATCTGTTTCTGTTTTGGCACCACACAGGAATGATACAGCTGGCTCCGTACTCAAACGTCTAAGTTTTTGTACAAAACTATATTGGGCAAAGGAAATGGGGTCCGGCCAATGCAATACTTATTGCATAAGTCTAGCCAGTTTAAAAACAAAACTTTGGCCTTCCTTTCGTGTCTGGGCTTTGGTCTGGAGCTGTATGTTAAAGATGTTAATATACTCAAGTACATAAGGAACGAATAATATTCAGACCAGAAAGGCGTGGTGTCTTTGTTGCAAGTTCTCTTCTGTTGAATAGATGCTAATATCTTTGACTTACATATGGGAAAAATAATCTGCAGACCAAAAAGGTGTGGTTATAGCAGTCTTTTATTGTAGGTTTTGATAAATAACCAACCCTGAATGTTTTACTAAGCCTAAAAAACAAATGTCTGCATTTCCATGTGTTCTCAAGCCTGCCAAAGTACTGTTCAAAAAGTATGGAGTGTGCTGGGACATTAATTCCATGTCAGCGCTACAATTTGGTCAGACAGAATGTCTAACATGAGAATAATTTTCCTCTGCAGTTAGCAAGTATCAGGGAAGGGGCTCAGTGACGTGACAGAAGCAGTATCTTGTCTTCCCAAACACAAAACAGAAACACTGCTTGAAGTAACTGGAGAACTTTGTAGTTGAATCCAATTATTGAGCCAGTTTGATCAACTGAGGGGAAAAAAAAAAAAAAACCACCACCACACCAGAACCCCAAATAAAAGAAACTTGTCAGTGAGCTTCTATATCTCACCATTAAATACATGTATTTAATTTTATAGTTAAATGGTAGAGCCAGCATAAGGAGGACAGGTGAGAAAACACATTAGAGCCTAAGAATGGTATGAAAGCCTAACCTGGTAGGAAGGGACTAGGAAACCAGAGAATAGGTTTGTGAAAACCCTCCAGGGAACCTGGACATCCCCTCAACAGCATGAGATTTTCAGAGAAACCATGGGAGGTGGACAGGTCAACATTTAAAAGTAATTTAAATACTTGCAGTCAAATACACTTACAATGATGATAAATATCTATTAAAGCTGAACCTTTTAAGTTATTTGAATAGACTATTAAATTCTAAGAAAAAAGAAATTGCCTATTTGCATCTGTTGGACTGGCAGAGCACAAGGAACAGAAATCTGCTGAAGTTCAGAGCAGAACTGTGGTAGTTGTTCCCTCTGCAGCTGCTGAGAGGCAGTTCTTTCCACTTCAGGTCTAATCATGTCTAATCTGTTACACAGGCCAATAACATGTAGACCAATACAGAATCATGGAATGGTTTTGGTTGGACGGGTCATTTAAAATCTTCTAGTTCCAACCCCCTTGCTATAGGCAGGGACAAAACACATTGTTTTTTATTTCCATTGTTCTTAGTGAAGTGGAAGAAGATGGCCTCTACTCATTCTTTAATTTTGAGTGACACGGGATGAAAATCAACAACTTGTTTTGTGGGTGACCAAACAATTTATGCCATGATCCATTTTTTTTCCAGAACAGGTGATTTCCAAGATGGCACAGTCTAACAGGATGAATCTATGTTTAGTTTTCCATTATCTGGATGGCATAAAAATAACGTTGAAGCCCAGATAGTGGGAGGTATCAGGAAGCTCAGTGCAGATGTCTTTGATCATGGTTCCACCGGCTCTTTGGAAAGGAAAATAGCTGAGAGGACCCCAGCCAAAAGCCTCATCTTTCTTCCACAAACATGCTTACTCTTTTAGCCCATTGCATCCCTAACAGGGATGCTTCAGCCACAGCTGTCTGCTGGCCCTGTCCACAGTAATTAATTAAATAGGTGATCCAAAAGCTCTCACATACATGCATACAGCTCTTTAACTAACCTAGTGCTAAACTGCTTTATGCAGGACAAAATCTATGGATCCCTCACTCGTGAACCCCTGCCAAGCTGATGATTAACCATGATGAGAATTAGATATGGTATCATCTGGAGTCCTCCTAGAGACCTCAAATCCTAACGATCACCAAGTCTGACCCCCTCAATATCTAACTCTTTCAAAAAGCTGAAGTTTACTGCTGACTATAACAAAAAACAGAGCCTTGTTTCTGTTTGCAAATCAAGTGCACTGTTACAACTTGGTTTCATTTCTTACAGAAGAGGAAACGCCGAGAGAAAGATGATGATGTTGTCAGTCTTTGCAGCCTTGACTTTAAGGTAAGGAAAACACATTGCTCTAAGTATTGTGCAACCCCGGTGGCTTGTAATGGGTAATGCCATACTTTCTGTGTTTGCATTTCACCATCAAGAGCTCAGAGACAGGTACAGCTGTGTTCGCTCTTGGCTGCACCTCTGGGGTGGGCTGAGTCCTGCTGTGGATATCCATAACACTGCTTGTGATCTCCTCTTTTAATCATCTGAATCCTAAATCCACCTCAGTTTTAGTGTTGTGTGAAATGAATGTGTGTAAACTGCACTTAGCGAGAACATAAGCATTTTCAAGTGATGAGAAGGAAAACTGTGCAAAACCCCTTCAAATGCACTTCATTGTGTTGCAAACAAGCTGGACTGGCTGGGTGGTAAATTGTCTGTAAAGCTGAGGATTAAAGCGGCTTAAAAAGTTGAGGGTAGGGAGTTGTATCTCTTTCCACCGACAACCCAAGCTTGGTTTCCTGAACGGGAAACTGCTTCCAACTCTCCATCTACCCCGAAGATCTCACCGTCACTTCTCTGAAGAAGGGAAGGAAGAGAAATAGGGAGCTATTGAGGTGAGAGTTAACAAGTGGGTTTTACAGTTAATAAACTGGAGTTAAAAGTAATTTGTTAGTGGGGAATTTCCTGCTTGACCTAATGACCAGCTCATCCTCTGTTGCTGACACTTACTTTGCATTTGTGCATTATTTATGAGTCTAACTTTATGAGCCTGGCTACTGCTGGCAGTGTTCCATGGCTGATTGTCCTAACTCTGGGCTTCCACAGCTCTAGACCAGATCTTCTGCTCCAGATAAGACCATCCCTGTGATTACCTAGTAGGGAAGGGAAAAGATTATCTGCAGAGGGCTCTGACACAGCAGTGCTGATGCCTCTGAAGTGAGTGTGTTTTGGGGCTTGTTTTGTTTCTGAGGTCTTCCTGGTTTTCTGATGCAGATAGGAGTGCTATTGCTAGGAAAGCAGCCCTCGGGGAAGAGGATTTTCTTTTTTTTCTTCTGTTGAACTGGGCTATGTTTTTGGGTGTTGGATAAAATTGGATAAATGAGAGATTCTCCCACAAAGCAATCACTTGAAAGCAAAACTGAAATATTAACAGTAGTTTGCGTACTCACATTGTAAGAGTTTTAACTGGAATCTTCCAAGAAGAAGGGAAATCCCTAGGCTAAAACAGTCAAAGTTCAGACTGCAGCTTTTGTTCCAGCTGACTTTTTACCTTATTGTTTTCAAAGGGTCAGGCTCTGGGGGATATTTAAGAGCTTGAGGCACACCCACCAAACACACTCTAGTATCCTTGTTAAAATACGTTAATGGTATGGATTGGGTTGTCCTCTGCAGGCTTTTTTGATTCCAGTCCTCAAGGTTATTAAAAGTTTTAAAAGCAATGCAATCAGCTATTTATAGTTACATTTCCAAAGCACGTCACTGGGACTTTAGAGTCTCATCACGCACTTATGCAGTAGTACAGATTATGTTTTGCTCTGTCTAGGTTTGATGAGGGTGAACCCATAGGCTAAAATTTAGCTCCATCAGACACAGATGTATCTGTTTCATTAATGAAATAAGGTCTCAAAAGAATTTCAAGATAATTTAAGGATGTTATGTATATGTGAGGTCATACATTGTTTACCCCCATCTTACAGATGGGAACTGATTTTCAGAGTTTGTCTATATTAAGTGTCTAACTCCATCATGTATCTCTTATTTCAGCTGCACTATCTCACCCAGCAAATATAGCTCAGCTGACAGGCTGCTGTTTTGTCACCAAGTTTTGCCTGCATGGTGCTTTCACTCTCCTATTAGACATACTTGTGCTGACAAAACTACCTAGTGTAGAATCGTGATCTTGTTTTGGAGCACCCAAGTACCCAAACCTGGCACCCTACCCACTGAATGTTTTTCAAATATAGGTAGAGAAGGTTTCATTTAATTTGGATGTGTACCTGCAGTTGAGCAGTCCTTTAATGATGTTTAAAACTCACGTACTGTAGATAGTTGTTCCACATACCAGGAAGATGATATGCAAAATGACAGGGGAGGTCACACCAGCCCAGACGGTCTGCAGTGCTCAGGCTATTCCTGTTTATTTTGTCTTGTTAACCTACTCCTTGCCCCCAGAGTCCTGCTCCACAATGAACCATATCTCTTAGGCCTGTTAAGCTTCTTCTTTGACATACAGCCTAAAACACTCCGAAGATTACCAAAATATGAGTGAGAAATTACAACCTGAGAAGGCAGGTAGGGCATCTGCTTCCTTCAGTGCTGAGCCCACCCCTTCTCATGTGCCAGGACACACTCCTTTTGGGGGAAAAGGAGGTATTTTCTCCCCAGATCATTTCCATACAACATGCATTATTGATACTTGTCTGGGTAAGGCAGAAGGGAGAACTGCAGTGCAGGGAACCAAACAAGAAATTGAGGACAGGAATTTGTTAAGCAGATCTTTATGCTGCGATACTGAAAGGTATTTTTGCATTTCAGGTGGGTTTCTGAGCTACTTTTTTGCTAACTGATTGCATATTACCCCACAGTTAATTAAGGTGGTGAATGATTCACGGGAGGAAGCGAGTCTGTGTTTTTTGAAGGTGTGTGTGTATCTTGATGTTTGTTAGCAACTGCATAAATACTTTTCAGTGTATGACAAGGAATACACGGATGTGATAGTGTATTTTACCTGAGGCAAAACGAAGCCAGGCTGAGTAATACTGGAAGAATCACGTCTGGTCTGGATGGTGTTTTCTGGTGGTTATAGGATGTCTTTTTAAGGCTTAGGAGGAGGGATTCTGCGGAGGAAGTGAAGTCGTAGTGAAGACCCTTACATGAACCTCCATGTTGTGGCCTCTCCAAGCCTTACTCACCTTCTGGGACCAGTTGTGTGAATATTACTCATCCTGGATGAGAGAGGAGTCCAGCCCAAACAAGCCCTGGAGCTGTACTAGTGTTGGCAGCAGAGAGGATGTAACGATAAAGCTGACAGCGACCATCTCCCCAGGGAAGGCAGATAAACCATGAACATTTTTAAGGTAGAAAATGACTAGGAAAGAAGAGGAAGGGGGAGAGAGAATCCCTACGTGTCTGCATTCTTGTTGGTCCAGATCACCAAGAGCCATCAGTGAGTGTCTTTCCATGGTCGGAATCCCCAGAAGCAGCTTGGCTTGAGTCACAGATAACACAGCCAAAAGAACATCACCAAATAATGCAAGAAACTGCAGCTGTAACATCTTTCGTTAGAATATATATCCACAAGCTTTAAAGAAAGAACACAAACAGTCTCTCCTTCCTCCATTTCTCCCTCCCAAAGATACAACGGCTGTAGAGGACTTTTATGGGAATTTTATTGGCGTGTCTGATTCATGCAGGAACGTGCCCATGCATAAGTTACCAATTTGTATTTGGAAACAGACTTTGATCAAAACGAACATCGCTGGCATTGGCTGCGCTTTGCAACTGAAAAACAACATTTGGCACGTGAGCAGGTTGGGAGCTGAAGTCAACTTCTTGCTCCATTACCCTGTTGTTAGGGCAGATGTTGTGTTTAATAATATCACAGGCTTGGAAGGTTTGTGTTTTCTGGTGCTGCATTCATATTCATAAGATGGAAATTGCTTTGCTAGCCTGAACGCACAAACATTCAGTTGAAGTAACCCTTTCTACCAAGCTCTGCAAAATGCTGTAGGTTATATTTCAGTAAAAATGCAATCTGCATTGTGGGATAGGGTTTTTTTCCTACTTATAACTAGATAATGGAGTTGAATGGCAGCTAATTATAGTGACCTCCCACCATCCAAAATAAATGCTGGATTCCAGACCGGCTCATAAACATTTCAGATGACCCAATAGTCTCTGGATGGGTCATAGCCTACTTTTGCTCATTTTCCAGAATACTGCTCCGAATTCGGCTCTGAATATAAATATCAGGGAGTGGAATGTTAAACACAGCTCGTGGACAGTAAACAACGCTGTGTACAGCAGCAGGGGTCTGACTGCTCCGGGTACGTGAAAATGTACAGAAGAGGACTGCCTGTGGAGTTCTTATTTATTCCAGTCCTTGAATGTTCTGCATGTTATGCTATATATAGCACATTAAGAATAGCTGTAATGTTAGTTTTCAGTTGGATTTCAGTTCCTAGTAAGCGGGATCTCAAACTGTACGTACACAACAATGGAAATGAATACGCCATGGATGTAATGGATGCTTTCGTTTTCTGCGAGACTTCAAGCCGCCAAAGGGATTAAAATGTCGCAGGTTCTTTCTTTGAAGAAATTGAATCCAGATGTCAGTCACGTTGGAGGCATCCGAGACCTGTGAAAACTGGGAAAAGTGCCCACTGAGGAATACCCCCTGCCTCTGGGCTGCTGTTGTGCACCAGCTTGGGTCTTTTTCTCCCTGGGCAGTGGCAGAACTGAGATCTTTTGTCCTTGGCTCCTTTCTGCAGCAGCAAACATCCTTCTCGTAGGGTTAGGTATAAAACAAAGCAACCTGAAGTGCCCTGGCTGATTGCTGGGGCTGTGTAACCTGGGCAGACTTGAGGTGTGATGATATTGGGGGTGCTTTAATAACTTCCTTTGGACATAGGCTGAAAGTCACATTCAGATCTGCTAGGATTTTATATTAACTGTATCTGTCTGCCATTGTCACACACGATTTCCTTGAGTGCTGCCAAAAGAAGAGGCAGAGTATCAGGTCATTGAGTGCTGGCCACCCTGGACACAGGGGCTGGAGGACAGATTCAGCTGTAGGGCAGCACTCTTGCTGCCATGAGAGGTCTGCACAGCATGCTTGGCACCCCCTGGCACTAGTCAGATACCACATGTTGCTTAAGCAACTGAGTATTTTTTTAGCAGTAAAAAGTTAGATGAGTCAGGAACTGCACACTGGAAACTGGAATTCATCATTTCTAATCTAAAATGTATTTGACAGTACTTTGGGGGCTAAAATAACGAAAGAACATGTGAGTACCCCCCGAGGTAACTTTTATTTAGTAGCAACCCCACCTACAATAACACACAGGAGCAAAGAAAGTAGTAAGTGTGAAGCTGCCCAGGACTTCAGGCAAACATCTCAGTGTAACAGCAGTCCACTCTTCTCCATGGAAATAAAAACCCAAGCTAAAAATGAGTGTCAAACAGTGAGGTCCAGGTGATTCCTCTGTCACTCCAACTCTTCCTGACTCCCTAATTTGATGATAGCATGACAGGAGTCACCAAAGTATTTCACTCCTAGAAGTGAAAATTCACATTTGAGTATAGGTGAGGAATGCTATTAATACCCACTGGCAGGAGAGCAAGAAGAACTCGTCTGTTTTCCGTCACCCCGTGCAGCGACCAGCCAGGCAGCATTCTCGTGGCTTCGGATCCACAGCGTGGGCCAGACCCTACCCAGAGCCCAGAGGGGTTGGAGAAGGCATAAAGGCATCTGGTGCCAGGACAGAGGAGTAAGGGGGCACTGGAAATACAGAACTAGATGCGGCTGGGTAGAAAAATACCATCTGGGCTAGATTTTGTGTAGGGTACAGATCCGTAAGTCAGGCTTCATTGCTTCTCCTGCACAAGGAATGATTTTCCTTTCTTTTTTCATTCGTTTTGGCTTTAATTGAAGTACCACAGTTTTGCTCACTGCTTCTTGCTTGTGTTGTAAGTGGAGCAGAGGCAGTGAAGCAATGCACAGGTATCACAGCACACCCTAAGCTGCTCAAAGGTCATACTCATGACATTGCTGTAGAGAGAACAGCATGAGCCTGGGAACTCGTGCAAGCTCACCTTCTACCCTTGCAATCTTTAAGCTTCACCAAATTTATTCTCTCCTCTGCATGCTCAGTGTTGCACATTGTTCAGGGAGCACCCATTACAGCTCTACTTGCAGTTGGATTTTACCCTGAAACAGCTCTTGATGATCTACACAGAGGTCTATTCTAGTGTATAGCTGATGTACAGAAATCATCCCATCTGCTATAGGGGCAGCTGGGAAATACTTGCTGTTCACTGTGTTGTATTAAAGCCCTTGCTTTGAACAGAGGGCAGTTGTCCAGGGCAATAACCCATTGTCCAGGGCAACAACCTCATCCAGGGCAATAACTCATTTTCTAGGGCATGTCACCCAATGTCCAGGGCACATAACCCATTGCATGTGCCATACCAGGAGGTAAACAGGGAGCCCCAGTGTGTCAGACCAGAGCTTTAAGTTTCCATAACATGACTTCAGCAGTCTGCATCAGCCAGGACTTGCATCACCATGGATGAGCCAACCTCACCAGGTGTCATGCAGAAACAGGGATCTCCCTGCCCATGAGCTGTCCCTTCCCCGAAGGCTCTGAAAGGAGGGGAACAATTTAACTCCTACGTCACAGAAAACACTTAATATGGCATGAAGTGCTTCAGGACACAGGAGGACATCACGTTCTGGTCCTAATAAGACTCGTGTAAGTGCTGCCTTTGTGCATGTGACTGCTCCATGCCTTCCCTCCAGGGTCCTGGTTGTTTGTGTCCTATTTTTAATTGACAGCCCATCTACATCTATGAAGAAAGAGGTGCCTGTCTGGGTTCATAAGCGTCCCCCCCTCTCAGCCCCTAGATCACAGATCCTGGATCTTTAAAGTGAGTTTAACAAACCTTTGTCTTTAGGTTAGAAGGGGAAACAGGCATTTAGATACTCCCCAAAACCCTAATCAAACTCAGTGAATGGTTTGCCAGAGTCACAGTCCTGTTGGTTATTTGTTGTCTTAAAAACAGTTGACTTCACTGATCAGGATTGGCCCCATCAGAGAGTCTATGGAAACTCACTGTGCCTTGAGTTTCTGAGAATCCTGTGTTGGATGATCCCAAATGTCCCACTCTCAGCTGAGGTTTATCCTAACACACCATAGAATCACATCATAGAATGGCCTGGGTTGGATGGGTCCTTAGAGATCATAGAACAGTAGGATGGTTGGGCTGGAAATATCCTTAAAGATCATAGAACGGTAGGATGGTTGGGCTGGAAATATCCTTAAAGATCATAGAATCATAGGATGGTTGAGTTGGAAGAGACCTTAAAGATCACAGAACCACAGAATGGTTGGGTTGGAAGGGACCTGAAAGCCCACCCAGCCCCAACCCCTGCCATGGGCTGGTTGCCCCCCACCAGATCAGCTTGCCCACCACCCCATCCAACTTGCCTTGAACTGCAGATGAAGCACCCACACTTCTTTGGGCAGCCTGTCCAGTTCCTCACTGCCCTCTAAGTAGACTTTCCTCCTAACATCTGACCTAAATCCTCCCCTCTTAGTTTAAAGCCATCCCCCCTTGTCCTATCACTATATCCTCCTGCCACCTTTCCCCCTCCAAACAGCAGCTAGAAGCAGCCACGCAGTCACCAAATAAACTCCATGTACTTTTATCAGCTCAAGAGACCTTTTACTTTGGAGATCTGCAGCAGTGCCAGGAATAATATAACTTGAACAAACAAACAGAAGTACAAAACCCTTCGCATCCAAAGCCGGGCCTGCCAGGACAGGCTGCCCTGTTAGCAGAGGGGGAGAGGCTCAGCCCCTGGCTAGCAGAGCTGTGCCAGCACGGCCTTGAAAGCTGAGAGCAGACTTCAAAGCACAGGTCTAGACAAGAATTCAGCTTTTTGAACACGGAGAGTCAAAAGAAAGAAAGAAAGAAAAAAAAAAACATAAAAAACCCCCACAATTTGCAGCAGCAAATGATTTACGCTGCCATCGGGAGGAGCACGTTGCCCTTGGGAGATGGTGAACAAAAAGAGAGAAAAGGAAAACAAGACCAGAAAACACAGAATCGCAGAATCCCTGAAGTTGGAGGGGACCTTTAAAAGTCATCTGATCCAACTCCACGCAGTGAACACCTACAGCTCCATCAGGTGCTCAGAGGCCCGTCCAGCCTGACCTTGAATATGTCCAGGGATGGGGCACCCACCACTTCCCTGGGCAACCTGTGCCAGAGCCTCACTACCCAAATGTTTTGCTTCACCTTTTTATCAGCACAAAGAGTGGAAAATCACAGCTTTCCAAAGCATTTTCTATCACACAGAGTGACGGAATGCCCCTCTTGACCTTCTAAGGGTGCTGCCATCATTCTGCCTTATAGCAGAGCCTCTCAGAGCTCCCTGTTTTGGGGGCTTTAGGAGGAAAAACAGTGCAGGGAAAGACGATTTGGGGGAGGAAAACAGCGCAGGCAAAGCCGATCTGGGGAGGGAAACAGCGCAGGTAAAGACGCCATTGAGTCTTCATCCCCCGAGCACCGGCAGGGGGACCTCAGAATGAAGGGGCGTGGCTATGCGCAGGTGGGCGTGGTCATGTGTCGAGTGGGCGTGGCTATGCGGGGAGAGGGGGCGTGGTCTCGGCTGTGGCCCCCGCCCCCAGCGGTGAGATCGGAGCGCGGCGAGGCAGCGGGCTCAGACGGGATGAGCGCGGACGGCGGAGCAGTCCGTTGAGGGAGGGGGGGCTTCGCCATGGTTGCTCACGATGAGCTCGGGGGATTGCTCCCTATCAAAAGGACTATCCGGGTGATCGACTCACAGAACCAGTCCTTCAGGGAGCAGGAGGTGAGGAGGAGAGGGGCTTGGGGGGTCGGTGGTGTGTTTTTGGGGTGAGTTTGGGGCTTCTTGTAAGGTTGAAAGGGTGCATTTGGGTGTCTGGCAGGATTTTTTTTCCTTATTAGGGTGGCTGTTTGCCTCGCAAACCGAAAAGAAGAAAAAAAAAAAAAAAAGAAGTGTTGGTTTTGGGTTTCCTTTTTTTTTGCTTCACTTTGTGTGGAAGTGTTGTTATTTCACTGCAGTGTTGTTATGCATATGAGGTTAATTGCATTCCTGGTAGATTATCTGCAGGTGAAAAGTCCAGCCCGGAGATAGGGTGTCCTGGGCTGGGTTTTATTGCTGAGATTATGGGGAAGAAGAAACGAGCAGCAGAAAGAAGGCAGTCTGGGGGCTCTGAGCTCCTTGTCTGAAAATCCAGCCTTAAAACGGCCAAATTTGGGCAACTGCACTACACCAAAGGCAAACCAGGTCCTGAGAGAGAAGTAAAATCAACCAATAGGAGTCAAAGTCGTTCAAATCACCTCTAGTTGTTAAAAAATGTGTATTTTCTGGAAGGTGTAATCAGTGCGTTGGGTATCGGAAGTGACACTGTGGGGTCTGGGCTCGAGCAAAGCCCCCATAGCCAACACTGCTATCAGTGCTATCAGAAGCCACCGAACTTATCAGGGCTGCATTGTCCCCATTGTGTCCATTGAGTTGGTCAAAGGCGGTGGGTGGAAATCTCCATCCAAATGTGATGGCTTGGGTTGAGCTGGCACGTGGATCTTAACAGATAGAGTCAGGTGGCAATGACTTCCAGCAGGAATCCTTCGAGCCAATAGTTGTGATCATCTTTTGCACGTCTGACTCCGTAGGAGAAGTTTGGCCACGCGTGGTTTCTGGATTTGTCACCGTGTTTATGCCCCTTATTATGGGACTGGCACTTGGAACATTGTCCTCTAGTAAATGATCCTTATAAAAACCACTAATTATTATCTAGCAGAGAGGTAAAGGTTACATGCGTGCGTGCTGCTAAGGGGAAGCATTTCTGTCCTCACGCGTAGAGGCTGCAAGATGCAATGTCTTCCCAATGCAGAGTGAAGGAGTTCGGGTGATTGAGCCATGGATGTCCCTATGCATTCCAGGGGAGTTGAACTAGATGACCTTTAAAGGTCTCTTCCAGCTCTAAGGATTCTATGGTTCTAAGCTCCGCTAATGAGGGAACCCCACACTTTCATGGAGCTTCTTCAAGTGCTCCTCTTTAATGTGGAAGCCTTGCCCTTCAGTGGGAGCACTCAGAGATTTTGTGTGTATGTTTGTGATACAGAATCACTTGAGTTGAAAGGGACCCTGAAAGGCCATCTAGTCCAATTCTGAGTTTTCATATATATAGGTATACATGATTTTAATAGTTTTTGGGGAAATAAAAGAACGTGAGAATGGAAGCAGAGTGCTGTTGAGCTCTGGGGGTTGTAATTATTTGTCGGTGCTGTAATGCTTAACACCAGCAACTTGTTAAGGAAACTTTGCAGGCTTCCTTCTAATCTGGGCTTCCGTAAGTAATCCAGCATGGAAACAGTCTGCTCATTGTTTGCACATACAGAGCTTTGAAAAAAAATCAGTGGTGCTGAGCCAAAGTTATCCATAGGATGAACTGTGCTGAGTCTCATCTTCCAATGCGGCTGAGTCTGTAAGGGGAGGACGTAACCCCAAACTGAAATGCAGACCTCAGAGAAGGAGGGGGTTCTATGGAGAGGGAATTTTCCCCCTCTGCTTTGGGTCAATTGATACAAATCAGAAGGAGAGAAGAAGAAACAGATGCCGTTTTTTGGCAGTCGAGCCATTCGAGTCTGAGACATCACAAAGCGTGATTACGTTTTCTTTAAGAGATAGGAAATGGCCTTTTGCTAAACTGAATTTATAGCATACAGAAGTTTTTCTGCTCACCAAACACCCCAATGGAGTACATCATATGTATGGCAGCGCTCTGGTCTCACCAGTCCATGCAAATTCCCTCCCTCCTCCACGCCTGTCTTTGCATGGCTCAGTACGTATCAACTGCTGCTTTATAATCCCACAGGAACAGGGAGCCCCTTTGTGCTGCCCATCCCAAAGCAGAGGCACAAATGCCTCCTGCAAGGCCGTGTGTGTATGCCTGTGTCCCTCAGCCTGGCACAGATGTGCTGGGAAGGCATTCCCACATGTCCCGTGGCCAGATAGTGTATCCTTGTGTCTCATAGCTGGAAAGGATGCCCAGCTGACCCTCCAACAGCAAGCTGTGAAGTAGCCCACAAGCATCCCAAAGTCCCGAGGTTGTTAATTTTCAGTGTCACATTTTTCTTTGCTGTGCTATTTATATCTTTGGCCTTGACAGAGCTGTGGATGGTTTATGTCTGTATATTGTCTGCTTACGTTCCTGCAGTTTCTCTTGGCTTGTATCCCTTTATTCCAGCGCACAGTTAGATGGTTTTGTAGAACTAAATTACCTATCCTTTTGCTCCGGTCAGAAATGTCTGTCACTAATTAAAGTTTCCTTCTCTATTGAGCCCAGCCTGACTTCCCAGCCATCTGGATAACCCTTTTCCCAGCTGACTCCTTCTTGAATGTGGTATCTTCAGGCTGGAAGGAGAGAAGTGACTTCAGCACCGCACCTACACCCAGCTGAGGGTCGGGGCCCGGGCTCCAGGGTGCTCTGTCATAGCTTTTTCCCATTTCATAGCTCTGAGATTACCCAACCATTTCAAGCACAGCTTCGAACAGCCTTTGTGCTGTGCCAGAGAGGTCTTTCTGTTCTGCATCAGTCATAAATGGTTTCTTTTCATGTTCTCCCCTGCAACTTTGAAGGCTTAATTCAGTGTGAGTTAAGCCTCTCTGTTGCTTCACGCTGCCTGTAGGCAGACAGGCAGGGCAGCCCTGGGGTCACATTACTGAAAGCAGATCTGACATACGTAGCCTTTATGCTTCCTCAGCCTCGTAACTGGAATCCAGCTCTGTGTGTTTCTATTCCCCTTTCCAGTTTCCAGCATTTGTCACTTCCGTTGCTATACAGAAGTGAAGGGTTTGGGCTCCCTGTCTTCACAATTAACCAAAAAAGCCACCTAATAAAACTTTGGTAAAACTTCAGCTGAGATCAATTCAAAAAAGCAGCTTCCATCAACTCATCCTACCTTCGTGCTGAGAAGCTTTATTGTCCTAATGAGTCACGTCCAACCACTTGCCAGATGTTTAAGATCACCTTATGCAGCCCTTCTCCCAGCCTCAAGCCCCAAGTTCCTCTTGGAGGTGCATACCTTTCCTTTACAGTTCTTACAGCACAGTGTTTTTGATCCAGGATGTGTAGGGTTACCAGCATGGTTTTAACAAGTGAGCTTAAGCACCAGTAGTTTTCTTAGGGGCATTTCCTCTTTCTTGGCAGCATTAGGACAGCGTTTAACATACTGGGCTCACAGTACAGATTAGTGGGATAGAAAAGCAGAAGCACTGTTTTCCCAGTCTAAGCAACACAGAAGAGAAATTACAAGGAGTTGGTGGAGGGGAGAAGAGCAGAAGGAGGAGGGGAGCTTTGGGAAACCGAAGGTTTTAAACTTCATCTGTTTCATGCATGCGTATCCCCTGCAGGAATGTTCAGCATGTTGTCATTTGCCATTTGTGAGAAGAGCTGTGAGGCTGTGCTGGGCTCTGACTGCTCCTTTTCTCTCCAAAATAGAATTAAGAATGGGAAAACGCATTGGTTCTACAAAGGAAAGGATGATAAAAGGGAGGGGCAGATCACAGCTCCATCTTTAGATGAGTCGCTTGCCCTGTAAAGGAGAGCACTTCAGTCTATTTCTGTACCATAACCGTCCCAGTTTGAGCCTTATTTTCAGTCCTGACGTGTGTGTTATCTTGTCTCCCTCACACCGGGCAAGATCCTTGCAGTCCAATTGTAACCCTAAAGTTCAGACAAATATTTACAGCCTCTGCTTTCCATTTAAGATGAATGGCTACTTCAGAACGCTTTCTTTGCAGTGTTTCCCATTCCTTAAGTGTGTTGATGCTTTCTAAACCTGCTCAGACAGCTTGAGAAATGAAGTGGGAGTCACAGCCAGTACAATTTGTTCTCTGCTTTATTTACAGGAGCCAAGCAATAAACGGGTTCGGCCTTTAGCACGGGTCACATCCTTGGCCAACTTGATCTCTCCTGTAAGAAATGGTGCAGTTCGGCGCTTTGGGCAAACAATACAGGTAAAAAGCAGAGCTATCTTGTCTTCTGTGGAGACACAGGGCGATGCTGGCTGTGTGGGAGTGAAACAGGCACTGGGATTTCAAGGCATTGTTTAGAAAATCTTCTGTCTGATTAATGCAAGGACACAAAGCTTGCCTGGGGGACGAAGAAGAGTTCAGGAGTTCAGAGGTGGCTTGCCAGATAGCAGCTGATGGAAGGTTTAAGGAGGCAAGAAAAATAAAGCCTGATTCACACAGGGAGAACGTGTTGATGAACTCTTGCAGTACTTGGAGCGTGTGCCTAGAAGTGAAATGACCCCACTGCTTAGTGATAAGGTTGGAGAAGTGTTGTCTAAGGAGCCGTACACCCCATGCACTCAGATAAGATCGCTTCTCAGGCTGTGTTGTAACAACATGGCAGATCAGGGGAGCAAAGTTCAAGAGGCTCCTGATTAGCCCCATTAAAAGCAGAATTATGATTCTAATTCGTTTACTTCCTCATACCTTGGAAACAGACCCACGCTTTAGCAGCCCACCTTCCTCCTGAGTGCTGCCAGATCAGTGCAGAGAGAGGCATAGGGAAAAGGCTGCCAAACTCAGGGCTCTGGGGGCCTTCTCAGCAGCTTGATTAAAGTGTTCCTTTATCTGAGGGAAAAGTGTCTGGGTGTGTTTTCCTGCCCTGCACAACAGAGGAGGATGAAAGATTGGGAGGGGCGTGGAATAACAGTTCTGCACTTCTGAAATGTTGCCTCCAAACTGTATTTTTTTACTGTTTTTTTTTTCTTCCATCCCTGTAGTCATTTGCCCTTCGCAGTGACAGCAAATCTCCCAGCTGTGCCCAGAAGTCATGTAGCAGATCTGCTGCCCCTACCCCTCCTAAAAGAAGAAACAGCGTCCTTTGGTCTGAGATGTTAGATGTCAACATGAAAGAATCTCTGAGCACCAAAGAAATCAAACGCCAGGAGGTAAGCTGCCCGTTAAACAACAGGCCTTGGAAAGGCAGCTGAAACCTTGATTGGGTCCATTTCCTGGGTGGGAGAAGGAGAAATGAGCATCTCTGGGTGGTTGTGTCTTCCTCCCCACCTTCATTTCTGAACTGCTAGATTTATTTCAGCCTTAGGCATGGGAAAAGGTGCGGGCTTCTCCATCGTGAGTCACTGGGGAGTTAGTCTCCCCTCTTTGACCCTTCAGAGATGCCAAATGCTTTCCACGGGGGTGCTCAGCATTGCTGAAATTTGAGCCCCAGCCACACTGGTTGCTCTGCAGCAGACCCGGAGTTGGGTCGTTGTGCAGCCAGCTGTCTTTCTCTTAAAGCTCTTGACAATTGGTTGCAAGCCAAATAGCAAGGCCTTGGCTTGCCTTTTTCCTGTAGTTCTTAGACAAATCTTCTAATGACAACACAGAAGCTGACTTAAAGACGCCTGGGATTTGACCTCTGTGGTTTTCTGGGTTTTGTTCTTTTTCGTACTCGCTTGTGTAAAAGCAGTGATTTAAAAGGTGCTAATATTTAATTTGGCTTGTGCGTGAGTGGCAGAGCTTTCACACAGTTGTAAGGAATGCAGCTTTCTCCAAGCTGGGAAAGCGGGCAGATTGACTCAAGGTTGTCGTGCCCAGGTGGCATACAGTGATTCAGATGGCAAAGCTGCCTATTCAAGACGGGATGTACATTATGTGAACTGAAAGGCTCTTTCAGAGGAAAACTGGAATTAAAAATGACTCTCAATGCTTTGTCCCCCTCCTCACAGGCAATATATGAGATGTCCAGAGGAGAGCAGGACCTGATTGAAGACCTGAAGCTTGCCAGGAAGGTGAGTGAGTTTTTCCTGCAGTCAGCAATCATACTGTAAATAAAGAAGTTTACTTACACCTGCAAACATTACACGTCACCTTTGTCACGTCCAGCATCCACCTTTTGAAAACTCTCCTGAAAAGCTGAAGTGAGCAGTGCTAACAGTGCTGGTTTGATTGCAACAAGCTCATCCAAAAACAGATGGAGCTTTTCAGTCCTAGGTACAACGAGGGGAACTCCTCCTGTTGAGACAGGAAAGCCCATTTCATTTGTAGGCCTTGATACCTCTATACAGAGCTGTATCTTGCACTGATCCAAGTCACTGTTCCAACCATCTCCACCTCAGATCTGTCCTGCACTCCCTACACCTCCCAGTATTAATATTGTCAGCCTCTGGGCTTCCAAGATCTGGATGTATTTTAATACTGACTTTCTTTGACAGGCTTATCATGATCCTATGCTGAAACTCTCTATCATGTCTGAGGAGGAACTCACCCACATATTTGGGGACTTGGATTCTTACATTCCTCTGCATGAAGGTAAGAGCTAAGCCAACATGACGTATTGACTAAGAGTTATGCTCTATACTTTCTCACATCAGAACAGTTAGCTGGGGCATTGTGGCAACTTCTGCTTTTGTGTTTCAATTCCAGATTTGTTGGCAAGTTTAGGAGAAGCAACAAAACCAGATGGAACGGTGGAGCAGATCGGGCCCATCCTTGTAAAGTGGGTGAGTACATAACTCTCAGGCACCAGGCTGAAAGTGATTGTGAGATTAAAGAACATTTAAAGCTAGAGGCTGAAAAGCTTGCAGGCTTTTGTGGCCAGGAGTGAAAGATTGAAACGGAAATCCTGACTGCACTGAAAACAATGGGACTCTGTCAGCTCTAATGGGCCACTATTTCATCTGAGAGACTTGCACTAGTGTGGCTACAATTACTTAGTGATTTATGTTAGAAATATCTCTATCTTCTGGGCTGTTTACAGCTGATGTGATTTCATTAGTGGTAACAGTGGTAAACATCTGAACTTCAAAGGCACTGTGTGCAGGATGCCCTGTTCTCCTCACAAAAGAGTAGCTACGCATACAAGATGCTCTGTTAGCATTTTTACTGGGCCAAGTATGAAAAGCCTGGGAAGCACTATGGGAAGTAGAACTCCCTGAGTTGGACGCGTTAATGTGATTCACTTTTGCTGTGCAGAATTAGACTCCTGAACATGGTTGTGTTCTCCTGCAGTTACCACGACTCCATGCCTACAAAGGTTACTGCAGCAATCAGCTGGCAGCCAAAGCACTGCTGGATCAGAAGAAACAGGACCGAAGGGTGCAGGACTTCCTGCAGCGCTGCCTCGAGTCTCCTTTCAGCCGCAAGTTGGACCTCTGGAGCTTCTTGGACATCCCTCGAAGTCGGCTGGTCAAATACCCACTGCTCCTAAAGGAGATCCTGAGGCACACTCCCAAAGACCATCCTGATATTCAGATTCTGGAAGAAGCCGTAAGTAATAGTGATTGTGTGATTGTGGTTCTGATACAGCCGTGGCATCTGGGAGAAAAAAGAAAGCTTTCTTAAACCTTCAGCGGTTTCATGGAGTGGTTTAAACCTGTGGCTGTGACCCCTTCTGAAAGCAAAGGGGCAATCAATCTACATATATTCCATCATGGGGATTTTTTTCTAGTAGCGCTTAAATGGAAGATATTCAAGTGTAAGTCCTTATTTAATCATTTTTAAATGCTTTGTTTTATAGATATCTATAATCCAAGGAGTTCTCTCTGACATCAACTTAAAGAAGGGAGAGTCGGAGTGCCAATATTACATCGACAAACTGGAGTATCTGGATGAGAAGCAGAAGGACCCGAGGATTGAGGGAAGCAAAGCTTTACTGTGCCATGGGGAGCTGAAGAACAAAAACGGGCATGTAAGTCCCTTCAGTTCATCGTAATTAATAATCAATTTTGAAAACTTTCCCTTAGAAACTGTCTGTCATAACATGGCCAGGAGCACTTATCTTCTTAGTTTAGGCAATTAGCTACATTTTCAAAAGCAGAAGAGAAAGGACCTGATGGCAGAGTGCGTTTCAGGGTGTAAGGGAAAGTTTCCTGCTGACAGTTTGACAATTGGCCTTCAGGAGCTGGAAAATAATTAGCACAAAATTGCTGTAGAAAGTATGCTCCGTGCCCCAGCACTCCATCAGAAGGGATTTCCTGCCAGCTGTTTACTTTCAGGTGCTCTGACATTCCCCATTGTGAGCGCTGGCCACGGTTCTTCCAAACAAAAGCGTTCCTGCAAAAGCCTGTTTGGCTTTGAGATGAACTGCCAAGAGTTCATCTCCCACTGCAGCAGCCCTGAAAGACCCTGCTGTACTCAAGGGTTTGCTGCCTTTTGTCCTGACTTAGCCTCAGTTTAAACATGAAATCTTTTTCTGTTTTCTTTCATTTTTTTGTGGTTGATTGGTTTGTTTAATTCACTCATTACGCTACAGGAGACGTAAAGTTCTTTACAGAGAAAGTGGTGAGGTGCTGGAACAGCTGCCCAGGGAGGTTGTAGATGCCCCATCCATCCCTGGAGGTGTTCAAGTCCAGGTTGGATGGGACCCTGGGCAGCCTGGTCTGGTATTGAATATGGAGGTTGGTGGCCCTGCCTGCAGCAGGGGGGTTGGAACTTCATGACCCTTCCAACCCAAACCATTCTATGATTCTGGGATTCTATGAAGCATTTTACACCGACAGGAAAGGTATTGCTTCTAATCACTCTATCCATGCCATCTGCACATTGTAATCCAATTTAAGGGCCATAAGACAATAAATCTGTTTATTTAAGTCCTGTGTATGCCATCACTGTCAGAGCCCTACGTGACTGCAACAGAAAACTATCCGAAAGTTAACATGGGTGAAACTTGAGATAATGTGGCCTTGAATTCCAGAGGATGTGTAATCACTTGGCACGTAGAGTACAGTGCTTTCCTCATACTCAAACAAGGTTTCCCTTTCAGAAACTCTACGTCTTCCTCTTCCAAGACATCCTGGTTCTGACCCGGCCGGTCACTCGCAACGAGCGTCAGTCCTACCAAGTGTACAGGCAGCCCATCCCTGTGCAGGAACTGCTCCTGGAAGACCTGCAGGATGGAGATGTGAAAATGGGAGGCTCCTTCCGAGGAGCGTTCGGCAATTCAGATAAAGGTACAAACCAACGCAACCCATCCGTGTGGGGATTGTTTGAGGACAAGAGGGTACGTCCGGGCATGGATCCCTATGGGATCCACCATAGTGATGTCACTGCTGAGCTCTGCAGTGTTGTATCTGGAGGCCATAAACTTTTATATGGCGCCTTGCAGTCGGTGCTAAGATTAGAAAATATTCAGCGTATCAGTGCTGGGGTTTTTTGGAGGGGGGGAATGTTGGTGAGATGTTGAACGCTTTCCCTGAAGCAAAACAGGGCAGATTGGGTCGCTTGTCTAATAATGGAATCTGAATACCGAGCTCGGAACTGATCTGCTTTTTCCTATGTTTACCTTCAGCTAAAAATATCTTCCGAGTTCGTTTCCAAGACCCCTCCCCAGGCCAGTCCCACACGCTGCAGGCCAACGATATCTTCCACAAGCAGCAGTGGGTGAACTGCATCCGTACCGCCATTGCTCCCTTCCAGCGGACCGCTGCTGCCGCAGAGCTGAAGGAGCTGCCGGAGCTCAGCGAGGAGTCAGAAGAGAACAACCCCTCCGTGCCCAACGTCAGAGCCCAGAGGAGGCAGTCTGCCATGTCGGGCATCACTGAGATGGAGCTCGATGAGAGCACAGCCGAGTGCAGCTCCATCCTGGACTCAGAGGAAGCCAAGGGCACGAAAACACACAGAACACTCTCTGGGCACAGGAAAACGAGGGAGAAGCAGCTCAGCAGCAAGCGGAAAGAAACACTGGTGTAGGGAGGAGCCCAGTGCCATCCTGGTGGAACTGTTTATTTATAAATAGCGTGTACATTTTTCTTGTCATGTGAGCACGATTGGATTTGCTCTACTGAACAGAAGTGTCTTTTTTTTTTTTTTATGTTGTAATGGCAGCTACTGGTATACAGTTAACACTGTTGAACTGGAGTCTGTTTTTACAAAAGGGACCACTCTGAGCCCACTCTTTACAATGTCAGTCAGCATTTTGACCACTTCACAGCAGATTTTTGAAGAACACCTTTTTGGTTTGGGAAAGATTTCCACGTGTGGTGGTTGAGGCTTCTAAAGCAGAAGTTTGTGCCATCACCTTGAGCCTGGCAGAGTCCCTCCTTGCAGTCAGATCAGTGCTGCAAGTGCACTCCAAAGCTGAAATCACCGTTTTCTTTCTGTCTTTTGCAGTGTGTGGTTATCACCACCCATCCCATGTAAAACAGACCCCAGGTTCAACAGGTTCTCAACTTACCTACTGGAATCTTCCATTTTAGAGTGTCCATTTGTACATTCCTCATTTTCACTCATGTAACCTGCCACGTATTTAATTTTTTTTATATATATATATATATATTAGTTGTTTTGTTTCGGGTTGGTTTGGGGGTTTTTTTGTTTCGTTTTCTTTGGTTTTCTTTTTTACTTTTGTATTGTCGTTGTCATCTTTTAGTCTTTCAGACTTGGCATTTCCTTTCGAGTACTCGATCCTTCTTGTTCAGAGATGTACAAATTGCTTCTCACGTCACTCACAGAACTGGGTTGTATGGGGCGTAGGAAGGTTTTAGGCACGTTGCAAAGGGTTTGGGGAGGGAAGAAGAGCAGCTAGAAGTAATAGAGGGAGCAAGAGTAGCTTTATTGTTCTGTTGTCTTTTGCAAATGAAACGCCTCTCACTGCCCGTGGGAGGCAGGGTTGGAGGCGACCAAGAGGATACTGCATGTGGTAGAAAGCATAGAGAAAAGAAAGCATAGAGAAAAGAAAGCAGCTGAAGCTGATGAGTTCAGGACAGAAGAGGTAGCGACTGTATATAGCTGTATAACGGCGGCACTGCCATGTTCTACAGTGATCCAAAGATTCCCGTGAGATGCCAGCTTGGAACCTGCGCTGCAAAGTGCTGTAGGAAACAAAGTGCTGACAGTTCTGATCAAAGCCAAAACGTTGTTTCTGCAGCATGGCTGAAGGTGACAGGGTGAGGACGGCAATCCCACAACACCATCCACCATGGCACCAACCCGGGAGCCGTAACTCGCAGGTGAAGTTCTGCCTGTTGGCTGTCGGTCGTGTTGGAAATGGGAAGAGGGTGCACACAGACACAAACCCGCACGGTTCTCTGTTAATGTCTTTGTACAGTTTCAAGTGCCAAGTACAATTAAATTCCTGACGGCCTCCTGCTTGTCTGTGTGAGTTGCTACCTGGGTGGGACGCGATAATGCCACCGGGGCTATAAGGCTGAGCTCATACAGAAGAGATAAGCTTACAGCTGCACTTCTCCTGCCCCCAGCCTCTCCAGCACATGCTGGACCCCGAATTCACAAGAAAGCTGTGCTGTGTCATGATCCTCTCCCTTTTTTCCTTGGAAAATAGGAGCGAATGGTTTATGGCCCAGCATGTGGCCCGACACTGCCCTCCGTGTGCGACGGGTGGGTGCTGTAAAACAGGGCACAGCTCTGTGACTCACTGCAGAGCCTGCAGAGCTTGCTGTACTTTCTAGGGTAGAAGGAAGCAGTGGTGATAATTGCTCCCTCCCCAAACACTGCGGGCTGACCATGTATGGCAGTGTATGGGCACAGCTCCATGGGTCTCCCAGGGCTGCGTGCCAGAGGGCAGCGTTTGCGCACCATTTTTGCCCACTGAATTTAAGTTGTGAGCTGGAAGGGGCTCAGCCCTCCCTGCATTTAGGAGCAAGGCGATGTGGAAAAAAAGGCTCTTTTTGCAGAAAAGAATAAGACATCACGAGCTGCGGGTGCGCATGGCTCATCCTCAAAGGAGAGGAAATCCTGCATTGAGCCTGCTGAGCCTCCTGCGCATCAGAACATCAGTCTGGTCTTCATGCAGGCAGCAGACAGCCAACCAGCCAAGAACTTCATTTCCCCCGACCGTGTCCCAGTGGTTCCTCTCCTCAATGGCATTGAACCCACGCACTCCAGGGCTGGATGTGCAGACTGCACTAGACTAAACACGGGCATTCCTGGCTGCCCTGGGATCCCAGCCACTCCTTGCCTTGCTGCCAAGGGACGTGAGGACGCAGCAGTGGGATACACCCCAGGGCAGAGGGGGACCTGGAACAGCACCGCATCCCCAAACCACACCATACCCCCAGAGACCCTTTCCAAAACCCTATTTTGCACCTTGCACCCCAACGTAATCCCTCCTGGGCTTTGTTCCTCCCTATCCCCCAGGGGTGGGACTGGCCCCAGCGCGCCCAGGCTCATGCAGGGGCCCCATGGAGGTTCTCTGCCAGAGCAGTTTCGCTCTCCACCTCCAACTTTCTCTTTTTTCCACAAATTCTTCAGCCTCCCCTTCCCTCCGCCTCGTCTGCAAATGCAAACCCAGACGTTGCCGCACACATCTGTGCTTGCACTACAAGCCACGCCGGCTCAGGGTAATCCGTCTGGGTGCTTTTAACCACTCATTTTGAGGCTTGTTTTTTTTTTTTTTTTTTTGCTGTTTCATGGGTCAGCCAGACGTCGGGAGGAGAGAACGCCTGGAAAATGCTTCATGAGGCTTTAAGTTGAGCCACTCGCACCCACCGGCCTCGTCTCCCTCCTCCATCAAAGCGTCGACCCCTCGAGCCCCGGTTGGACGCAACCCAGGGAAACCAGAGCTGCTTTCCTGTCCTCCCAGATGCAATAAACAGGACCCGGCCATAAACCACAGGGTTTTATGGGCCAGAAGGCAGTTTGACGAGGTTAATTACCCCGTCGGACTAATGAGGGCGCAGTTAAGCATGGTCAACATCAAGGGCTGACCTTCTCCCAGTAGCTGTGGTCAATGGGAAGGCAATGGGTGATAGAGATGGGGAGGCTGTCTGATGGTGTTTGCTTCTCCCAGCCACCTCCACCAACCTCCCTCCTCTTCCCATCCTCCCAGGGGCTCTTTCACAAGTTTTGATTCATCCTGGAGCAGAACAGCAAGAGAATGCAGGTAGATGGAAAATCAGGGAGCAGCTCATTGCACAAGAGGAGCTCCCAAGGGCTCCCCTCCCCGAAACACACCGTGCCTCTCGCCAGACAGGTTTCCAGCATGGCTCAGCCCATTCCTCCCAGCAACGCCTGAGTGTGCCAAGAGGTTTTTCCAGATGAGGTTTTTCTTGGGTTCTCTCCTCCCCATCTCTGTCCCACGTGGAGAATGCAATTCCCATTCTATCTCATGGTTTGCTTCTGTTTCGTGGCATTCCATCCAAATCTCATAGCTTTACGTCCTCGCTGGAGTAAAACGGGGAAAAATGGTGGTGTTTTCTTGTAGACAAGAAAGTCAGATTGTATTCTGCTGTAGAGTTTGGTCATCTGGTCCTATTAGTACCTCGGCCCAGCTGGTGAAGGTCACTTGGCCGTTATGGGGACATGGGAAGAAGAGGGTGATGGATGGATGGATGGATGGATGGATGGATGGATGGATGGATGGATGGATGGATGAAAAAATGGATGGATGGATGGATGGATGGATGGATGAAAAAATGGATGGATGGATGGATGGATGGATGGATGGATGGATGGATGGATGGATGGAAAAAATGGATGGATGGATAGATGGATGGATGGATGGAAAAAACGGATGGATGGAAAAAATGGATGGATGGACGGATGCATGGATGGATGGTTGGGCAACTGGGTGGACGTATGAGTGAATGGTCAGAAGAATGAATGGGTGGATGGTTGATTAGTTGACTGGATGGACAGATGAACATGGACAAGTGGGCAAAGAAGCACATAATCATGTGCTCCTGAACCCCTTGTCATCATGTGCTTCTCAACTCCCTGATGTAAAAGATGAGCACAACTTGACAGGGTGATTAACCCTCCCTCAGCCCAGGATTAACCCCTGACTAACCAAGGCATGAGCCTCATGACAAAACTCACCTGATGTACAGCCACGTCAGCTCCCTGGGGCCATGCAGCTGTGCTCGGGAAGCCCAGACAAGGTGTCATGGCTGACTCAGGTTCCCGTCAGCAAGGAGCACAAGGAGTACATCACAGCTGGGCTCTGCCTGGACCTGCACGAGCAAGGAGCAGGAAACCTCCTGCATGTCCCAGCTCCTCCTCCTCCAGGAGCAGGAGAACAGGAAGGAGGAGGCCCCATCCACACCTCCCCGCCAACGCTGCGTGCTGGGGCAAAGCCGTGTGCGAGCGGGGAGCGTGGGACGCCATGGCCGAGCGGCTGTCGGAGGAGCAGATCGCTGAATTCAAGGAGGCTTTTTCCCTTTTTGACCGCGACGGCGATGGCTGCATCACCACGAAGGAGCTGGGCACTGTCATGCGCTCACTGGGGCAGAACCCCACCGAGGCGGAGCTGCAGGACATGGTGGGAGAGGTGGACGCGGACGGCAGCGGCACCATTGATTTCCCCGAGTTCCTCTCGCTGATGGCGAGGAAGATGAGGGATTCAGACAGCGAGGAGGAGATCCGTGAAGCTTTCCGTGTCTTCGACAAGGACGGTAATGGTTACATCAGCGCGGCGGAGCTGCGGCACGTCATGACCAACCTGGGCGAGAAGCTGACGGACGAGGAGGTGGATGAGATGATCAAGGAGGCAGATTGCAACAATGACGGGCAGGTCAACTACGAGGAGTTTGTGAGGATGATGACGGAGAAGTGACCTTCATTCCCAGCCCACAGGTAACTCATGCCCGACCCCACGTGCTTTGAAAGCCCCGGGCCAAGGGGTCTGTCCTACCGAATGCAATGGCACCTCGAATGTCTCATTCGCCACCCCTGGCCACCTCTTGCATTGCTGCTGATGGTGGTGGTTGGAAAAAACAGTGTTTAAGGTGCTTTTTAAAATTGTTTCCTTTGTTTTTTCCATAGGGAAAACAGAGACCACGGCTGTCCCCCAGACCCTCCATCCCCTACTGCCTTCTCTCTGCCATCCTGGGGTGAAAAATGATCTTTTATCCCAACTGGAGCATCGCCAACCTACGTCTGTGTTGGATGCAGGACAGGGTCATGACAGCTTGGGATGACGACAGACAGTGGGGGGAGGACCCTCCTGCTTCCACCCTCAAGATGTGCCTCTTGTGTTCATAGAGGTGATAGTGGTCATTGCTCATCCATGAGAAATGTGCTGAGTCCAATAAAATGTCCCCCTGTGTCTACCAGTGCTTCCTTCTGCTTCACTTTGGGACCACTACTAAGAAACCCCCGCAAAAAAGACACTGCCCCGATGGGGTGACAGGGCTGGGGATGGGAACAGAATCACCTCCGTCCCTCTTCTCCACATTTTTTTTCACCCCAAAAGATGGAAAAATACTCCCCAGGGCTGCTCAACACTCAGTTCCTGGGTTGTGACCATCCCCATCCCAAAATCCTATCCCTTTTGGAATCTGTTGGCTGCACCTATGCTCTGGCTTCTCCCAAAGGAAGGGCACTGAGGGCTCTTTTATCTCCCTTCCCATCCCAAGAGGAGGGTTGGTAGATCCCTGTCTCAAACAAGGCAGGACAGAATTATCATAATCCACCCCACAATGCTGCCTTGACTCAGTTTCCCCACAAAGCAGGTGAAACCCCATTGCAGCAACCCTCCTGCCCTGGGGCTGGGAGGATTTCCTTTCTCTGCATGCAGGATTTGGAAAGAGAATTAATTGCAATGGGTCTTATCGATGCTCCACCACTACCAAGCAAGCAGAGCAGTGGTGTGAGCACAACGAAACCATTCCGAGTGGGAAACAGCAGTTCTGGGGGTGTACAACCAACATAAGGATCTCAACTTTTTGGCAATCCCAAATGTTTTCCCAGTGTTGGGAAAAGCAGACAGGAACCTGCATGCTGGGAGGGCTATGTCAGTGCTGAGCACACCCACGCTCACCCCACCCCAACCCAACAGCACCAACGTTGGTGCTTTCACCACGTGCTCCCCTCTTGCTCACACACACAAGAAGCAGAAAGCATTAAAAGAGACAAAAATCAACCCCTCCAAAAAAAAGGAGAAACCAATCCAACACCATCGAGATAAGCCAAGGGGTCACACCAGGCTGTGGTATCCAAGTGCCTAAAATTAGACCTTTCCGAAAATGTGATTATTTATGAATGCTTCAGAGGCAAAATCGTGCGCTGTATTTTTAGGGCTGACCTTTTCTCCTTCTATTCTGGGGTTGTTTAATTACTGGCGCGTTTTCACACTGATCATCCCGAGCTGTTTTTCTTAATGATAGCCTTTAACGGGCGGATGGACCACAGCCAGGAACGTTGGCCCTGCATTCTCATCATCAATTTTCATCCAGTGGAAAATGCCCAGTTTGCCCATTTCTCCCCTAATTTGGCTCGTGGGAGCACAGTGAGGTTTCCAGGTTTCCACTACCACCACTAAGGATCACTCGGGGACAGTGGAGTGGGACTTGGGGGGTCACTAGGAATGGTTCTTGGGAGATCTAGGTGAGACCCGGAGGATCCTTTGGGATAGGATCTGGTAAACTCTTTAACATGGAACCTGGATGGGGACCACTTCGGGTAGGACACTGGAATCACGTGGTGTGGTTCCTTGGTGGGGAGGATCCCTTGGGATAAGACCTCGGGGATGATCTAAGAGGGGATCTGATGGGATCATCCGGGATGTGACAGGAGGAGGCCCAGCTGATCACCTGGAGTGGTACAGTTGGGATGGGACCTGGGGTATCCTCCAGGATGGGGCTTATGGGATTGCTTAAGATAGGATCTGGGGGTTCGTATGGGGTGGCAAATGGGGGATCACTTGCAATGGAGCTTGAGGGATCATCTGGGGTAAGACCCAGGGGTTCATCTAAGATGGGTCATGGGAATCACCTACAATGGGGGACCCCATGGAATAGAACCCAGAGGATCCACTGGAACAGGACATGGGGAACTGGGGGACTTCATTCCTGCCCTGACATGAGCTGAGAGTCATCTCTTCCCCAAAAATCCCATAGGGACCCCCTGCAATGGTGAAGGGCTTAAAGCCCAACACCCCTCTTCACTCTGTGTCCGTGTTTTCCTGCATCCCACAGTCTGTGTGGCACTGGACAGTTTATCTCTAAAATGTTGCTTTGGGGGATATTTTTTTCCCTCTAAAATTATGGGATTTAGGACATCATTTTTTTTTTCTAACATTACGGGGTTTAGGAGATTTTTTTTTTCTCAAAAATGATGTTTTTAGGAGATAAGCAACCCCAAAGCCTCCCAGCATCTTTAACCAAGGGGGTGGGAGTTGGGAGGTGCTTCAGTTCTGATGGTGCTGTATCAGACCCCAATTCTCCCCAGTTATTTATGTTATCAATAGAGGGATTTAGATAACATTTCAGCCACGGGGCTGTAAAATCACATCAAGTAAATGATGAGGAACAACACTGCAGCTCCATCTCCAGCGCAGGAAGGGATGGGGAACTGTGCTGAGCACTTCCAAAGGACATGAAATAAAGGAGGATGTAGAAGAATGAGGCTGCAGAAAAAGGGAGGTTGTAGAAAACAGGAGTGCTAAAAAGTGGGGGAAAGTCCTTTTTTGCAGCTCCAAGCTGGCAGGGAGGGGGATGCCCACAGGAGTTGGGTTGAGTTCATAGAATAGAGTCATAAAATCACCAAGACTGCAAAAGACCTCCGAGATTATCCAGTCCAACCATCCACCCATCGCCAATATTTCCACACTAAAACACATCCCTGATGATCTTTAATGTCCCTTCCAACCTAAGCCAAGTGTTATCCTTATGGGACAAGAAGATGGGACAAATTGGGGCAGGAAAGAGAATGTGGGACCTGAAGAGGGGACAAGAAGTTTCACCACTTCAAGGGATGTCATCCATGTTTGGCACCAAGGGAATATGCTGGGATTTGGCTTTATCAGCCAAAAAAAGTAGCTCTGTGCAAAAAACCCTACAAGAGTTAATGGAGTTGGGGAAGTGGCCACTACTGGAGCTGCTCCAGGCTCCATCCCTGCACCGTTGGGGCATTTAATGGGAAATAAATTATACTGTGAGCTCAACCACCACCACTCCATGTAGGGAGCTCTCCAGAACAGGGGAATTTGGGGCTTTTTCCATCTTTTCTTTGCCTGGGATCAGGAGGGCCCTTCCATCCTCTCCTTGCCCATTACATGAGGGCCATCCAGGCTTGCACAGCTTTCACTCATTTCCCATTTTTCTCCTCCCAAACACTTCTGTAAGGCCTTTGACGTGGCGCTGTACCACATCCTTATTTCCAAATGGGAGAGATGTGGGTCTGAAGGGTGGATAAAGAGCTGGTTGGATGGTTGTAGCCAAAGGGCTGTGGTCAATGGCTCCATGCCCAGGTGGAGCTGGTGATGAGTGGTGTCCCCCAGGGGTCCATTTTGGGACCGTTGCTCTTCAACGTCTTTATCAATGACACAGATGGTGGGATCGTGTGACCCTCCTTCCAACCCAAGCCATTCTGTGACCCAACGTTACCGTCACGACATTGTTAGAAGACATTTTAATGGCTGTGCAGGAAACCTCAGCTCATGCCTATGGGACAGGCGCCATCTTCTTGCAGGCAGCTGCAAAATCACTTTTTCCCTTTACACAGCAGAGGGAGGTGATGAATTGGGTGTGAGAAAGCTCAGGTAAACACTCGAGATCTTCAGTATTCTGACGTGTTTGTTGTTTTTTTTTTTTTTAATGAAGAGGTAGAGGGCATATTTCATGCCCGTGCTTGCTTACAGCATGATGCAATGAGTGCCTCGTCCAAAGGACACTGAGGGCTTTGTTTGCTGCTGCTGAGATCAGGGCTTTGAATGTGCAAAGTTGTGCAAAGTGCCCTGAAGACGTTTAAATAAAAAAAATGAAGAAAGTGTGTTTGTGCTCTTCCATTCCCCACCCATGGACTCTATGATCTACAACAGTCCCATTCAACTTGGAATATTCTGTGATTCTATGACTCTTTAAGCTGAGAATCAACAAAGTTTGCCCTGCAACTCTGCGCACACTTCCTTCATTCATGCAGGGGGAGGAAGAAGAATCCCCTCCACCTCTTCCAGGCAAAGCAACGGTTGTGTGTGCAGTACAAGGAATTAATTCTTTGGAGCCATAAGGTTTTCTTCCAAGGCACCAGCTTGAGTCACACCTTGTTTTTGCTGGATCAGCTTCACAAAGTTGGTGGGAAGCTGTTACGGTCGAGTTCCCCGCTGGAGAGCCAGCAGCAAGCGAAGCAAGGCTGAGTGTCGAGAACAGCAATGCACTGTTTGCACCTGGACTCCTCCAAATATTGGGTGGAAGCGGGGTTATTTTGGAGCACTGGATGCATAACAGAGGTAGAAGGCAGGAAGGAGAAACCCGCAGGAGAGAGGAAGAGGATTGAAATGGTAAACTGGAGGTGCAGTTTGAGGCTTGGGTTCTTCCTTGGCTCTGGGAGCCCAGGAAGGGCACGGCTGAAAGCAGCACAGACCTGGAGCGTTTGGGTTTGTTTGCATTGGGTTCAAGCCCTGATCTGACATTCAGATTAAAGTGTGAAAGAACTCAAATTGCAGCCAGAACTGACATAAAAATAAAAGCAAAGGGTGTAGCCCCAGCAGAGCCAGCTGAAGAGTTGCACAGAACCTGAGATTCAGACCACCTCCCTCCTTTCCAGCACTCCCCAGACTCTTTGCCAACCCATAGGTACTGAAGCAGCACTGGCCAGTCCCTACAAACTCAGTGTGAATTGAGGTTTGAAAATAGTCCAAGTTTTCCAGCCCCTGTCGGTCCTGCCAGAGGGGAAGAGCAAGAAAAGAGCAGATATGGCACTGAGGGACATGGTTAGTGGGCATGGTGGGGATGGGTTGATGGTTGGACTTGATGATATTGTCTTCTCCAACCTTAATGATTCTAAGTCATACAGATAAGATGCATACAGCCTGCAGCAGATAAGGCCATCTGGGCCCTTCTTTCTTATACATGTAAGAGAAAGAGTGCAAAAATAACCAGAGGAGGAATTTCTTGGGGGGCAGCTGTAACTGCCCATCCAAGCTCCTTATAGTGAGTGCTGCTGCCAAAAGAGCTGCTGCCACAGCTCCAAGAGCAGCTGGCAATTCATTACCTGCAATGTGATGGTGCATGAGACAGCAGGACAACCTGAAGGGACACAGTATGCCACATCTATGCTCTCCAGGAAGTCTTGTGAGTGATTCCAAGTCGTCCACATGTGTCTTGCATCAAGCAGAGCTGTGCAATAATGCTCCAGGGATGGATCAGCAAAAGCAGAGCACTGAGGATGGCAATTTGCAGGTCAGAACAGACTGCAGTACAAATGCTACCCTTCCCATCTAGCTTAGGTCCCCATTTTAGGGCAACACTACCTCCAAAGCTTCTGATTTTCATTTTAGTTTGGGGTGGCTGCAGAGATTTCCAGCTGTCCAGACTATACCTGCAGCCAGGGTGACTCTGTTACTCCTGCAGGAACTGCCCCCCAGAATTGCAGTCTGACATATTAACAGATGCCAAAACTTTGCATTGGTTTAACTTTACATTTACTTTGTCTTTGAGCTGTAAAATGCAATGGCTCAGAAGACGTTTCACAGCCAGCTGAGAAATCTCTGCAGGATTTAAAGAACTGAAGGCTGGATAGGAGGGATAAAAGATAAAGAGCATCACCATGGTCTCAGGTCTGCATCCATCATCAGGGTCTCTTAAAACTAAACTTCATGAACTTACCATAGAGGCGACTGATAGGAAAAAAAATGAAGATGACAGAAAAAAGAACTGGTCGTTTTATTCTTGGCTGTTCCAGGAGCCTTTTATACACTGGAAACTTGGATTTTACCATCTCACCATTTCACCAGCTTAGGCAATGTTAAAAAAGCAGCGAGGGATTTGAATTGGAACCAAGAGGAAGGGTTTTTATCCCAGAATACTGAAAGGTGGGCACTTTCCTAATACAGATTTACCTGTAAGGACAAGCATTTGGGGCAGAGGAAGCTTGTGCTGAAAGATATAATACAAAACCTTTATCTTAACAACCACAGGGGTGAACCCCACTCCAGAGCTTCCCTGAGCTTCTTGGCAGCTTCACATTTCTTCTATGGCAGACATAAAACTCTGGATAGAATAATAAATAGATAATCCCATAAAAAGCACAGTCTCAAAAGGTTTCCTGTCCCAGTTCTACATGATATCACACTGCAAAAAAAAAAAAAAAACCCAACAACAACAACAAAAAAGCAACAAAGGGGTGTGTGGGGAATGAGCATAGCCAAAAATTAAAAAAATAATAATAATAATTTGCTGGTCACCATTAAAGTGCATTCAGTTCCACCTCAGCTCTTGAACCCTGTGCTTATGCTATTTTGCCCTGTCGTGGTAGCTGCAGGAGTATGAAAGCTCACAAGCTGCAGACAGAAAGCAAGCTACCATTCATCCTGCACAGCATGAAGGATGTTGAGAGCCCTGAGTTCTCTTGATCCCACGTCAGCCACAGGATTTCTTGACCTTTACTGTTATTTAGAGGAGGAATTTGCTCTCATCACAGTGCTAAGGACCTGCCACCAGGGAGCTTCATCCCTTTCATCCCATGGTATGGAACGTCTCATCTGGAAGGAAGACGACAATTTTGGCTCTGCTCATATAAATGTCACCCTGGAGGTTTAAATCACCCAAGTACAAAGCTGCAAAGCACCTGCTGGAGCCAAAAGACTTGAGCACAACACTGAGCAGCACAGCACTCCTGCTGCCAACCTCCTGAGAGATTCCAGAACCAAGAGACAAACTCAGAAGGGAAAAAAATCCCAAACCCCAGGCAAAGATGTGGGTCTATGCCACAGGGATTAGGTATACCACTGCTTAAGAGATGTGCCCTTGCCATACAGAGTTCTGTACTTTGGGCAACACTGGGCAGCACATCCGCCTCTTATTGCACATAAAAGCAACAGATAGGTCATAGTGGCTCAGAGTAAGTGGAGAAATATTCTTTGGGACCAGCTATCTGGAAGGAAGCTCTTCCTGGGACATGCAGACAGACCTGCCTCCTGCTTGGGCTTCAGGGGGAGACATAAAGACGTCCTATAGGAACATGAGAGTACAAGCTGGCTCACCTCACAGGGACTGGGGACTTCATTTGCCTCCAGCTGGAGCACACAGGTCACTCAAGACTTGTTCCTTGGCATTAACAGTTATCACTCTAGTTATTAACAGAAAGGTGGGCTCCAGCATTCCCAATTCAGAGACATGCACATCCATGCACATCCATATCCAGAGTATCACCTCCAAATCCCTTTGCAGGCAGTGGAGACAGGTGCCCCAAAGAAGCTGTGTATCATCCAAACACAGGCATCTAAAACAGGAGGGATGAATCATGCTCTGGAAGTATCTATTTCTCTCCACTGCCTGCAAAGGGAGCCTGGCTGGATCGTACAGAGATGTGTTTAGGTTGGAGACAGCTAAAATTAGGCAAGACAAATCCCATGCACAGAGTGAGCACTACAGCCTGAAATACAGTGACAGTCAAACAGAACACCCTGGGAGAGGCTGTAGCTCCAGAGCAGCACTACACCTTGCCTAAGGATGTCTGTGCCCAAACAATCCCTCACAGAGAAGAGGAAGGGGCGTGAAGTGCTGCCTCATAAATACTATTTACACCGGTTTGCTTAAATTAAAACTCATTTCTTGTGGGGAGGTAGAAGAGAAAGAGACGGATACTTCATGTTGTGCATGTTGTGCAATCTAAAGACAGTGTCCTTCCCGGCCACCTTGGTGCCTGTCAGTTGTAGGACAGGTACTGGATTAACCGCTGAGGGATGTTGAGTTTGGCGATCTTCTCCAGCGCTCGCTGCCCAGCAGCCTTCCTCACTGTTACTCTGCAGAGCTGTGACAGACTCAGAGGTGTTTCTAAAAGGAGAAAAGAGGACACAGAGTTAAAGCTGCAGCTCAGCAGATGGCTGAGTGTCCATCTGTGCACACACTGAATCACAGAATGGCCTGGGTTGGAAGGGACCTCAAGGACCATGAATCTCCAACCCCCCTGCCAGGCAGGGCCACCAACCTTCCCATTTACTAGACCAGGTTGCCCAGGGCCCCATCCAACCTGGCCTTGAACACCTCCAAGGATGGATGGGGCATCCACAATCTCTCTGGGCAGCCCGTTCCAGCACCTCACCACGCTCCTGGTAAAAAACTTCCCCCTAACATCCAACCTCAATCTTCCCTCTTTCAACTTAAAACCGTTCCCCCTTGTCCTGCTGTTATTTACCCTTTCAAAGGGTTTACTCCCTTCCTGTTTATAGGCTCCCTTCAGGTACTGAAAGGCTGCAATGAGGTCACCCCGCAGCCTTCTCTTCTCCAGGCTGAATAAGCCCAGCTCCCTCAGCCTGTCCTCGTAGGGGAGGTACTCCAGCCCCCTCTCTGCTCTCGTCCACAGGTGCCATTCAAGGCTCAGATTGCCCCTAGTAACGTTGCACTGAGCCTCAGCAATGGCACGTGTAGGAATAAAACCTACTTCCAGCACTGCTTTACTGCTTTGCTTCTCCACCTAAGGACTACACTGACTGTTTGCTCAGCTCAGAGCTCCAATAAAGTGCGTGATCCCCTTCCAGAAGCCCCAACCTGCAGCCTCCATCCCAGACATCGATGCATGCATACACATGTATGGTTATGATCAGGCACTTCACTCTGGATGGAGCTAAGAAGCTGCTGTCCCTACAACCACAGCCTCAACAACCACCAGCATCCAAGATCACCATCTGTCCTGAATTTAATGATGCAAGCTGAAAAAAAATAATACTATTAGAATTGTCACAGCACTGTTACAACAATGTGTGTTAAAAAGCAGCTACACAGGCAGTTCTGCCAGCTGAGTTGTCAGGGCAGTAAACTCTGACAAAATATAACAAGTATTTATGGCATTGTAGAGCTCAGCCTCTTCACCCAGATCAGCTGCAGCCAGAACAGCATGCTTTGCTGCAACCTGAGAGCAATTCAGAGAGACTCCTATAAGAGAATCATCAGTCTTATGAAAAGGAACGCATCCACAGCCCCTCTGGGCAGTCTGTTCCAACACCTCACCACTCTCATAGTAAAGAACTTCTCCCTGACATCCAACCTAAATCATCTTTCCTTCAACTTCAAACCATTTCCCCTCGTCCTGCTATTATCTACCCTCATAAAGGGTTGACTCCCCTCTTGTTTATAGGCTCCCTTTAGGTACTGAAAGGCTGCACTGAGGTCACACCACAGCCTTCTCTTCTCCAGGCTGAACAAGCCCAGCTCCCTCAGCCTGTCCTCACAGGGGAGGTGCTGCAGCCCTCTGATCATCTTTGTGGCCCTCCTCTGGACCCAATCCAACAGCTCCCTTTCTTTCTTGTATTGGGGGCCCCGCACCTGGACGCAGTACTGCAGATGGGGCCTCACGAGGGCAGAGCAGAGAGGGACAATCCCCTCCCTGTCCCTGCTGGCCACCCCTCTGCTGATGGAGCCCAGGATGCCATTTGCTTTCTGAGCTGTAAGAGCACACTGCTGGCTCACGTTCAGTTTTTCATCCACCAGGACCCCCACATCCTTCTCTGCAAGGCTATTCTCAAGGACTGCTCCTCCCAGTCTGCATATATCCCTGGGATTCCTCTGACCCAAGTGCAAAACCTTGCACTTGAGTGCAATAGCACTGGCAGCCACTGAGTTCCCAGGGTAGGGGATCACATTTCACTCACTTTCATAGTACTCAAAGCATTTTGCTGTGGGACTGCTTCTCAGGGTGTAATCTGATGGCTTCTTTCCTCTGTTGTCCCTTGCGTAGATATTTCCTCCAAACTCAATCAGCATTTCCACCAGATCGACGTTCTTCACTTTTGCTGCATGGTGGAGGGCCGTCTCGTGGAGTTTAGCAGCATTCACATTTGCCCCTGAGACCAGAAAGGAAAACAAATCTGTTTATGAAAGCCTCATTTGACCCAAATGTTAAGGAGTGGTTTTAAGTGGGGAACAAAATCCTATTAACACAAGTATGACTGGCTAGAAAAAGATCCAAACCAAACACTACAAACAGGAAACCAAACTGCTGAACAAGTTCTCAGTGCTGCCAGTGCGTGAGTTTTCTTCTCTGGCTTCGTTTTCCTTGTAGAGAAAGGATTTTAGTCAATGTTACTGAGTAAATAAGCTGCTGAGTGTGAAGTTCAGAAGTGCTTCCTGAACTTGTGCTGCCTGAAGCCATTCCCAGTCACCCCAGAGGAGTGCTCACATTCAAGGCAAACAGTGATGTCCTTGTTAAGCACTGGATGTAGAAACTCGCCGTCAGACACTACTGCAGGATCAAGTCTTTTCTGGGGAATCAATCAGTCCAATCTGAAGATGGGTGCCCAAAACAAGGAGCTGGAGGGATAGAAAACAGATTGGCTTAGCTACATAATTTCTAGACAACTAACACTGAAAAAGCCAAATTCTCCATGGGCCAAATCACTTCGTGGTAAGCACGGGCAAATACAAGAAGCCCAGTTCAAAGTGAGCAGCACGAAAGCTGGAAGATGAAACCTGGAGTGTGTAATGCTGACTTGAAAACCCAGCAAACTCACCTAGGCATAACACTAAGCAGATCTCCCAGAAGTATGAGGTGACCTCATCTCTGCTTTTTTTTTTACACAACATCAAACCCTAACATCTCCCTCTAAGGTTTATGTGAGGGCATACAACCATGTCAACAAAACTGAAGGTGCGTACGCCAGCTGCTATCACTGAAATGTTGTTCCAGGGAGCTGAAGAGGTTCTGATTTTCATTGAAAAAAGGAGAATGGAATGAGGTTTTGCCCGAGTAAATGCCAAGCTTTCCTCCTTTACCATCTTTGTCACACTGGGAATGAATAGGTTCTTGGGCAAGAGCGTCGTGGTGGAGCACTAAGAGGGAAATGCTGCACACAGTCACCCCAAAACAAACCCCACAGCTGCCCTACCTGCCTTAAGCAGCAACTTCACACAGTCCAGATGTTCCCGGGCACAGGCTACGTGTAGAGGTGTCCCAAAATGGCAGTCATGAGCTTCCAAGTTGGCACCGACGTCTATGAGGAGTTGCACACAATCTGAGCTGCCTTTAGAAATGGAAGATCTGAGTCAAAAGGAAGAATTCAGCTCAAATAGGAGCACCTGATGATCAGCTTGAGCCTGGAGCAGCTTGTTTAATATTTGGGGCGATGGATGCAAAATAGAAACACTTGTAAGCCAGATGCTATACCATAGGACAGAGGCTGAGAACAGGGCACAAGAAACAGCTACATCTGCAAGGCATTAAGCTACAGCTAATGGTCAAACCAACATGATTCCAAGGGCTGGCACTAAGCAGCCTGTGGATTGCAGAGTTGGTTGCATGGCTGAATGAGCCCTGGGTGGATGAGATCACATTCGAGACCACAACAGCCTTAATTTTGCCATGTGAATTAAGGCACTCACCAGCACAGTCTTAGGAAAAAGGCTCAGCAGGAGAGAACTAAGCAGGAGCTGACAGTTCAGGATGGCTCCTGCAGTTTTCCTCTCTTGAGAAGATGGTATTTTATCTGCCTAAGATCTCATCCCATGCCTGTCATGTGGGATGAAAGCACCCAACACAAGGGGCTGCTTTATTCCCTCAGCACCACTTTGCTTTGCACTCTGAGTTCATTTTCCAAGCTGCAAAAAACAGTGCAAAGATAAGACCATGCCAGCTTACCGTTCATGCAAGCTTCATGAAGAGGGGATGCTGTGTACAGGGGAGGGTTCACTTTGGCACCATGGGACAGCAGCACCTTCACACACTCAATGCTCCCTGAGGCACAGGCATCGCAGAGTGGAGTGCTGCCATCAATATTCCTGGCATCCACCTCCAAGGAAGAAGAAATCACAGAATCTTAGAATGGCCTGGCTTGAAAAGGACCTCAGTGATCATCTAGTTTCAACCCCCCTGCTATGTGCAGGGTCACCAACCACCAGACCAGGCTGCCCAGAGCCACATCCAGCCTGGCCTTGAATGTCTCCAGGGATGGGGCATCCACAACCTCCTTGGGCAAATGTTACATGCCCACTTTACGCCGCTGTGAAGGAGCATCCTCTTGACTACATTTTTAATTCTCCTACCCCTAGCACTGTCCTGAGCTTAGGAAATAGTTGGTGACACTCCCAGCAACCGGGCTGGTGCTGTTTCTGTAACTCCCAGGGTGCATTAACATCACAGAATCATAGAATGGCTTGGGTTGGAAGGGACCTTGAGGATCCTCAAGCTCCAACCCCCCCCCGTCACAGGCAGGGCCGCCAACCTCCACAATACTAGACCAGTCTGCCCAGGGCCTCATCTAGCCTGGCCTTGAACACCTTCAGGGATGGACAGGGCATCCACAGCCTCTCTGGGCAGCTGTTCCAGCACCTCACCACTCTCTCTGTAAAGAACTTTCCCCTGATATCCAACCTAAATCTTCCCTCCTTCAACTTCAAACCATTTCCCCTTGTCCTGCTATTATCTACCCTTTCATAGAGTTGACTCGTCCTTAAAGATCATCAAGCTCCAACCTCCTGTCACGTGCAGGGTTCCAGAGGCCCAGAGGCAGCCTGAACACCTCCAGGAATGTCAAAAATAGCTTCCACAGTTTCTGTTCCCTCTCTCCTAATGCTTCCCTGTTGCTCTCCTGTTGAACATTACGAGTGCTGCAGCTGAGCCAGCACAGCACGATGTACAAGTACTCCTTGTCTGTACTAGTGCAAAGTCCAGCTTTGCGATGGGCTGAATATGCAATGAGGAGCACAGTGCACATATGCGGAGTGCACACGTGATCAGTTTCACCAGGTTCACTCTGAGGACAGCCAACTTCAGTGTGTGAGATGTCACAATCCGCTGAAGACTGTCTCAGCAGATTCTTTTCTGTGTAATAAAATTAGAGTAAGAAGAGAAGAAACTTAAGAATAAGTGTAAATCAAATAACATTCCCTGCTCCACTCTTAGCCTTATAATCATAGAACCATAGAATCATTTGAGTTGGAAGAAACCCTTAAAGGCGACCTAGTCCAACTTTCCTGCAATGAAAAGGGACATCTACAGCTCAATGAGGTGCTCAGAACCCCATCCAGCCTGACCTTCAGGATCTCCAAGGACAGGGCATCCACCACCTCTCTCAACATTGACTCATCCCAGCTGGCTTTAGGTACTTGAGTCATCTCAATTAGATTACTCCAGGCTTTGCCAATAGTCAGTGTGGAGAGTGGGAGAGAGAACTATTTCCAGGTGGTTGTTTAAATCCTCCACAAGTTCCAACACCCTCTGAAGAGGTGTGCCTCCCTCTGCCAACCACCAGGAAAGCCCAGGATGACTCAGGCTGCCTCTTCACAGAAAACACAGAATGCTTTAGGTTGGAAGGGACCTTTAAGATCACCAAGTTTCAGCCCCCCTGCTATAGGCAGGGATACCTCCCTCTTAGACCATGTTGCTCAAAGTCCCATCCAGCCTGGCTACCAGGGAGGGGGCATTCACAGTTCTTAATACACCAACAAAGAGCCCAGAGCCAGATGGAGTGAATCCAGACACCAGAAATAAGTTCAGACATCAAGATGAAGTGGACTTTGAGAGCACTGTTTTTCTAGGTTAGTACAAAACCTGGCTTTAAGCATCCTGATTGAGCTGGAGGTGGCCCTGTTTACTGCATGGGAGTTGGACTGGATGACCTTTAAGGGTCCCTTCCAACTCAAATGATTCCATGATTCTATGGACACCATCCTACAGCAGTACTTGGGGCTCCTGTTGATCTCAATGCAAGATGAGAGCATAGTAACAACACTATAGCTACAGCATAACACAGAATAACCCAAGCTGGAAGAAACCTATAAGGATCATCAAGTACAGCAAGCACCCATCTACAGCATGGTGGCTTGGCTTCCAGTTGGATCACAACTGAGCACTTACCTGGGCCCCTGCAGCCAACAGGAGTTTGACACACTGCGTTTGCCCTCGCAGGCTCGCCTCGTGCAGCGGGGTGATGGAGTCGTAGGTGACAGCATTGACGCAGGCTCCACTCTCTATCAGCTGTTGCAGCTGAAGGATTTCTCCCTGCCTGGCTGCTTCATGAACCGGGGTTCGATCAACCCAGAAGCCTACAGAGGAAAAAAAAATAAATGAATTTTTAAAAAAATTCACGTGCAGAGGAGATTCTGTGCTGGAGAAAAGCAGCTCTGCTGGAACGGGAACAGGCTCATAGACTCACAGAAACATAGATTGGCTTGGGTTGGAAAGGACCTTAGAGATGATATAGTCTCAACCCCTAACAAGAAAGAGATGGGAATAAGAAACTCATTTCTTACTGCATCCCCAATCCAGCATGCAATGCTTTGCAGTGGGGGCTCTCCATTGGGCTGCTCGTAATGCTGCATTCCCTTCCAGTAGTTGCTTGAAACTTTCCTCCACATACAAACCACCCCCTTCCCCCACCTCAGCAGCATCCCATGAGGTTTAGATTCACCCCATTGTGTTCACACAGAATCAGCACTAGGAGCAATGTCCTTTCTGTCTCCAGCTAAAAATCACTGGAAATGGGATGTTAGTGATGGGAAAAGCACAGTCCCACCTATTTTCACACTTCCTTCAGTAAGGTAAGCTTGTTCTCTCTGCAAAAACACATGCCAAACACATGTGTTCTGCCAAAGCAGGGTTTATAGGAGAAGTCTGGTGCTGCTTGCTTTCAGGTCAATGACAACAACCATTGGTAAATGACACCTTAAAACTACAGCTCCTCCCAACCTACGTCTCTGTAGAACCTGTTTCAAGGCAAGCACTCATAGCTGTGCAATGGGAGAGAAAGGGCAGAGATGAGCAGAAGCCTCAGCTTACATAGTTTTGGGATGATTTTATAGAAGTGTTTGAGTGGGAAGCAACCCTTAAAGGCCATCCAGTCCAACTAAACCGCAATGAACAGGGACACCTGCAGCTCCATCAGGTGCTCAGAGCCCCATCCACCCTGACCTTGGATGGATGGATGGATGGATGGATGGATGGATGGAGCATCCACCTCCTCTCTGGGCAACCTGTTCCAGTGCTTTAATACCGTTCCTGTAAAAGACTTTTTTCCTTATCTCTCATCTAAATCTCTCCCTCTTGGCATATTCAGCCTGTTTCTTTGAGTCCTCTTGGGGAGATTTAGGAAGACCTTGCACTTGGATTTAATGAACCTCACAAGGTTCTCCTGGGCACGCTGCTTGAGCTGTGTGGCTCTCTCTGGATGCCATCCCATCCCTCAGGCATGTTGACTGCACAACACAGCTTGGTGTCACCTGCAAATTTGCTGAGGGTGCACCTGATGGTACTG